>NC_059192.1:8693217-9015717 GCF_020615455.1 Coregonus clupeaformis
TATTAAAGTTCTTGGGAAACCTAACGAAATTATAACACAATTCCTGTTCTCTGGTAGCTCTTAAGGGTTAACAGTTCAGGGATGTCTCTTCCACATCAAAATCATAACTCTCCCTCGCTCAATCTTCCCCCCCTTACTGTATTCACGTTGCAGCTAGTGCCTTTAATAAAAATTCCTTTCCAAATGTCTCTCACGTATTTCCCCAAGGTGCATATATCCAAAGGTGAGTATTTCCCAAAGATAAATATCTCCAAATCATATATTCCTCAAAGTGGGCGAGCAACACTCTCCATATCCTCAGAGCCCAGGTTGGAACTGTGTCTCTTCCTTCCCAAACCTTCAGCTCATCAGCTCCTCATTGTTTCAGCTGCGTGGGAAGATTGGCCATATAGAATTGGAGTTACTTCATACCAGCAGATGAGCCATAGCTGTCTGGGTTTGCAGCCACTATAGCGTCCTCCAGGACACAGCCTCTCGTACATCCCACACCTCCCTCGGGACCGGCGTCCTCGTCGGAGTAAAGCTTGTGAAGAAGGCATCACGCGGGAGAGGCGTCCGCATTCGTGGTGCTTGCCAGACTGCTCTCTCTTCAACTCCTCCAACTCTGGGACCAGGGACTCAGCCTCCTGTTGTCTCTCCTTGAGTTTCTTGCCTAAACACTTGTTCAGCCTTGGTTTTAGCAGAGTTTAGCTTCTGTTGAGCAACTTTCAGTTCCTTCTCTCTCTCTGCCTCCGCATTCTTGTTCTTGTTCTCCAACACCTTGTACTTCTCCTCTGCCTTCTTTTACTGGACCTCCTTACTACTGCGCAGGGTCTCCCTCACACTTTCCTCGATGGTCCTCTTGCCAAGCCTCTCCACACTCCTTGCTTAGGGAAAGGAGCTCTGTTGGAGTTTAGCCTGGAGGATATCTAACTCTTCTGTCTTCATGTCTAACTGTTGCTTTACAACAAACGTACCTCTCAGCGGTCCCCTTCCAGACCAGACAGTTCTTTACATCCCGGGTCCTGTAGCTCCGTCTCTGTGTCGGTCTGGGCACCTGCCATCCCTATCAGAGCCGGCGGGAGTGATAATTCGGATTTGCACCACAGACCTTCCCGGGATGAGTCTTTGCCTGCGTTTCGAGGTACTCGGGTTATCCTCTCTGAGACTCTCTCCAGAGTGGGTAAACGGCTGGGCAGTCTCGTCAATTAGGACAGGAGGGATCAACCACCTTTGTGCGTGTGTATGGTTCCCGTGTGCTGGTCATTGTAAGTTCAGTAATGGGAGGGTATTCTCTGGTGTCCCCATGGACACAGGAAACTGGGAGGGACTTTCCCCGGGGGTCAGACACGTTGGGCCCACAAATCATACGCACCAGGGTGGCGGCTACCAGAATCCAGTAAGGCCTCCACATCATGGTGATTCACAGTTGCAGCGGCAGCAGGTGGGGGTCGTCCTGGGCCGCCATCTCGACTCCCAAGAGCGAGGCAAAGCGGTGTGTGGGTGCTGGGCTGGAGGACTCCGCAGTGGGCATAGGTTCCTTAGGCTGGTTTCCCACACTGCCCCGGGAGATATGTCCCATCTCCCCACGCATTTAACACTGTCGGAGTTTCCCCTCCTGGTGTACTCTTCTTGGACCCGCCTGGTTTCTGGCTCCCCCTGGGCAAGGGATAAATCTGGCGTGGCTGGGTTCGAGACCTTGGGTTCCTTTGGACGGGTTCTTCCCATTGTGGTGGGGCCGCACTCCTGGGGGTCTTTTCGGGCAAGCATTCAGCATCTCCGCTGTGGCCTTACTTCACAGCTTCCACGGTCAGATCCGTGGTCAGGCCCTGTTACTATTTTTTGCGGTAGCGTGAGCATCCACCACGCGGCCTGCCTCCACCGCCGCTGCTGTATTCCTCTCCCGGATCCACCATTTCTTGCCCCGATTCGACAAGTTCATGCCATCTCCGCGGGGGTTGTCTGGTTGGAAGGTCCAATGTAAAGCGCTAAGCCATACCAAACTTTAATGAGTCCCATATCTGCTGAGATCTCCCAACTTCAGGAGCATCATTCCAACACATTTAGAGGCCCCATCCCACGCATTCACATTCCCGGTTAGAAGGGGGGCTAACAACCAACCCCACTGTTATGCCAGGCTTCCTAGTGCCGTGCCTCAAATGCATCACACATATCCTCAATGTCATCGTTAGCTCCCATCTTAGATATAAAGTCCACTTTTTTTTTTATCTTGGACCGCCCTCTACCATCTCTGCCCAACTGCAATTTCCTCTGCCTTCAGAGGTTGGCTTTCTTTTGCTCCTCCAAACCACGTTTGCTTACATCTAGGCTTGCTAGCCAGCAACAGGCTTTCAATATGTCCTGCCTCCATTTCAATAAGTAGCCTCCGACCAACTGAAAAACTGGGTGATCAACACTTCCAGTTATCCATCCTCTGACATGCACACTATTAGCGAGCTTGAGGGCGTGCCTGCCATTCTCCACCATCTGTATGTCCAGGCTACACAGCTTCCATGCGAGATTGCTCAAGTAGTGCAAAAGACCCAAGTTCAGCCAAAACAAAGATTTTATTAAAGGTCTTGAGAACCTCACGAGTTATAACACAATTCTGTTCCTCTGGTGGCTCTTAAGGGGTTAACAGTTCAGGGATATCTCTTCCCATCCAAAATCATAACTCTCCCTAACTCAAATATCCCCACCTTACCAGTACATTCCACGTTGCAGCTAGTAGCCAGCCCACAAAGGAAGTCCTTCCAAATGTCTCTCACGTTTCCTCAATATAGTATATTTCCCAAAGGTCAAGTATCTCCAAATCCTTATATTCCTCATAAGTATATCACACTCTTTGTCCTCCAGGGGAGGCCCAGGTTGAGTTTGTCTCTTCCCTTCTCAAACCTTCAGCTCATCAGCTCCCTCGCTTCCTGTTTTCAGCTCTGGGAAGAATCAGCCGCCATATAAGGGTGGAGTTCCCACCATACCAGCAAGATGGAGCCATAGCTGTCTGGGTTTGCATACCACCTCAGGGGATGTAACGTCCCTCCGAGGACACAGCCTCTCGTGACATCACAGTATGTACAGATGGAATATAATTTTGTTATTAAGGCACATGAATGTTCACATGTTCCAGAAGGCATTTCTGCCAAAAAGCACATTTTGATAAAAAATAAAAAGTTGACTCTCTGTCCCCCTCTGAGCACCTCCCCGTCAGCCCCCCGATAGCCCTCCTGACAACCCCCTCACAGCCAGTGAGGACATACACAAGCCACAGATTGTATTCCTTATGGACTCAAACAGGAAATATATACAAGAAAATAAACTTTTTCCCAAATACACAGTATCTAAACTCTGGTGTCCAAACACCCAACGCGCCCTTGACCTTTTGTCTGAGGACCAACTAGGGTCACCCAGCCACATCATAATACACACAGGCACAAATGACCTGAGAGCACAGCAGGAAATGGTGGCCACAGCACCCAATGGAGTGATTGAAAAAGCTTATTCTACTTTCCCCAACGCACAAGTGGTTATCTCCACCCTGCTACCATGAAGATACTTTCACCCTGCTACCATAGAGCGGGTAAATGCAAGTATTTCCCGTGATTGTGCCTCAAAACCAAGTGCTTACCTGGCCTACCACTACACCCTTGACTTGAACAGCCTTTACGACCAGGTCCACCTATACAAGACAGCAATGCCCACCTTCGCCAGGACCCTAAAGGACATCGCCCTCAACCGCAGCCCCAACACCTCACACAGGAGCAACAGATCAACAGACATACCACCCAGACCAGCGAGACACTCTCCCAGACCTGCAGGACCCCCCCAGGACCTACACATAGAGGACCCACGCCGAGAGGACCTACATCCAGACCACAGCACCACCAGGCACGTCCACACCCCCACCCCAATCAATACCCCCCCCAACCAACCATTCCCACACCCCATATAGGCCCCCTCAGATCAGACCTATGCTCCTCCTGCCCACCCCATGCCCCCCACTCCCGCAAATAGGACCTAAACATGAAAGTCACACATACGGCCAGGCTGTGAACAGGCAAACAGGCCCAACCCCCACTCTTACACTAGCCCAAGCCAATGGCATGTACCAGATGCTCAGCAGGCTCTGCTCACACTTACTGGTCTGAGGCCAAACCACACAACTAACAACATTGGACACTTTATGGAACACAAAGCCTTCACTATCTCATCCTGAAATGTACAATGCCTGAGGTCATCTGCCTTTGGCCTAAAGAGCAGGAACCTGGACTTCACCAAATAAATCAGAAATTCAGACATTGTCATCCTACAAGAAACGTGGTATAGAGGAGACGGACCCACTGGTTGCCCTCTAGGTTACAGAGAGCTGGTAGTCCCATCCACCAAACTACCAGGTGTGAAACAGCGAAGGGACTCAGTGCTATGCTAATTTGATATAGAGCAGACCTAACTCACTCTATTAAATTAATCAAAACAGGAACATTTTACATTTGGCTAGAAATTCCAAAGGAAATGATCTCAACAGAGAAAAATTTCCTCCTGTGTGCTACCTATATCCTCCCACAATAATCTCCATACTTTAATGAAGACAGCTTCTCCATCCTGGAGGGGGAAATCAATCATTTGCAGACCCAGGGATATGTACTAGTCTGTGGTGACCTCAATGCCAGAACTGCACAAGAACCTGACACCCTCAGCACACAGGGGGTGACAGCATTCCCTCCCTCATATGCCCCCCTAGGCACAACTACGACAACATAACCAACAAAAATGGGTCACAACTCCTGCAGCTCTGGGTATGTACATAGTCAATGGTAGGCTTCGGGGGGCTCCTACGGTAGGTACACCTATAGCTAATCTCTTGGCAGTATTGTATACTACTTTATCACTTACCTCAACCCAGAGTCTCTCAGAGCGTTCAGTCAGCCCACAGACACCCCTATCAGATCACAGCAAAATACTCAAGAATGAGGCATCAAAGCCAAAGGAACTGAATAAGATGGAAGGAAAGTAGTGTGGAAACCTAGCAAAAAACAATTAGGCAACAACTAATTCAATCCCTTTTAGACAACTTCCTGGACAAAATGTTTCACTGTAATAGTGAAGTTCTAAACATGGCAGTAGAAAACATAAACAGTATATTTACATATCTAAACAATATTATAACCGCGATCGATAATAGACAGTACTGTGCAGTCGTCTTCCTCGACCTGGCCAAGGCTTTCGACTCTGTCAACCACCGCATTCTTATTGGCAGACTAAATAGCCTTGGTTTCTCAAATGACTGCCTCGCCTGGTTCACCAACTACTTCTCAGATAGAGTTCAATGTGTCAAATCGGAGGGCCTGTTGTCTGGACCTCTGTTAGTCTCTATGGGGGTGCCACAGGGTTCAATTCTCGGGCCGACTCTTTTCTCCGTGTATATCAATGATGTCACTCTTGCTGCTGGTGACTCTCAGATCCACCTCTACGCAGACGACACCATTTTGTATACATCTGGCCCTTCATTGGACACTGTGTTAACAAACCTCCAAACGAGCTTCAATGCCATACAACACTCCTTCAGTAGCCTCCAACTGCTCTTAAACACTAGTAAAACTAAATGCATGCTCTTCAATCGAACGCTGCTGGCACCCGCCCACCCGACTAGAATCAGTACTCTCGACGGGTCTGACCTAGAGTATGTCGACAACTACAAATACCTAGGTGTCTGGTTAGACTGTAAACTCTCCTTCCAGACTCACATTAAGAATCTCCAATCCAAAGTTAAATCTAGAATCGGCTTCCTATTTCGCAACAAAGCCTCCTTCACTCATGCTGCCAAACATGCCCTTGTTAAACTGACTATCCTACCGATCCTTGACTTCGGCGATGTCATTTACAAAATAGCCTCCATCACTCTACTCAGCAAATTGGATGTAGTCTATCACAGTGCCATCTGTTTTGTCTCCAAAGCCCCATACACTACCCACCACTGTGACCTGTACGCTCTTGTTGGCTGGTCCTCACTACATGTTCGTCGTCAAACCCACTGGCTCCAGGCCATCTATAAATCACTGCTAGGCAAATCCCCGCCTTATCTTAGCTCATTGGTCACCATAGCAGCACACACTCGTAGTCTGCGCTCCAGCAGGTATATCTCACTGGTCATCCCCAAAGCCAACACCTCCTTTGGCCGCCATTCCTTCCAGTTCTCTGCTGCCAATGACTGGAACGAATTGCAAAAATCTCTGAAGCTGGAGACTCTTATCTCCCTCACTAACTTTAAGCATCAGTTGTCAGAGCACCTTACCGATCACTGCACCTGTACACAGCCCATTTGAAATTCGCCCACCCAACTACCTCATCCCTATATTGTTATTTATTTTGCTCTTTTGCACCCCAGTATCTCTATTTGCACATAATCTCTTGCACATCTAGCATTCCAGTGTTAATACTATTTGTAATTATTTTGCACTATAGCCTATTTATTGCCTTACCTCCATAACTTGCTACATTTGCAGACACTGTATATATATTTTCTGTTGTATTTTTTTAAACTTTATGTTTTTTTACCCCATATGTAACTCTGTGTTGTTGTTTTTATCGCACTGCTTTGCTTTATCTTGGCCAGGTCGCAGTTGTAAATGAGAACTTGTTCTCAACTGGCTTACCTGGTTAAATAAAGGTTAAATAAAAAAATAAAAAAATATTTGACCTCTCAGCTTCCCTATCAAATCAAATAAATTGAAGCAGACAACCTAAGAAAATTAACAACAATGACAAATGGTTTGATAAATAATGCAAAAACCTAAGAAAGAAATTGAGAAACCTATCCAACCAAAAACATAGAGATCCAGAAAACCTGAGTCTACACCTTCACTATGGTGAATCACTAAAACAATACAGAAATATACTAGGGAATAAGAAGGAACAACATATCAGAAATCAGCTCAATGTAATTGAAGAATCCATAGAATCTAACCACTTCTGGAAAAATTGGAAAACACTAAACAAACAACAACAGGAAGAGTTATCTATCCAAAATGGATATGTATGGATAAACTACTTCTCCAATCTTTTTGGCCCTATAACAAAGAACAAACAGCAAAAACATACTCATGATCAAATACACATTTTAGAATCAACTATTAAGTTGCCAGGACCACAAATACAAATTCCATCTAGACACTTTCGCCATAGTGCACACAAAAAACTATAAATACCTCGTCCTAAACATCTGCATCACAGGTAACTTCAACAATGCTGTGAACGATCCGAGAGACAAGGCAAGAAGGGCCTTCTACGCCATCAAAAGGAACATAAAATTTGACATACCAATTAGGATCTGGCAAAAAATACTTGAATCAGTTATAGAACCCGTTTCCCTTTATGGTTGGGACAAACACCAAATTGAGACTCTGTGTGCAACATAAAACACCAAATAATACATGCAGACCAGAATTAGGCCGATACCCACTAATTATCAAAATCCAGAAATGAGCCGTTCAATTCTACAACCATCTAAAAGGAAGAGATTCCCAAATCTTCCATAACAAAGCCATCACCTACAGAGAGATTAACCTGGAGAAGAGTCCCCTAAGCAAGCTGGTCCTGGGGCTCTGTTCACAAACACAAACAGACCCCACAGAGCCCCAGGACAGCAACACAATTAGACCCAACCAAATAATGAGAAAACAAAAAGTTAATTACTTGACATATTGGAAATAATTAACAAAAAAACTGAGCAACTACAATGCTATTTGGCCCTGAACAGAGAGGACACAGTGGCAGAATACCTGACCACTGTGACTGATCACATTTAAGGAAAGCTTTGACTATGTACAGACTCAGTGAGCATAGCCTTGCTTTTGAGAGAGGCCGCCGTAGGCAGACCTTTTTTTCAATTTTTGTCCATTTTTGCCTAAAATGACATACCCAAATCTAACTGCCTGTAGCTCAGGACCTGAAGCAAGGATATGCATATTATTGATACCATTTGAAAGGAAACACTTTGAAGTTTGTGGAAATGTGAAATTAATGTAGGAGAATATAACACATTAGATCTGGTGCAAGATAATACAATCCAAAAAACATGCGTTTTCTATGTTTTTGTTTGTTCCATCATATTCGAAATGCAAGAGAAAGGCCACAATATAATATTGCAGTTTCAGATTGATCCAGTGAAGCATTGCAATACTGGACTATTTTGTATTAAGTCTGCCCAAATGTGCTGAATTGGTCAATTGATACATTTTCAGGTACATAACAATAGAGAACATACAAAAATGATATGGTAATACAAAATATAAGTTTACACACTCCCAGGATTGTTATACATGATGGATCATTAGGTTAAACACTAACTTTCAGATGGCCGGGCGGGGTTGGTGTGGAGCCAGAGACAGCAGGAGTTCAAACTGTAGAACCCAGTTCCCTACATTTGAATATAAAATTGGATTTTATCAAACAGAACTATGCTACATTTTATCTCTGGGACCCTTAAGATGACAAATCAGAGCAAGATTACAGAATATAAGTACATTATTTACCTTCAGAGGTGAATGTATCATACCAGTTGCCATTTTACGTTTTTTGTTGTTGTGCACTCTCCTCAAACAATAGCATGGTATTTTTAAACTGTAATAGCTACTGTAGATTGGACGGTGCAGTTAGATTAACAAGAATGTAAGCTTTCTGCCCATATAAGCCATATCTCTGTCCCGGAAAGTGTGCTGTTACTTACAACAGTCATGCTAATCACATTAGCGCATGCTAGCTCAACTGTCCCGTATATGGGACACCGATCCCGTAGAGGTTAACAACAAAACAGAGCAAACTAGAATGCTATTTGGCCTTAAACAGTGAGTACACAGTGGCAGAATACCTGACCACTGTTGCTGACCCAAAATTAAGGAAAGCTTTGACTATGTACAGACTCAGTGAGCATAGCCTTGCTATTGGGAGAGGCCGCAATAGGCAGACCTGGCTCTCAAGAGAAGACAGGCTATGTGCCCACTGCCCACAAAATGAGGTGGAAACTGAGCTCCACTTCCTATCCTCCTGCCAAATGTATGACCATATAAGAGACACATATTTCCCTCAGATTACACAGACCCACAAATAATTCCAAAACAAATCACATTTTGATAAACTCCCATATCTTTTGGGTGAAATACCAATTCTTTATTATCTATTTCACCTGCTTTGGCAATGTAAACCATATGTTTCCCATGCCAATAAAGCCCTTTAAATTGAAATTGAAAATGGACTTGAGAGAGAGAGATTTCATCATTACAATACATTTTTATATAAGAAACTATTTCAGGTTAAGATTATGTGATAGTATGCAACTCTAAAAGTAGTCAATGGTCCTCTCTTTTCAATGACACGACCATGGCCCCATTTAATTTGTTCTAAGACTGTCTGGAAAGAGAGATACAGAGTGGATTCAGAGGATTGATCAGAATCTTTCATTCTGAAGTGAATGGGGATGGGGAATGACATCAGAATATATATTGACATATAGATTGCACTGTAGCAAACACATCAGGGAGCACAAAACAATTGAACTCTCAGCAGACACAATCTTAGACTGTTATTTACAGTTTTAAATCAATGAAGAATACAATCACCTCCTTTCACACTCATTGTGGTGCCGGGAGGTTTGAATCAGTCACCAAACTCAATCAATAACTAATGATTGTCTCATCAAACTCTCTTGATTCGCTGACTAATGATGCAATCCAATTATATGTATTGTCAGAGGCTGACCAGTAGCGGTGTGTTGGTAAAATCACCTGGGAAGCAAATCCAGAATTGCATTGTTTTCTCTATAATTAGTTAATATGCCTTGCCGCTGTGATATATAGGCCTAATGCCGAGACAATAAGAAGACACGGTTGCAGAATAAATTCAACCACACCTTTGTTTCATTACAAAACCGGAGAGCAAATAATTTAGTCCAATCAACGTAAGCTAAATATGATGTGGCTGTCCATGGTACTGATGTCTGTCTGTCTGTGTGTGTGTGTGTGTGTGTGTGTGTGTGTGTGTGTGTGTGTGTGTGTGTGTGTGTGTGTGTGTGTGTGTGTGTGTGTGTGTGTGTGTGTGTGTATGTGTGTGTGTGTGTGTGTGTGTGCGTGCAAATAGAAAAAACATGTTGACTCACCCTACTTGTAGAGTAACGTCAATGCCATCCTCATCTTTCATGTTGCCTAAACAGTCTATGACTCTGCTTTTAGTTTTTTGTTATCCTAGGCTACCTGGCAAAAATACTTGCTCGCTAGCCTAACTCCCTTTCATGGCCAATGAACGCCAGGCCAGCTAGTTAACATTAGACTACCACATCTAGCTACATGTTTAACTTCCATCCTCTCAGACCAGGGACACAATGTATGAATTTATGTTTGGATCAGAATCGCAGTTATAATTATTGGCCAGAACAGAGAATTAAGTAAAACCCAAAATCCAAATCCCTATCGCCATCCATGGCTAATTTAGGAAAGGGCCGATTTTAGCTAGCTAGCTAGCCACTGTAGGACAACAACACAATGAGATGCAACAATTCAAAAAAAATTCTGTAAATAATGATGTTTGGATTGTGATGTGATTGGTCTGAAGCCAAATCCAAACTGGCTTCCCTTGACACGTTTTTTTTTGTGCCCCAGGACCATTCACAGTTGAGGTCACTCAGTTTAGCTCAATGCTGATTGGCTATTATTATTTTATTTTTTAATCAAGGGAGGCCAAATGCTCGCTGGCTTCTCTTGCATCCAATGCTACGGGCGGCAGCAATGAAATACTGTGTATGACAAGACAGCATCAGTCAGCTTACACATACCGAGGCTTTAACCGGTCAGATAAAGTCAGCCTTTTGCGAATGTAAGGACATTTATGAAACACAGAGAGATGAAAGACACATTATTTTGTATGTATTTTTCTTTTTTTCTTGGTAAATTTTTTGGGGAAGCCTGGCTTCCCTTGGCATCCATGAATACACGCCACTGAGCCTGAGACATTAATTGAGTCAAAACCAAACGTCAATATTTGCACTCATAGCTGAGAAGCATCCTGTAAACACCTCAGATTGCTACTGGAGACTGAAGCACTAGGTAGAACAGAGCATCTTCAATAAAAGTAAACATTGTAGTCTGAGATTATATACAATCTATCTGGTACCAGAAGTCGAGAAGAGGCCCAACTTTTTCATGAGCGGAATGCCAAGGTTAAACTCTACACTGGCATTTATCTGATTCAAGGTTAAACTCTACACTGGTATTTACAGTGGGGAAAAAAGTATTTAGTCAGCCACCAATTGTGCAAGTTCTCCCACTTAAAAAGATGAGAGAGGCCTGTAATTTTCATCATAGGTACACGTCAACAATGACAGACAAAATGAGAAATGTTGGTCAACTACAAACAAGCAAGATTTCTGGCTCTCACAGACCTGTAACTTCTTCTTTAAGAGGCTCCTCTGTCCTCCACTCGTTACCTGTATTAATGGCACCTGTTTGAACTTGTTATCAGTATAAAAGAAACCTGTCCACAACCTCAAACAGTCACACTCCAAACTCCACTATGGCCAAGACCAAAGAGCTGTCAAAGGACAGCAGAAACAAAATTGTAGACCTGCACCAGGCTGGGAAGACTGAATCTGCAATAGGTAAGCAGCTTGGTTTGAAGAAATCAACTGTGGGAGCAATTATTAGGAAATGGAAGACATACAAGACCACTGATAATCTCCCTCGATCTGGGGCTCCACGCAAGATCTCACCCTGTGGGGTCAAAATGATCACAAGAATGGTGAGCAAAAATCCCAGAACCACACGGGGGGACCTAGTGAATGACCTGCAGAGAGCTGGGACCAAAGTAACAAAGCCTACCATCAGTTACACACTACGCCGCCAGGGACTCAAATCCTGCAGTGCCAGACGTGTCCCCCTGCTTAAGCCAGTACATGTCCAGGCCCGTCTGAAGTTTGCTAGAGTGCATTTGGATGATCCAGAAGAGGATTGGGAGAATGTCATATGGTCAGATGAAACCAAAATATAACTTTTTGGTAAAAACTCAACTCGTCGTGTTTGGAGGACAAAGAATGCTGAGTTGCATCCAAAGAACACCATACCTACTGTGAAGCATGGGGGTGGAAACATCATGCTTTGGGGCTGTTTTTCTGCAAAGGGACCAGGACGACTGATCCGTGTAAAGGAAAGAATGAATGGGGCCATGTATCGTGAGATTTTGAGTGAAAACCTCCTTCCATCAGCAAGGGCATTGAAGATGAAACGTGGCTGGGTCTTTCAGCATGACAATGATCCCAAACACACTGCCCGGGCAACAAAGGAGTGGCTTCGTAAGAAGCATTTCAAGGTCCTGGAGTGGCCTAGCCAGTCTCCAGATCTCAACCCCATAGAAAATCTTTGGCGGGAGTTGAAAGTCCGTGTTGCCCAGCGACAGCCCCAAAACATCACTGCTCTAGAGGAGATCTGCATGGAGGAATGGGCCAAAATACCAGCAACAGTGTGTGAAAACCTTGTGAAGACTTACAGAAAACGTTTGACCTGTGTCATTGCCAACAAAGGGTATATAACAAAGTATTGAGAAACTTTTGTTATTGACCAAATACTTATTTTCCACCATCATTTGCTAATAAATTCATAAAAAATCCTACAATGTGATTTTCTGGATTTTTTTCCCTCATTTTGTCTGTCATAGTTGACGTGTACCTATGATGAAAATTACAGGCCTCTCTCATCTTTTTAAGTGGGAGAACTTGCACAATTTGTGGCTGACTAAATACTTTTTTTCCCCAATGTATATTTATCTGATTCCTCTTCTCTTCTCTTCTCTTCTCTTCTCTTCTCTTCTCTTCTCTTCTCTTCTCTTCTCTTCTCTTCTCTTCTCTTCTCTTTTTCTTCTCTTCTCTTCTCTTCTCTTCTCTTCTCTTCTCTTCTCTTCTCTTCTCTTCTCTTCTCTTCTCTTCTCTTCTCTTCTCTTCTCTTCTCTTCTCTTCTCCTGTCTCTATTGTAAAGCAGCTCTGTCAGGCCCAAGGCACAAAATCAATCTCTACCTTTATATTTGTATGGTGTTGAACCACCCTCACTTCCGATCAATACACATTGAGACGGGATGACAAATCAAACAGGTGTGTTTTCAACGCCCGATTGTTATGTTCTCAGACAGGTCTCCCTTCTCTGGAACTAATGAA
Source organism: Coregonus clupeaformis (assembly GCF_020615455.1). Lineage (NCBI taxonomy): Eukaryota > Metazoa > Chordata > Actinopteri > Salmoniformes > Salmonidae > Coregonus > Coregonus clupeaformis. The sequence continues at coordinate 8,706,383 of NC_059192.1, forward strand.
AAGCCTGGGTGTGTGTGCGTGTGTGTGTAATTGTGTGTGGGTGGCAGGTAGCCTAGCGACTTGAGCGTTGGGCCAGTAACTGAAAGGTTGCTAGTTTGAATCCATGAGCAGACAAGGTGAAAAATCTGTCGCTCTGCCCTTGAGCAAGGCACTTAACACTAAATCCGCCATGGTCACTTTCAAAAATGGCTGATCTCTGGCCGTGAGCCCACTTTCAGAGGGAGTTGGGATATTCAAAAAACAAATTTCCACCTCACACTTGTGCAGGTTACCCACTTGTACATGCAGTGAAACTGAACAAATGTAAGCACTTCTGTGTGTGAACATGGAGCTTAGACGGTGAAGGATAAGATATTTGCCTTACAGGGCATGGACCGCCGGGTAGGTGATGTTAATTAGACTCCTGTTGGACAAGGTTGTGGTGTGTTTCAACAACTGCCAAGCGAGTTTGTACAGTGAAAGAAGGTGACGTATGCATGAACAGAGCCGCTTTTGAATGTTGACAAGGTTTCTATTGAATAAAGAATAGCTGGTACTAGACTCCTGTTACCTTTTCAAACAATACACTCTGACTCTCAAAATACACCATTCAGTGCAGCACTGTAGACCTACCTCAATTTATCCTGGAAACCTGCAGTGGACAAAGAAATAAAGTGGGCCTGTTAGTGAGACATCTCACAGTGCTGTCAGAGGAAATGTAGACTGCCTGATATTTTCTGGTTCAAAGCAGTGGCATGCTTAGCTAAGGGGAGGATGAGATAGCTGTCTGCCAGAAACAGAGACACGGATAAGTGTAACCCTTTAGCACTGTCCTGTTCTGGTCCTTTAGTCTGGAGGGATGGATGGACACCCACTGTGCCACACCTGATTCAGCTCTGCCTGTTGCCAAGTGTGAAATCAACTCATCAACACTGAGACGATCAGGTGGATGTATGCAATTAGCTATACAGTACCAGCTGAACCTGACCACCTGTAGGTTTCACCCAGGTTATATACTACTTAAGGTCTATGGATAGGGATAGGGGTGAGGATAGCTAGGTTTGATGTTGTACTGGTATTTGACCTTTAAATTCCTCTGTGATGCCTACAATTCCAAGTGGTTAAGACTGTGGTTTCACATGCTTCTCAGCAGTATTTTGATTTGATTTGAATGAATGAATTCCTTTTGTGATTATTTGAAGAAACTAAAGGAGGGCCCTTCAGATTGTGGAACAGTGTAAAGCATAAGAGTAATAATTGGTCCCCGCAGGTTTCCTGGTACCTCTACATCAGCCAAACAGGACAAAAACCCACTGGACCCAATGGACAAAAACTGGTTGAATCAACGTTGTATCCACATAATATCAACAAAGATATTAAATGTGATGATGTTGAATGAATGTGGAATACTGATTGGATTTGCAAAAAGTCATCAACTTAAGGGAATTTCATAGTTTTTTGTTGTTGTTGTTGTTATTGTTGTTGATGTTGTTGTTTTCTTTTAACCTAAATCCAATAACATGTTGACCTCTGTGCCCAGTGGGCAGGCATTCCATATCTCTATTCTCCATTTGATGTCTTCATCAGCCTCTGCCAAAGGACGTTCTATCTTGATTCTCCATCAACAGTAGCTACAGGACATTCTCAGGGATTTCAATATCCAGAGGATATTTGATCTTAGCCAAGGGACACAACAGGTGTCCATAACAGAATATTCCTGCACTCGTAATTCAATCATGTCCGGATTAAATCAAAGCACATTTTACCAGATAGCTCACACCCGTTGCTAGGTGCCATGGAGCCAGAGAATATTGAGAAAAAGTCTGCGTTCAACCGCACGCACGCATGCACACACTTGGGTTTGGGCCATTTTTTATTCTAACGGGACGTCGCCTCAACAATCCCTGTCTGTAACCATTGGAGAGGCTGAATGAGAGGCTATAACCATTGGAGAGGCAGTAACCATTGTAGAGTCTGTAACCATTGGAGAGGCTGTACGAAAGACTTATTCATTTAAACCAGCCACTGATTAGCCAAAAACATTTTTTGTTACTGCCTCATTTTAAATTCCATTAATAAGTAAATAAATAAAAGAGTTGTAAAGCTCAATCCATTTCCCCTCACCTCATGCTGATTTATTCCTATTTGTGGTAAGACTGTAGAAAGCATAATTAAGGTTTTAAATTAATACCATGCAGGGTCCTACTATTACAGTGATATATCCACAGGTCTGGGGCTTGACTTCCTTGTTACTTAGTTACTATTCTAAGGTATTGCGTAAAGACACCACAGTGGTGGATAGGTGTGTGGGCAGTTTGTAGAAGGTATTCGTATAACTCCTATTCCAGGTATGATACAACAGCGTACGTACACAGCATACAGTACAAAGCAAATTATCCAATGTTAAACAAGAGAAATTAACACTGAGAGAGTTGAGTCTATGGACCCATATAGACAACAGAACAGTGTTAAATTAACACACAGCTTAGTGTAAAGCCTTATTAAAATATTTCCCAGTGTGCCTTGCCTTTTGAGTGAATTGTGACGTTAACACCCATGACTGTATTTGTTAGTGACAGAGACATAGTTGTTGCATTCATACATTTTCGGTCCTATGGACTTCACCAAGTGAGATCATAACCAAATATGTTATCATTAAAAATATATACAGTACCAGTCAAAAGTTTGGACACACCTACTCATTCAAGGTTTTATTTTTACTATTTTCTACATTGTAGAATAATAGTGAAGACATCAAAACTATGAAATAACACATATGGAATCATGTAGTAACCAAAAAAGTGTTAAAAAAATCAAAATATATTTTAAATTTGAGATTCTTCAAATAGACACCCTTTGCCTTAATTACAGCTTTGTACACTCTTGGCATTCTCTCAACCAGCTTCACCTGGAATGCTTTTTCAAGTTCCCACATATGTTGAGCACTAGTTGGCTGCTTTTCCATCACTCTGCAGTTCGACTCATCCCAAACCATCTCAATTGGGTTGAGGTCGGGGGAATGTGGAGGCCAGGTCATCTGATGCAGCTCTCCATCACTCTCCTTCTTGGTCAAATAGCCCATACACAGCCTGGATGTGTGTTGGGTCATTGTTCTGTTGAAAAACAAATGATAGTCCCTCTAAGCCCACACCAGATGGGATGGCGTATCGCTGCAGAATGCTGTGGTAGCCATGCTGGTTAAGTGTGCCTTGAATTCTAAATAAATCGCAGACAGTGTCACCAGCAAAGCACCCCCACATCATAACACCTCCTCCTCCACGCTTTACGGTGGGAAATACACATGTGGAGATCATCCATTCACCCACACCGTGTCTCACAAAGCCATGGCGGTTGGAACCAGAAATCTCCAGTTTGGACTCCAGACCAAAGGACTAATTTCCACCGGTCTAATGTCCATTGCTCGTGTTTCTTGGCCCAAGCAAGTCTCTTATTATTATTGGTGTCCTTTAGTAGTGGTTTCTTTGCAGCAATTCGACCATGAAGGCCTGATTCACACAGTCTCCTCTGAACAGTTGATGTTGAGATGTGTCTGTTACTTGAACTCTGTTGGGCTGCAATTTCTGAGGCTGGTAACTCTAATGAACTTATCCTGTGCAGCAGAGGTAACTCTGGGTCTTCCATTCCTGTGGCGGTCCTCATGAGAGACAGTTTGATGTCCTAACTATTATTCTACAATGTAAAAAATAGCAAAAATAAAGAAAAACCCTTGAATGAGTAGGTGTGTCCAAACTGTACTGTATATATTTAACACATTACCAATCATATTTCATATGCCTTATTCTGAGGACTTGGCTGTACCCTACTGTCACGATCGTCTTGGAAAGGAGTAGACCAAAGTGCAGCGTGTTGCACGAACATGATGCTTTATTTAATTAAAGCGAAACACGAAACAACAAAACAAATAACGATTCGTAAAGTCCACAGTGACAATGACTGACTAGGAACAAAAACCCACAAACACAAGGTGAAAACAGACAGTTTAAATATGGCTCCCAATCAGAGACAACGAGCCAACAGCTGACACTCGTTACCTCTGATTGGGAGTCACTCAAACAAAGAAATACAAACCTAGAACAACCCAACCAAGAAACAGAACACAAAGAAACGAACACACCCTGGCTCAACATACAGAGTCCCGGAGCCAGAGCGTGACAGTACCCCCCCCTAAAGGCGCGGACTGCGACCGCGCCTCAATAAGGGCTAAACAGGGGGGGGCGGGGCGGGCATACCTCCTCGGCGGCGGTTCTGGCCCCGGCCTTGCCCACCACCCTCCAAACAACCCCCCATAGCGCCCTGGTCCGGTCTGACCCCGCTGGCTGGATCTGGCCTGGACAATGACGGAGCGGATTGCTTACGCTCCGTTGTGGAGCAGCTGACCGGTCTTACCAGGCTGACGACTCGCACCCCGGGCTTGGTGCGAGTAGCAGGAACGGGCTGAACCAGGCTGACGACTCGCACCCCTGGCTTGGTGCGAGTGGCAGGAACGGGCTGGACCAGGCTGACGACCCACACCGTAGGCTTGGTGCGTGGAGCAGGGACAGGCCGGGCTGGACTGGCGACGCACACCATAGGCCTGGTGCGTGGAGCAGGGACAGGCCGGGCTGGGCTGGCGACGCACACCGTGGGCTTGGTGCGTGGAGCAGGGACCGGCCGGGCTGGGCTGGCGACGCACCCCCTAGGTTTGGCGCGTGGAGCAGGAACAGGCCGGGCAGGGCTGTCGACGCACACCGTAGACTTGGTGCGTGGAGCAGGAACAGGCCGGGCAGGGCTGTCGACGCACACCGTAGGTTTGGTGCGTGGAGCAGGAACAGGCCGGGCAGGGCTGTCGACGCACACCGTAGGTTTGGTGCGTGGAGCAGGAACAGGCCGGGCAGGGCTGTCGACGCACACCGTAGGTTTGGTGCGTGGAGCAGGAACAGGCCGGGCAGGGCTGTCGACGCACACCGTAGACTTGGTGCGTGGAGCAGGAACAGGCCGGTCAGGGGCTGTCGACGCACACCGTAGACTTGGTGCGTGGAGCAGGAACAGGCCGGGCAGGGCTGTCGACGCACACCGTAGGTTTGGTGCGTGGAGCAGGAACAGGCCGGGCAGGGCTGTCGACGCACACCGTAGGTTTGGTGCGTGGAGCAGGAACAGGCCGGGCTGGGCTGGCGCCGCACCCCGTAGGTTTGGTGCGTGGAGCAGGGACAGGCCGAACTGGGCTATGGAGACGGATAGGAGACCTGGAGTGAAGAGCTGCCACAACCCGTCCTGGCTGAATGCCTACTTTCACACCCTCTGTGTGAGGCATCAGCACAGGACGTACAGGGCTGTGTACCCGTACTGGCATAACAGCACGTGATACTGGTGCAGGATATCCGGGACCGAGGAGAGACACTGGAGACCCCGAGCGCTGAGCCGGCACACTCCGTCCTGGCTGCATGCCCACCTTCGCACAACACGTGCGGGGTGCTCGCACAGGACGTACCGGACTATGCCGGACCACTCGTGGCACAGTGCGCAGCTCCGCATACCGCGGAACCTGCCCAGTCTCATGCTGCCATGCCTGAGTACGGGGAGTTGGCTCTGCTCTCCATCCAGGCTCCGCCAACCTGCCTTCTGGCCCCCAAAACCCGGTGGCCTTCTCTCCTCTTCTCCTATTTCGCCCTGTGGCAGCCTCCTGCTGCCCAGTCGCCCATGCCGTGTGCCCCCCCCTAAAAAATTCTTGGGGGTGCCTCTCGTCCGTCCGACGATGGCACTGCTGACGCCGCTGCTCCTCTCCTGCCTGGGTCTCCCCTTCATAGCCCTCCGGTACCGGACGGCCTCCTCCTCGGTAATCTGCCCCCAACCGAGGAGGACATCCACCAGAGTCACCTCCTGCGTGTGTTCCTGGACACGCTGCTTGGTCGTTGAATGGTGGGTTTTTCTGTCACGATTGTCTTGGAAAGGAGTAGACCAAAGCGCAGCGTGTTGCACGAACATGATGCTTTATTTAATTAAAGCGAAACACGAAACAACAAAACAAATAACGATTCGTAAAGTCCACAGTGACAATGACTGACTAGGAACAAAAACCCACAAACACAAGGTGAAAACAGACAGTTTAAATATGGCTCCCAATCAGAGACAACGAGCCAACAGCTGACACTCGTTACCTCTGATTGGGAGTCACTCAAACAAAGAAATACAAACCTAGAACAACCCAACCAAGAAACAGAACACAAAGAAACGAACACACCCTGGCTCAACATACAGAGTCCCGGAGCCAGAGCGTGACACCTACAGGGGCCTGAAACTCATACACATCACTTTGAACCAAAACCACACCTATAATTATAATATTTCCCAGAATGCTCTATTGCAGGTTGGGTTTAAGAATTGTTTGTTTTAATATGTACATTTGTACATTCAGTGTTGATTTAACTCTGTGTTATTTTATTTTTTAAACACTGGATAATTTGCTGTGTAGCTGCATTTGCCTTGACTATTAAGTAGACCTGCATCATTGCTGTTATTTCTATATCTATGTTAAAACATGTTCCATGTACACTAGATGACAGACGCACAGTCTCCTGGGCCTTCGGAAAGTATTCAGACCCCTTGACTTCTTCCACATTTTGTTAGGTTATAGCCTTATTCTGAAATTGATTACATCGTATTTTTCCCCTCATCAATCTACACACAATACGCCATAATGACAAAGCAATAACAGGTTTTTAGAAATGTTTGATAATTTATAAATAAATACAAAATTGGAATATCACATTTACATAAGTATTCAGACCCTTTACTCAGTACTTTGTTGAAGCACCTTTGGCAGCGATTACAGCATTGAGTGTTCTTGGGTATGACACTACAAGCTTGGCACACCTGTATTTGGGGAGTTTCTTCCCATTCTTCTATACAGATCCTCTGAAGCTCTCTCAGGTTGGATGTGGAGCGTTGCTGCACAGCTATTTTCAGGTCTCTCCAGAGATGTTCGATCGGGTTCAAGACCTTCAATGCTTCAGACATTTTTTGGTACCCTTCCTCAGATCTGTGCCTTGACACAATCCTGTCTCGGAGCTCTACGGACAATTCCTTTGACCTCATGGCTTGGTTTTTGCTCTGACATGCACTGTCAACTCTGGGACCTTATATAGACAGGTGTGTACCTTTCCAAATCATGTCCAATCATTTGAATTTACCACAGGTGGACTCCAATCAAGTTGTAGAAACATCTCAAGGATGATCAATGGAAACAGGATGCACCTGAGCTCAATTTCGAGTCTCATAGCAAAGGGTCTGAATAGAAATAAGGTATTTTTGTTTTCTATATTTAATACACGTGCAAAAATTTCTACAAACCTGTTTGCACTTTGTCATTATGGGGTATTGTGTGTAGATTGCTGAGTATCTTTTTTTATTTAATCAATTTTAGAATGAAGCTGTAATGTAACAAAATGTGGAAAAAGTCAAGGGGTCTGAATACTTTCTGAAGGCACTGTACAATATACAGTAACTGCATTTTAAAACTTTTCCCAGTAATTTACAGCTTAATATGGAGTTTCCAGCTTAATGCTGTAATTTTAGTTTACAGCAGAGATTCTGCAATATATTTTACAGTACTATTTTCCTTACTGTAAAACATAGAGCAGACCAAAATGTCTTGTGTCATCTTGAGCTAGCTAACTAGCTAGCTAGCAAAAGTTTGCCAGCTAGCTAGCTAGTGAGCTAGGTTACCTAACAAATCATGCAGTAATTCAACATTGGCTAGCAATAAAGATACTTATAAACAAGTCAAGGTACCTACCCAGCAGCTGCTGAAAATAGTATTCCACTTCACAGCAGCTTCAAGAAGATATTTACTAAAATAATCTGAGCTTCAAGTGTCTCACCCAATAGCATGAGGTTGGCACCTGAAACGGATCATTTGAATCTACAGTAGGCAGAAGCTATTACTGTAATGAAATACAGCATGTTAGAGTAATTTTTACAGGGGGCTTCCAATTACAGTTAATAACAGTATTTTTCATAATTTTACCCATAATGCAGTGCAATCTACAGCATGAATGCTGTAAAACAGATGCATTCTACAGTAGTTTACTGTTGAAATTACAGAACAGTCTTACAGTGTGTAATTCCTTTAGGGAACATTTTGCGAACATTTCACAATGTGTTCTTAAATCGTTGGTTTTCCCTGTACTGACATAACTCATCAGAAAAATAAGCCTTACACTACAGCAAACAACAATGAACATAAAACTAAATAGATACAAAATATAACATCTCAATCCTGCCAAAGATTTATAAGGTCTGTGCATCTTATTTTGCTGGGTGGCATTTTTTTCCACAAATCAGTCACTTCAAATTCCCATCAAAACCACTGCCCCTAAAACGTAGTGGCAAAAAAACATGCTGACATGCTGCCGTCAAGTTTAACAAATTGATTTGTATACAACAAGCACACAGCCACATGGTTGAATAATACATATTGGACCACACGCAAACATCTTTGCTTCGTACTGAAAGCAATTTTACACTTCACGGTCCAATCTTGTAGTCACTGGAGTGCGTCGGAAGCATGTAGTAACATCAACTGAAAATGGAGGATTGTATAAAAGGCTTGGATGCAGTCAAGGCTGTTTATGGGGACCTGCATCTACTGGAGGGGGAGAGGAGGGGGAGAGAGAGGCTGTAGAGGCCGATGTTATTGTTTAGGATTGTGGTGACATTTTTTGTATGAATATATAGCCGGAGTACATGTTGATAGATCCGCAAAGGCTGTTTTACCATCACAGCCTCTAGGTTTCATTTGCAAAACAGAGCCATCTCTCACGCAGACAATGTTCATTCATTCTCTCTCTCTCTCTCTCTCTCTCTCTCTCTCTCTCTCTCTCTCTCTCTCTCTCTCTCTCGCTCTCTCTCTTTCATCCCAAAACTGTTCAGAAGTTGTTTTGCTTCTCTTTTGATCTGAAGAAGAAGCGTCATACCCAAATCTACTGCCTGCCCGAAGCAGTCATTTTACCAGAGAGAGAGGAGACAGAGAGCTCCTCTGTAAGATAGAGTAAAGGTCTTACTAAAAGAGTGACTCATCATGCCTCTGTCTGGCCAAATACACTTCACAAACTTCTACACTTCTCTTATCATAATGACCAAGCACACACTCTTTCTACTGCAGGTGGTAGCAGAGAAACCAATATGGTGTTCTATCCATTTACTCACCGCCTGTGTAGTAATGAAATAAAGGGTTATGAACAGAAATACTCCCACACACAGCATGCTGCTCTCAAAAGTCCATTACAAGTAGCCTACACCTCTATGGTCCAAACTTTGTCTTTCTTGATAGGTACTATAGATGACGTAGAGAGGAAATTCAGCAAGTCCTGGAGGACAATGAAAGTAAATAAAAAAAAAGGGGGGGGGGGCTTGTTTGTAGAGCAAGGTAGTAGCAGTTCTCGCTTTTGCTTTGATAGCTAGATGATGAAATCATATTTTCTGCCACTGAAATTCTGTACACAATGTGATATTTTCTAACAGGTATGTCTATATAACATTTCCCCTATACATGTACATGGTTTTGCATATCTATTGATTCTCTCCATCCAAATGGCTTTCCCTATAGAAATGCATTGTGGCATAGCATTTTCCCCCCTAGGATGCCTTTTCTCACCCATCTACACACAACACTCCATAATGACAAAGTGAACGTGGTTTTTTTCTGCATTTTTGCAAATGTATTGAACATGAAATACAGACATATATCTCACACCCCTGAGTCAATACATGTTAGAATCACCATTGGCAGTGATTACAGCTGGGAGTATTTCTGGGTAAGTCTCTAAGAGCTTTGTACACCTGGATTGTACAATATTTACACACTTGGATTGAACAATATTTGCACATTATTCTTTAAAAAATTATTCAAGCTCTGTCAAGTTGGTTGTTGATCATTGCCAGACAGCTATTTTCAAGTCTTACCATAGATTTTTAAGCCGATTCAAAGTCGTCTTGGTAAGCATCTCCAGTGTATATTTGGCCTTGTGTTTTAGGTTATTGTCCTGCTGACAGGTGAATTCATCTCCCAGTGTCTGGTGGAAAGCAGACTGAACCAGGTTTTCCTCTAGGATTTTGCCTGTGCTTAGCACTATTACGTTTTAAAAAAATCATAAACAACTCCCTAGTCCTTACTGATGACAAGCAAACCCATAACATAATGCAGCCACCAACATGCTTGGAAATATGAAGTGGTACTCAGTGATGTGTTGTGTTGGATCTTCGCCAAATTTTCTCCAAATGCTTTGTATTCAGGATATAAAGTTAATTTCTTAGGCATTTTTTTTTTCTTGTACAGTTTTACTTTAGTACTTTATTGCAAACAGGATGTATGTTTTGGAATATTTTCTATTCTGTACAGGCTTCCTTCTTTTCACTCTGTCATTTAGGTTAGTATTGTGGAGTAAATACAATGTTGTTGATCCATCCTCAGCTTTCTCCTATCACAGCCATTCAACTCTGTAACTGTTTTAAAGTTACCATTGGCTGCATGGTGAAATCCCTAAGCGGTTTCCTTCCCCTCCAGCAACTGAGTTAGGAAGGACGCCTGTATCTTTGTAGTGACTGGGTGTATTGATACACCATCCAAAGTGTAAATAATAAATTCACCATGCTCAAAGGGAAATTCAATCTCTGCTTTTTACCCATCTACCAATATGTGCCCTTCTTTGCGAGGCATTCGAAAACCTCCCTGGTTTTTGTGGTTGAATCCGTGTTTGAAATTCACTCCTCGACTGAGGTACCTTACAGATAATTGTACACTATATATACAAAAGTATGTAGACACCCCTTCAAATTAGTGGATTTGGCTATTTCAGCCATTTGCTGACAGGTGTATAAAATCAAGCACACAGCCATGCAATCTCCATAGACAAACAATGGCAGAAGAATGGACTTACTGAAGAGCTCAGTGACTTTCAACATGGCACCGTCATAGGATGCCACCTTTCCAACAAGTCAGTTCATCAAATCTATTCCCTGCTAGAGCTTTCCCGGTCAACTGTAAGTGCTGTTATTGTGAAGTGGAAACATCTAGGAGCAACAACGGCTCAGCCGTGAAGTGGTAGGCCACACAAGCTCACAGAATGGGACCGGCGAGCGCTGAAAAGCGTAGCGCATAATAATCGTCTGTCCTCGGTTTTAACACTCACTACAGAGTTCCAAACTGCCTCTGGAAGCAACGTCAGCACAAGAACTGTTCATCGGGAGCTTCATTAAATGGGTTTCCATGGCCGAGCTGCCATACACAAGCCTAAGATCACCATGCGCAATCCCAAGCATCGGCTGGAATGATGTAAAGCTCGCTGCCATTGGACTCTGGAGCAGTGGAAACGCATTCTCTGGAGTGATGAATCACGCTTCACCATCTGGCAGTCCGACAGATTAATCTGGGTTTGGAGGATTCCAGGAGAACGCTACCTGGTCCAAAACATAGTGTCAACTGTAAAGTTTGGTGGAGGAGGAATAATGGAATGGGGCAGTTTTTTTATGGTTCGGGCTAGGCCCCTTATTTCCAGTGAAGGGAAATCTTAACACCACAGCATACAATGACATTCTAGACGATTCTGTGCTTCCAACTTTGTGGCAACAGTTTGGGGAAGGCCCTTTCCTGTTTCAGCATGACAATGCCCCCGTGCACAAAGCGAGGTCCATACAGAACTGGTTTGTTGAGATCGGTGTGGAAGAACTTGACTGGCTTGCACAGAGCCCTGACCTCAACCCCATCTAACACCTTTGGGATGAATTGGAACGCCAACTGCGAGCCAAGCCTAATCGCCCAACGTCAATGCCTAACCTCACTAATGCTCTTGTGGCTGAATGGAAGCAAGTCCCCGCAGCAATGTTCCAACATCTAGTGGAAAGCCTTCCCAGAAGAGTGGAGGCTGTTATAGCAGCAAAGTGGGGACAAGCTCCATATTAATGCCAATGATTTTGGAATGAGATGTTCGACGAGCAGGTGTCCACATGCTTTTGGTCATGTAGTATATGTGAGGGGTACAGAGATGAGATAGTCATAAAAAAATAATGTTAAACACTGTTAAGCACATTTTTTACTTATTTATTAGGCCATAACAAAGGGGTTGAATACTTATTGAATCAAGACATTTCAGTTTTTCTAAAAACGTAATTCCACTTTGACATTATGGGGCATTTTGTGTAGACCAGTGACACAAAATCTTAATTGAATCCATTTTAATTTAAGGCTGGAATACAACAAAATGTGGAAAATATCAAGTGGTGTGAATACTTTCTGAAGGCACTGTAACATTCCATTGGATATAACTACAGTTCAGATGTCGACCTGTACAGATCAGATGTCACAGACAGCATTAGAAGGAATGCCAGGGGATTTCAAATGACTTCCTGTGAGCTTTTCTTTTAAGCTGACAGCCAAGTATGCCACTGAGCCAGCCGCTCACTGTCTTCCTCTACCATCATTTCCCTACTCACTCACAAAACCTGACAACACCGTATTAAACGCCATGAAATATAAATACGGACCTTTATACAATGAAAGCTCAGGGGAAAATTGCTTTCTTCATGAGTCATGCTTTTACTTAAAGTAGCCGTTCTTATGTCATTATCAAATCATTTCTGGGTAATAATTAAGTACCTTACTAAACACATTTTTCATTAATTATGAGGGAAATGGCGTTGGAAACGCCTTTATGCGCAAATGTTGATATAATAACCATAAAATGTGGAGTCATGCGGTTATATGGTGTGTGGTACTCCCACTAAGACTCGGGAAACCATGCAGTTTATTAGGCTACAGACAAAATAAGTTACAATGAACTTCACAGGGTGGTGAAAGTGCACGGTGATGAGCTTGATGCTGCTTTCCAGTAAATATTGAGGGTTTTATTCTAGTGACATGATGATCGATGGTTGACTGCCATTTGACAAATACAAATATTCTCGCTCTTATCCATAATAATCTCATCATGTAGACTAGCCTACCCGCACTGTATCTGTGAGCTGCTGGCTAGAGGGCAGGTTCCAAGACCAGAGCAGGCACAATTGCTATTTAACACAACAGTTGAAAATGCGATGGAAACTCATTGAATTTTAGATTTTTATTCGGTACATGAAAACTTAAGCGAAAAAGTATATTTAGCACTACCTCTTCACGCATTGATTTTTATCTGCAACAAGTCCGTTTGGCGGAAACATATCACTGTTGGGAAAATGTACATATTTTCTATGCGGATTCTAGAATATTCACATGGAAATCTGTCGCCAATTGGATGGAAACCTAGCTAATGTAATAGATTCCCATTAAAATGGGCAAACATGTATCAAAGCAATAACTTTTCTAGAACTATCTGAAAATGGTCTGATTGGGAAGGGAAAACTGAAAACTAGCTCTTATTGGCAGAGCGGTTTGGAACTTTCTTTGTTATTGGTCTATTAACCAATTTACTGTATGGGGATGTCACTATGGAAAGCTGAAACTCCCAAGCATGCAAACCTGCTGATTAGAAGGTCCTGTGTGGATTGTATTTTCAAACAGAAACTATCAGGAAATAACATTGATCACATTTCTTCACACTTTTACTGTGTTCATTTCATCTGCTGTTGTACAATATGATACAAAACACAGGAAAAACTGAATTTTGACAGCACTTGGCCTTTAATCTACCAAATACCTGGAGTCACATGAGCAAATGTAAGGTGTGTTTAAATTAGTCCATCACACCCGTTTGTGTGATTCGGGGTGAGGCAAAGGGCGACATCAGTTCATTATTGGGCTGGATTGCCGTGCTACCAACCCTCTCTCTCTCTCTCTCTCTCTCCATGCTGAGTCTGCAGTCCCAGAACACTCTGACACAACCAATTTGCACAGTCAGTAGACCATTGAATAATTTTCACCTTAATCTTTTATAAGACCACATCAGCCTCGCGTGGAGGGAGAGAAATACAATTATAATAATAAAAGGGGGGTTTGACAGGGACGTAATTACAAATGACACCCATAATCAGCTTGTTAGAGCGTCCACAGCCTCCCTCTCGTAAAGGAGGAGGAGGAATTAAAGGCTGCCTCATATTCAAAGCAGCTAACCAGGTATTTGACATTTCACAGCCTTAAGACCACAGCCCACAACAAGAGTAAAAAACTGGCGTGAAATGTAACAGTTCATGTGTTGCTACTTTACTGTTTCCATGCTAACAGTCTTCAGGCAATTCATTTCATATCAAATTGTATTTGTCACATGCTGTGAATACAACGGGTGTAGACTTTACATAACAATCGTAAAAGGAATAAAATACACAAGAATGAAGCTATATACAGGGAGTACCAGTACCAGATCAATGTGCAGGGGTATTTGAGGTAGAGGTATTTGAGGTAGATATGTACATAAAGGCAGGGTAAAGTAATTAGGTATCAGGATAGATTATAATAAGGTATTTGAGGTAGATATTGTGATGTCACGAGAGGCTGTGTCCTGGAGGGACGTTACATCCCCCTGAGGTGGCTGCAAACCCAGACCGCTATGGCTCCATCTGCTGGTATGGTCGGGAACTCCAACCCTCTGTGGCCAATCTTCCCACGCAGCTGAAACCAATGAGGGGCTGATGGGCTGGAGAGGTTTGGAAGGGAAGAGAACACGGTCTGGAGTGTGGGCGCTGGGAAGAAGAGAGAATTGTGTTATAATTTCGTTGAAGTTGCCGAAGACCTTGAATAAAATCCTTGTTTGGTTGAACCTGGACTCCTTGCACTACTTTGGGGCAACCCCCGCTGGAAGCGGCAGCCTCTCGTGGCATCACAGATGGTGGAGAATACGGGCACGCTCAAGCGTTAATAGTGCATGTCAGAGGAGGATACCGAAGGTTTGATCACCCAGTTTTCCAAGTTGGCCGTAGGCTCCCCGCCGACTGAAATGGAGGACATATTGAAAGCCCCTTGTTGCTGGCCAGCAAGCCCAGATGCAAGCAAACGTGGCTCTCTTGGAGGAGCAAAGAAAGCCAACCTTCTGAAGGCGGAGGAATTGCAGTTGCAGAGACAGAGGGTGGTCCAAAATACCCGCCCAATAAAGTGCAAGTGACTTTATATCTAAGATGGGAGCTACCGATGACATTGAGGCATACCTGCATGCATTTGAGGCCACGGCCACTAGGGAAGCCTGGCCCAAGCAACAGTCGGTTGGTCTGTTAGCCCCCTTTCTAACCGGGAAGCGCTGAATGCTGTCCGGGATCTGGGCCCCTGACCAGGTTGCAGACTATGATGCCCTGAAGTCTGAGATCCCTCAGCAGATATAGACTCACAAAATTTGGTATGGCCCAGCGCTTTCACAGTTGGACCTTCCAACCAGACCAACCTCCTCGGGCGCAGATGCATGAACTTGTCCGAATCGCAAGGAAATGGCTGGATCCGCAGAGGAATACAGCAGCGGCGGTGGTGGGAGGCCGTTGTGGTGGATCGTTACCTCACGCGCCCTGCCTTATGAGGCAAAACGGTTCATCAGTCAACAGGCCTTGACCACGGCTGATCTGACCGTGGAAGCTGTGGAAAAGTACCAGGCCACAGCGGAGATGCTGAATGCTTCGGAAAGACCCCAGGAGTGCGGCCCCCACCACAAATGGGAAGGGACCCGTCCAAAGGACCCCAAGGTCTCGAACCCAGCCACGTCAGGACTTATCCCGGCTCCAGGGGGAGCCAGAAACCAGGCGGGTCCAAGAAGAGTACACCAGGAGGGAGGACTCCGACAGTGTTACCGGTGTGGGGAGATGGGACATATCTCCTGGCAGTGTGGGAAACCAGCCGATGAACCTATGCCCACTGCGGAGTCCTCCAGCTCAGCACCCACACACCGTGTTGCCTCGCTCTTGGGAGTCGTAGATGGCGGCCCAGATCGACCCCCACCTGCCCGGTAACTGTGAATCACCATGATGTGGGAGGCCTTACTGGATTCTGGTAGCCGGGCCAACCCCTGGTGCGTAAGGATTTGGTGGGCCCAACGTGTCTGACCCCGGGGAAAGTCCTCCCAGTTTCCTGTGTCCATGGGGACACCAGAGAATACCCCATTACTGAACTTACAATGACCAGCACACGGGGGAACCATACACACGACGGGCGGGGTGGTTGATTCCCTCCCCGTCCCTGTCCTAATTGGACGAGACTGCCCAGCCTTTTACCCACTCTGGAGAGAGTCTCAGGAGAGGGATAACCCGAGTACCTCGGAACGGAGAGGCAAGTCTCATCCTGGGAAGGCTCCGGTGCAATCCTCCGAATTACTCACTCCCGCCCGGGCTCTGATAGGGATGGCAGGTGCCCAGACCGGCTACAGAGACGGAGCTACAGAATCTGGACAAAGAACTGTCTGGTCTGGAAGGGGACCGCTGAGAGGTATCGTTGGTTAAAGCAACAGTTAGACATGAAGACAGAAGAGTTAGATATCCTCCAGGCTAAACTCCAACAGAGCTCCTTCCATAAGCAACAGGAGGAGCTGGAGAGGCTGCGCAGGACCATCGAGGAGTGTGAGGAGACCCTGCGCAGTAGTAAGGAGGTCCAGAAGAAGGCAGAGGAGAAGTACAAGGTGTTGGAGAACAAGATGAAGAATGCGGAGGCAGAGAGAGAGAAGGAACTGAAAGCTGCTCAACAGAAGCTAAACTCTGCTAAAACCAAGGCTGATGCGTTCAGTAAGAAACTCAAGGAGAGACAACAGGAGTACACAAAGAGATAGAGAACTACTGCCGTAGTTGCCCTGAGTGTCAGCAGGTTGCGCCAAAGCCCACATATAGAAACCCGCTCATTCCCTTGCCCATTATCGAAACTCCGTTTGAGAGGATTGGATTAGATATAGTCGGGCCCTTCACCGAAAAGTGCCAGGGGACATCAATACATTCTGGTCATTCTGGACTATGCGTCCCGGTACCCGGAGGCCATTCCGCTGAGGAAGGCTACATCCAGACAAATCGCCAAGGAGCTGTTCCGTCTCTCAACTAGTCTGGGAATCCCAAAAGAGATATTGACGGACCAAGGGACTCCATTCATGTCCAGGGTGATGAAAGAACTCTGCGCTTTACTGAAAATCAAACAGCTGAGAACCTCGGTTCTACCACCCCCAGACAGATGGCCTAGTCGAACGCTTTTAACAAAACACTAAAATCCATGCTGCGAGCGGTAGGGGGAAGATGGGCGCAACTGGGATCAGCTGTTACCATACATATTATTTGCGGTGAGAGAGGAGTACCTCAGTCTTCTACTGGTTTTTCACCCTTTGAGCTCTTGCTTTCCCTACAGACCCAGAGGACTGCTCGACATCGCCAAGGAGGCCTGGGAGGAGCAGCCATGCCAACAGCGGACACTGATCGACCATGTAGGGGCTATGAGGGAGAGAATGAAGGCCATCTATCCCATGATGCGGGAACACATGGAGGCCAGTCAGCGGCAACAGCAAGCCTCCTACAACAGATCTGCTCAGCCCAGGGAGTTTAAGCCGGGGACAGAGTGCTGGTCCTGGTGCCAACCGTTGAGTGCAAATTCCTGGCAACCTGGCAAGGACCATATGAGGTCATTGAACGCATGGGAGAAGTAAACTACAAGGTGAGGGCAACCAGATAAAAGGAAAACTGAGCAGATTTATCATGTTAACCTTTAAAGAAGTGGCACGCCAGAGAGGCGCTGTTTAGCTCTCTACCCCCCACAGAGACCCAGGAACTGGGCGCGAGAAGAGGTTCAGCTGGGTCCAAATCTGTCCCCACATCAACGACAGATGGCCCTGGAACTCGTGGAGCAGAAACCAGGATGTCTTCTCCTCCCTTCCCGGTCACACAGAGGTGGTCCAACATGAGATCCGCACCATGCCTGGCCGAACGGTGAAACCAGCGCCGCACCAGCGTGCCAGAGGCTCGTAAGTGGTTATACAGAAGGAGGTAAGGAAGATGCGGGAGTTGGGAGTAATCGAAGAGTCCCACAGTGCCTGGGCAAGTCCCATAGTACTAGTTCCCAAGCCAGACGGTTCAGTGCGATTTTTGTAATGACTATCAAAGTTGAATGAAGTGTCTGAATTTGATGCATACCCAATGCCTCGTGTCGATGATTTAATAGACTCCTTGGGGCATGCTCGTTTCATAACCACTCTTGATCTCACAAAGGCTACTGGCAGGTGCCTTGACCCCGGGCGTCTAAGGAGAAGACAGCCTTTGCCACCCCAGAGGGGGCTCTACCAGTATACCCGACTTCCGTTTGGTCTCCACGGGGCACCTGCCACCGTTCCAACGCCTGATGGATCGAGGTCCTGCGCCCCACAAGAGGTACACGCAGCGCTTATTTGGATGATGTGGTTATACAAAGTCAGGATTGGGCCAGCCACCTACCCCGGGTACAAGCGGTGCTGATTCGCTTAGGAAGCAGGGCTCACGGCAAACCGAAGAAGTGCAAGGTGGCCTTCAGTGAGACAAACTACCTGGGGTACACCATTGGGCGGGGTTGGTCAAACCACAGGAAGCCAAACTGCGGGCCATACAGGACTGGCCGCAGCCCATCAACAAGAAGCAAGTAAGGTCATTTTTGGGCCTGCTGGCTCACTATAGGCGCTTTATTGCAGATTTTGCTACCATAGCGCACCATTGACGGAGCTGACGACCAAACGCCACTCCACGAATGGTGAAGTGGAACCCTGCGCGGAGGCGGCTTTCCGCAACCTGAAGCGAGCACTCTGCTCCAGTCCGATCCTGGTGGCACCAGACTTCAAGAAGGGAATTCATTGTCCAAGCGGATGCTTCGAGGTGGGTCTGGGTGCTGTCCTCGCCCAGGCACATGACGGGGAAGAACATCCCATTCTCTACCTAAGCAGGAAGTTACTTCCAAGAGAGAAGAACTATTCAACGGTGGAGAAGGAATGTCTGGCTGTAGTCTGGGCCCTGGAGTCCCTCGGTTCTATCTCCTGGGCCGACGTTTCATGGTGGTATCTGATCACGCCCTCTGCAGTGGATGGCCAAGAACAAGGAATCAAACAGTAGAGTAACCAGATGGTTTTTGAGCTTGCAACCGTTTAACTTTTCGGTTGTCCACAGGGCTGGCAAGCACCACGGAAATGCGGACGCCTCTCCCGGCGTGATGCCTTCTTCACTGCCTTTACCCACGACGAGGACGTCGGTCCCGAGGAGGGGGATGTGTATGTCACGAGAGGCTGTGTCCTGGAGGGACGTTACATCCCCTGAGGTGGCTGCAAACCCAGACCGCTATGGCTCCATCTGCTGGTATGGTCGGGAACTCCAACCCTCTGTGGCCAATCTTCCCACGCAGCTGAAACCAATGAGGGGCTGATGGGCTGGAGAGGTTTGGAAGGGAAGAGACACGGTCTGGAGTGTGGGCGCTGGGAAGAAGAGAATTGTGTTATAATTTCGTTAGTTGCCGAAGACCTTGAATAAAATCCTTGTTTTGGTTGAACCTGGACTCCTTGCACTACTTGGGCAACCCCGCTGGAAGCGGTAGCCTCTCGTGGCATCACAATATGTACATAAAGGCAGGGTAAACTGACTAGGCGTCAGGATAGATTGTAATAAGGTATTTGAGGTAGATATGTACAGTACCAGTCAAAAGTTTGGACACACCTACTCATTCAAGGTTTTATTTGTACTATTTTCTACATTGTAGAATAATAGTGAAGACATCAGAACTGTGAAATAACACATATGGAATCATGTAGTAACAAAAACAGTGTTAAAAAAATCTAAATATATTTTATATTTGAGATTCTTCAAATAGCCACCCTTTGCCTTGATGACAGCTTTGCACACTCTTGGCATTCTCTCAACCAGATTCACCTGGAATGCTTTTTCAACAGTCTTGAAGGAGTTCCCACATATGCTGAGCACTAGTTGGCTGCTTTTCCATCACTCTGCGGTCCGACTCATCCCAAACCATCTCAATTGGGTTGAGGTCGGGGGATTGTGGAGGCCAGGTCATCTGATGCAGCACTCCATCACTCTCATTCTTGGTCAAATAGCCATTACACAGCCTGGAGGTGTGTTGGGTCATTGTCCTGTTGAAAAACAAATGATAGTCCCACTAAGCCCACACCAGATGGGATGGCGTATCGCTGCAGAATGCTGTGGTAGCCATGCTGGTTAAGTGTGCCTTGAATTCTAAATAAATCACAGACAGTGTCACCAGCAAAGCACCCCCACACCATAACACCTGCTCCTCCATGCTTTACGGTGGAAATACACATGCGGAGATCATCCATTCACCCACATCGCGTCTCACAAAGCCACGGCAGTTGGAACCAAAAAATCTCAAATTTGGACTCCAGACCAAAGGACTAATTTCCCACCAGCCATGTCCATTGCTCGTGTTTCTTGGCCCAAGCAAGTCTCTTCTTATTATTGGTGTCCTTTAGCTTAAAGTGACTAGGCATCAGGATAGATTATAATAAGGTATATGAGGTAGATATGTACATAAAGGCAGGGTAAAGTGACTATGCATGAATCAAATCAAATCAAATGTTATTAATAATAATATAATATGCCATTTAGCAGATGCTTTTATCCAAAGCGACTTACAGTCGTACATACACGTGTTTAGCAGATGTTATTGCGGGTGTAGCGAAATGCTTGTGCTTCTAGCTCCGACAGTGCAGTAATATCTAACAATTTCACAACGTATACCCAATACACACATATCTAGTAAGGAATGGAATTTAAGAATATATACATATATGGACAAGCAATGACAGAGCGGCATGGACTAAGATACAGTAGAATATTATAGAATAGAATGCAGTATATACATATGAGATGAGTAGTGCAAGATATGTAAACATTATTAAAGTGACTAGTGTTCCATTTCTTAAAGTGGCCAGTGATTTCAATAGGCAGCAGCAGCCTCTAATGTGCTAGTGATGGCTATTTAACAGTCTGATGGCCTTGAGATAGAAGATGTTTTTCATTCTCTCTGTCCCAGCTTTGATGCACCTGTACTGACCTCACCTTCTGGATGATAGCGGGGTGAACAAGCAGTGGCTCGGGTGGTTGATGTCCTTGATGATCTTTTTGGCCTTCCTGTGACATCGGGTGCTGTAGGTGTCTTGGAAGGCGGGTAGTTTTTCCCCGGTAATCCGTTCTGCAGACCGCACCACCCTCTGGAGAGCCCTGCGGTTGCGGGAGGTGCAGTTGCCGTACCAGGCGGAGATACAGCCCGACAGGATGCTCTCAATTGTGCATCTGTACAAGTTTGTGAGGGTTTTAGATGCTAAGCCACATTTCTTCACCCTCCTGAGGTTGAAGAGGCTCTGTTGCGCCTTCTTCACCACACTGTCTGCGTGGGTGGACCTGAGGATGATTGAGGATAGATTATAACCAGAGTAATAATAAAGAACGGAGTAGTAGCAGCATATGATGAGTGTGAAAGTGTGTATGTTTGTGTGCGTGTGTGTGTGTTGTGTCGGGTGTGAGTTTGTGTGTATGTAGTGTATATGATGTGTGAGAGTGTCAGTGTAGCGTGTGTGAGTGGAGTGTGTATGTATTGTATACTGTATATATGGTCTTGTAAGTGTGCATAGAGCCAGTGCAAGATAGGGTCAATGCAGATAGTCCAGGTAACCAATTCATTAACTATTTAGCATTCTTATAGCTATTTAGCAGTCTTATGGCTTCGGGGTAAAAGCTGTCTCGGAGCCTGTCGAACCTAGAGCCGATGCTCCGGTAGTGTTTGCCGGACGGTAGCAGAGTGAAAAGTATTTTTCAAAGCCTGAATAACAACACAGTCTACAGGCAACTCTACCTCCAGCGACATTACTGTCTTTGCCTACAGAGTGGCTGCTAACTAGCGTTATGTCATAGTTAATACATGTGCATTGTATAACTGTCCTCTTGTATGCTATAGCCAGCTGTCTGATATCCATGCGATACATTTTTAAAATCATTGAGAAATCTACCGCTCCATACATACAGAACGTGTTAGAATGGATAACAGCACTGCCATATATCCTACCCTCCCTGGCGCATGAGAACGTGCCTCTGCTTCTGTTGTTTAGCAAGATAAGCACTCAGATCAGCACTCTGAGATGAATATCACCCATACAGCGAGCCAGGCCGCGAGCTAGGAGGCTAGAGACATCGTCACGCCACGCGCCGTGCTTCTACAAGCACACAACGTTTCTTAAATGAACGGTTCGGCACCACCGAGTCGTGCATACAGCTAGAGGAGAGGATTCCTATCTTCAGGCCATTAATAGCATCCATTTTCTGTGCATCTGTAGAGCTCTATTAAATCGGTCCCCACGCTGTCACGTATCTAAATGAGCTGATGCACTGCTGAACTCTTCTCCATGTGTTTTGATATTACAGTCAAAACACCAGGGCAGGCCACTGTCATAATACCAGGTCAGGCCACTGTCATAACACCAGGTCAGGCCACTCTCATAACACCAGGTCAGGCCACTGTCATAACACCAGGTCAGGTCACTGTCATAACAGTGGCCTGCCCTGGTGTTATGACAGTGGCCTGACCTGGTGTTATGACAGTGGCCTGACCTGGTGTTATGACAGTGACCTGACCTGGTGTTATGACAGTGGCTGACCTGGTGTTATGACAGTGGCCTGCCCTGGTGTTGTGACAGTGGCCTGCCCTGGTGTTGCTGACAGAGGCCTGCCCTGGTGTTATGACAGTGGCCTGCCCTGGTGTTATGACAGTGGCCTGACCTGGTGTTATGACAGTGGCCTGACCTGGTGTTATGACAGTGGCCTGACCTGGTGTTATGACAGTGGCCTGACCTGGTGTTATGACAGTGGCCTGCCCTGGTGTTATGACAGTGGCCTGACCTGGTGTTGTCGACAGTGGCCTGACCTGGTGTTATGACAGTGACCTGACCTGGTGTTATGACAGTGGCCTGACCTGGTGTTATGACAGTGGCCTGCCCTGGTGTTATGACAGTGGCCTGCCCTGGTGTTATGACAGAGGCCTGCCCTGGTGTTATGACAGTGGCCTGCCCTGGTGTTATGACAGTGGCCTGACCTGGTGTTATGACAGTGGCCTGACCTGGTGTTATGACAGTGGCCTGACCTGGTGTTATGACAGTGGCCTGACCTGGTGTTATGAAAGTGGCCTGCCCTGGTGTGTATGACAGTGGCCTGCCCCTGGTGTTATGACAGAGGCCTGCCCTGGTGTTGTGACAGTGGCCTGCCCTGGTGTTATGACAGTGGCCTGCCCTGGTGTTATGACAGTGGCCTGGTGTTATGACAGTGGCCTAACCTGGTGTTGTGACAGTGGCCTGACCTGGTGTTAGACAGTGGCCTGCCCTGGTGTTATGACAGTGGCCTGCCCTGGTGTTATGACAGTGGCCTGGTGTTATGACAGTGGCCTGACCTGGTGTTATGACAGTGGCCTGACCTGGTGTTATGACAGTGGCCTGCCCTGGTGTTATGACAGTGGCCTGCCCTGGTGTTATGACAGAGGCCTGCCCTGGTGTTATGACAGTGGCCTGCCCTGGTGTTATGACAGTGGCCTGACCTGGTGTTATGACAGTGGCCTGACCTGGTGTTATGACAGTGACCTGACCTGGTGTTATGACAGTGGCCTGACCTGGTGTTATGACAGTGGCCTGCCCTGGTGTTATGACAGTGGCCTGCCTGGTGTTATAGACAGAGGCCTGCCCTGGTGTTATGACAGTGGCCTGCCCTGGTGTTATGACAGTGGCCTGACCTGGTGTTATGACAGTGGCCTGACCTGGTGTTATGACAGTGGCCTGACCTGGTGTTATGACAGTGGCCTGACCTGGTGTTATGACAGTGGCCTGCCCTGGTGTTATGACAGTGGCCTGCCCTGGTGTTATGACAGAGGCCTGCCCTGGTGTTATGACAGTGGCCTGCCCTGGTGTTATGACAGTGGCCTGCCCTGGTGTTATGACAGTGGCCTGGTGTTATGACAGTGGCCTGACCTGGTGTTATGACAGTGGCCTGACCTGGTGTTATGACAGTGGCCTGCCCTGGTGTTATGACAGTGGCCTGCCCTGGTGTTATGACAGTGGCCTGGTGTTATGACAGTGGCCTGACCTGGTGTTATGACAGTGGCCTGACCTGGTGTTATGACAGTGGCCTGCCCTGGTGTTGTGACAGTGGCCTGCCCTGGTGTTATGACAGAGGCCTGCCCCTGGTGTTATGACAGTGGCCTGCCCTGGTGTTGATGACAGTGGCCTGCCCTGGTGTTATGACAGTGGCCTGGTGTTATGACAGTGGCCTGACCTGGTGTTATGACAGTGGCCTGACCTGGTGTTATGACAGTGGCCTGCCCTGGTGTTATCACAGTGGCCTGCCCTGGTGTTATGACAGTGGCCTGGTGTTATGACAGTGGCCTGACCTGGTGTTATGACAGTGGCCTGGTGTTATGACAGTGGCCTGGCCTGGTGTTATGACATTGGCCTGACCTGGTGTTATGACAGTGGCCTGACCTGGTGTTATGATAGTGGCCTGCCCTGGTGTTATGACAGTGGTCTGGTGTTATGACAGTGGCCTGCCCTGGTGTTATGACAGTGGCCTGCCCTGGTGTTATGACAGTGGCCTGACCTGGTGTTATGACAGTGGCCTGCCCTGGTGTTATGACAGTGGCCTGCCCTGGTGTTATGACAGTGGCCTGGTGTTATGACAGTGGCCTGGCCTGGTGTTATGACAGTGGCCTGACCTGGTGTTATGACAGTGGCCTGACCTGGTGTTATGATAGTGGCCTGCCCTGGTGTTATGACAGTGGTCTGGTGTTATGACAGTGGCCTGACCTGGTGTTATGACAGTGGCCTGACCTGGTGTTATGACAGTGGGATCTCTCTCTCTCCCTCTATCTCCCTCTCTCCCCATCACTCTCTCTCTCTCCATGCGCTCGTTCACACTGCTCGTTCACGTAACGCTGCTCGTTGGTAAGCGAAAGCTCCTGCTACCTGTCTCTCCTCTCCAGTGTTTTGGCTAACTGAGCCGCGATATGCTGCTTGCTTCCACAGCACCAACTTGCGAGTCGGTCATCTTCCGCTCGTATAGTGAAGAGAGACACGGAAGCCCAGCTAGCCTAGCTAGCCTGTAGTTTCAAATGGAGGTCGCTAACTAACAGTTTCAATGCTGCAGGTGCTGTGTTTATTTTGCTCTATTCCGGGACAATGTGGACTGCCCGGACTTTCAATGTAGCAACTGTTTGCTCGCAGAGGACTACAAAGGCGAAGTCGCTACTCTTAGTAAACAAGTAGTTAACTTACACAAGCTACTGGGGAATCCACGTTAGTGGAGGCTACTGAGGGGAGGACTGCTCATAATAATGGCTGGAACGGAGTGAATGGAATGGCATCAAACACATGGAAACCATGTGTTTGATGTATTTGATGCCATTCCATTAAATCTGCTCGAGCTATAACCACCAGCCCTGTTCCCCAATTAAGATGCCACCAACCTCCTGTGATCCAGGACCACCTACTTTCTCTGTTACTCCATTAGCTGAATGCCGCTCTGACCCCATGGGAGTGTCGCCGCCGTGTCGTCTCTCCAAAACCGATTGGCCGGTGCTCTGCAGGGATCCCTCCCCGAAGGGGTCTCCCCCTTCCTTTGAAAATGGAATTAGTGGGATGCTTCTGGATGACTTAGTGGATGTTCCTATTCTTGACCCTGCCAACCAGCCACGGAGGCACGTCACTCGCCGTGGAAGTAGAAAGCAGCGGCCTTTGGCAATAGGGGCTCCTTGGAGGTGGAAAGCCCGTACTGGATAACGAATTCAAACAGCTTTGCCGCCCTGGATCCAGAGGTACCGGTGCCTTCATCCCTGGGGCCTTCCACTTCGAGATCAGATCCGGAGGTACTTGCGTCTTCGTTCTCTGTTCAAACTCCCTCTCCTGTGGCTTTTACTGTGAATGAGGCTTCGTTGGTTATGAGAGGCTCGAACCGGGTGCTAAGAGTTGCGGTTGTGCAACATTCAACCTCTCGCAGGTCCTCGACAGGTCTCCCGAATCATGCGAAGAGTGGGAATGGGCGGATTTCCTCGTCCATCTCGCCAGGTGTTGTCTTAAGCAGCTCTATGATAACAAATGTCTCGGTTTCTGGAGCAAAAACCCTGTGCTACCCTGGGGCTCGAGTACAGGATATTACTAGGCTTCTCCCCAACATTCTACGTCAACACACGGAGATTGATGCTGTTGTAGTCCATGTGGGATTTAATGACATTAGGAATGGTAGCTCAGAACGGCTGAAACAGGATTTTGAAGAATTGATTGGGTCTCTGCTGGATACCAAAAAACGTCCAATAATTTCTAGCCCTGTGCCCTCACTGGGTCGAGGTAGTGAACGTTTGAACAGGCTACTAACACTTCAAACTGGCTAAGTGAATACTGCAACTCCTTGAGTGTAACTTTTGTAGACAACGTTTACACCTTTTGGAAGCAGAGGATGCTCCATAAGGAGGATGGGATCCACCCTAATAATCTGGGTACCTGGGTTCTGTAGTAACACTACAAGGCAGCGCTGAGGCAATGACTGATCAAATCAAGCTCCTCAAAGGTTTTTACTCCCATTAAATCGCAGCAATATCATTCCGCCACAGTTTCCCATGTTGATAAGGGTTTTGTAAATAGTAATTCTGTGCCTGTTAATTAAATGTACATTGATAGCGCTGTTAGCTCCTGTGTGGAACCCACTGTTGTTAGCTCCGTGTTTTGTCATTTTGTGTTTGATCTATTTATGCAGGGCTCAACTGTAAAAGAGACCCTAGTCTCAGTATGACTCCTGTCAAAATAAAGGTTAGAAAAAGTCATAATCACACACTCGCTCTCTTTCTCTCTCTCTCTTTGCTTAATAGGAGCACGGATTCCACACTGGAGATTCCTTCTCTAAATGTACAATCACGTGTTCCTGGAACACAGCATGCCAACAACATACAGTACGTTCAGATGAATTCCTAGAAAGAGCTGTATTCCCTGCTGTATTTCCTAGAAAAGAACATGACAGTAGGTAAAGGTGTAGCATGTAAAGTATAGCATTGTTAGCCTCCACACACCTGTTGCTTTAGATCCTAATTTAGCACAATCAGTCAGTTCCACATGGTCGTTGCATAAGGGATAATCAACGAGGGGCTATGCGTTCTATGGAAAATAATGAACGACGTGGAAGTAACCTTCGCATAGAGCCCCGAGTTGATTATCCTTTTTATACCATGGCAATAATTTAACACTTTCGCCACTAGAAATGTGTTCATTTGCAGGTAAAAATGTGTTCAACATCCACTGAAGTAGCTAGCAAGTTTACTAGATTGTGACAGTAGCCTTGGTAACCAAACAAACAGACTTGCTAGTTTAGCTAACCAAACCATCAACCCTAGCTTGCTGTTATGAAAATTGAATTCAACAATGCCAATAATGTTTTCAATTCGACTTTTGGTTTCAAAAGCAGCTCAAACATAGAACATGTAAGAATGAACTATAGCCTTTAAATTCTACTGTGCAGCATACCGAGCGTTATAGGAAATAATGCACACTCAGAATGTCCTTCAAGCCAATCAGAAATGAGTGTTCAACAATGCCTGTCTTAATCACACAGCACAGCAGGCCATTCCATCTCTTCATTCTACTCTATATACACTATTCACCCCCTCTGGAGCTGTTTTGTTATAGAAATATATCGCAAATAAACAAATTAGACCAATTAAGGTGTCAGAGGTTCTTTAGTGAAGCTAGCTCCACTTCTCAATTAGGTTATGCCATCTATGGATCCCATCATAACTCAAAGCTGCTCCTGTGTACATACTGCAGACCTTGAGAAGCTACTTGGTTGAATGGATTGCATAGCCTTTATTGATGAGCAGAACTAAGATATTCTTCACTTTCCCCTCCTTCCCTTTATCCCTATTCATCCCTCATTCTCCCTCCCTCCCTCCCTCCCTCCCTCTTAATTCAATTACATTCAAAGGGCTTTATTGACATGGGGAAACATATGTTTACATTGCCAAAAGAAGTGAAATAGATAATAAACAAAAGTGAAATAAACTATACATATTAACAGTAAACATTATACTCACATACGTTTCAAAAGGAATAGAGATATTTCAAATGTCATAATATCGCTATGTACAGTGTTGTAACAATGTGCAAATAGTTCAAGTACAAAAGGGAAAATAAATACACGTAAACATGGGTTATATTTACAATGGTGTTTGTTCTTCATTGGTTGCCCTTTTCTTGTTGCAACAGGTCACAAATCTTGCTGCTGTGATGGCACACTGTGGTATTTCACCTAATAGATATGGGAGTTCATCAAAATTGGATTTGTTTTAGAATTATTTGTGGGTCTGTGTAATCTAAGGGAAATACAGTTGAAGTCGGAAGTTTACATACACCTTAGCCAAATACATTTAAACTCAGTTTTTCACAATTCCTGACATTTAATCCTAGTAAAAATTCCCTGTCTTAGGTCAGTTAGGATCACCACTTTATTTTAAGAATGTGAAATGTCAGAATAATAGTAGAGAGAATTATTTATTTCAGCTTTTATTTCATTCATCACATTCCCAGTGGGTCAGAAGTTTGCATACACTCAATTAGTATTTGGTAGCATTGCCTTTAAATAGTTTAACTTGGGTCAAACGTTTCGGGTAGCCTTCCACAAGCTTCCCACAATAAGTTGGGTGAATTTTGGTCCATTCCTCCTGACAGAGCTGGTGTAACTGAGTCAGGTTGTAGGTCTCTTGTCGCACAAGCTTTTTCAGTTCTGCCCACACATTTTCTATAGGATTGAGGTCAGGGCTTTGTGATGGCCACTCCAATACCTTGACTTTGTTGTCCTTAAGCCATTTTGCCACAACTTTGGAAGTATGCTTGGGGTCATTGTCCATTTGGAAGACCCATTTGTGACCAAGCTTTAACTTCCTGACTGATGTCTTGAGATGTTGCTTCAATATATCCACATTATTTTCCTTCCTCATGATGCCTCTATTTTGTGAGGTGCACCAGTCCCTCCTGCAGCAAAACACCCCCACAGCATGATGCTGCCACCCCCGTGCTTCACGGTTGGGATGGTGTTCTTCGGCTTGCAAGCCTTCCCCTTGGTCATTATGGCCAAACAGTTCTATTTTTGTTTCATCAGACCAGAGGACATTTCTCCAAAACGTACGATCTTTGTCCCCATGTGCAGTTGCAAACCTTAGTCTGGCTTTTTTATGACGGTTTTGGAGCAGTGGCTTCTTCCTTGCTGAGCGGCCTTTCATGTTATGACGATATAGGACTCGTTTTACTGTGGATATAGATACTGTTGTACCTGTTTCCTCCAGCATCTTCACAAGGTCCTTTGCTGTTGTTCTGGGATTGATTTGCATTTTCCGCACCAAAGTACGTTCATCTCTAGGAGACAGAACGCGTCTCCTTCCTGAGCGGTATGACGGCTGCGTGGTCCCATGGTGTTTATACTTGCGTACTATTGTTTGTACAGATGAACGTGGTACCTTCAGGCGTTTGGAAATTGTTCCCAAGGATGAACCAGACTTATGGAGGTCTACAAATTATTTTCTGAGGTCTTGGCTGTTTTATTTTGATTTTCCCATTATGTCAAGCATAGAGGCACTGAGTTTGAAGGTAGGCCTTGAAATACATCCACAGGTACACCTCCAATTGACTCAAATGATATCAATCAGAAGCTTCTAAAGCCATGACATCATTTTCTGGAATTTTCCAAGCTGTTTAAAGGCACATTCAATTTAGCATATGTAAACTTCTGTCCCACTGGAATTGTGATACAGTGAATTATAAGTGAAATAATCTGTTTGTAAACAATTGCTGTAAAAATTACTTGTGTCATGTACAAAGAAAATGTCCTAACCGACTTTAGCAAAACTATAGTTTGTTAACAAGAAATGTGTGGAGTGGTTGAAAAATTAGTTTTAATGATTCCTAAGTGTATGTAAACTTCTGATTTCAACTGTATGTGTCTCTAACATGGTCATACATTTGGTAGGTTAGGAAGTGCAGCTCAGTTTCCATCTTATTTTGTGGGCAATCTGCCTATGGCGGCCTCTCTCAGTAGTACTCCTTCTCAATAGCAAGGCTATGCTGACTGAGTCTGTACATAGTCAAAGCTTTCCTTAATTTTGGGTCAGTCACAGTGGTCCGGTATTCCTTACTGTGTACTCTCTGTTTAGGGCCAAATTCTTTCCAATGTGTCAATTAATTATCTTTTTGTTACCTCGTGATTTGTTTGGGTCTAATTGTGTTGCTGTCCTGGGGCTCTGTGGGGTCTGTTTGTGTTTGTGAACAGAGCCCCAGGACCAGCTTGCTTAGGGGACTCTTCTCCAGGTTTATCTCTCTGTAGGTGATGGCTTTGTTATGGAAGGTTTGGGAATCTCTTCCTTTTAGATGGTTGTAGAATTTAACATCTCTTTTCTGGATTTTGATAATTAGCAGGTATCGTCCTAATTCTGCTCTGCATGCATTATTTGGTGTTTTACGTTGTACACAAAGGATGTTTTTGGAGAATTCTGCATGCAGTCTCTCTCTCTCTCTCTCTCTCTCTCTCTCTCTCTCTCTCTCTCTCTCTCTCTCTCTCTCTCTCTCAACTCTCTCTCTCCCACACTTTCTCCCTACCTCATTCTCCCTCTCTCCCTCCCTCTCTTTATCTTCTTCCTTCCCCTCTGAGAGGCATCCAGAGAGTGTTAGTTATGGAGACTAAAGAGGAGGAATCGTATTGGGAATCAGCAGGGTGTTGATTGGGCTCATGGCACATACACACATACACACATACACACACACACACACACACACACACGCTGATATACATACACAAACATGCACACGTGTGTATACACGTGCACACACACACACACACACACACACACACACACACACAGTCGACACACACACACATATACACAATCCCTATGTTCTGTAGATCTGAAGCTTCATTAGTAGTCTGAAGTGGCTTCTTCAGCCCTCTGCTGCTCTCTCATTAATAAACAATATGGTCCTTTCATATGCACCGCTATGAGGGTTGTGGATTATCTCCCAGCTACAGTACAGGACATGCCAGGCACAGCAGGGACATTTCCCGCTATTCCATTACTATGTTCACAGCTCCTTCAATGAAAACATGAACACACAGGGAAGGGAGCTGAGCTGCTGCTACCACAATGTTTATGAATTCAGGACGGACTTCAGACGAAGCAGTCTGGAAGCTCTGTGTGTGTGTGTGTGTGTGTGTGTGTGTGTGTGTGTGTTTTTTTGTGAGTGTGTGGGAGTGGGACGGACAAAACAAAAAGCCCATTAATATCCGGTTGCTGCCGTGGAATTAGTTTTCTCTTGTCAGGCAGTTCAGGCTGTCACTGTGTAGAGCAGGCGACTACATCATCCTGAGACCCAGAGATAGAGGGAAAGGAAGAGGGAGGAAGAGACCAGGGAGGGAGAGAGAGGGGAGGAAGGGAGCAGGGGACATAGAGAATGTGAGAAAGGGGGAGGGAGAGAGAGAGGGAGCGAAAGAGAGGATGGGAAGTGAGAAAACAAGGGCAGCAAAGAGGGAGGAAGACAGAGAAAAATAGAAAGCAAGACAGAAGAGAGAGAGAGAGAGAGAGAGAGAGAGAGAGAGAGAGAGAGAGAGAGAGAGAGAGAGAGAAAGAGAGAAACAGCAACACAATTAGACCCAACCAAATTATGAGAACGCAAAAAAAGAAAACTATTTGACACACTGGAAAGAATCAACCAACAAACTGAGCTTCCTGCCATCCAGGACCTCTATGCCAGGCGGTGTCAGAGGAAGGCCCTAAAAATTGTCAAAGACTCCAGTCACCCTAGTCATAGACTGTTCTCTCTGCTACCGCACGGCAAGTGGTACCGGAGCGCCAAGTCTAGGTCCAAAATGCTTCTTAACAGCTGTATATAGCCTCCCTACTGTTATTTATTTATATTTTTTTACTTATCTATTTTTTACTTAACACTTATTTTTCTTAAAACTGCATTGTTGGTTAAGGGCTTGTAAGTAAGCATTTCACTGTAAGGTCTACACCTGTTGTATTCGGCGCATGTGGCAAATAGTATTTGATTTGATTTGAAATTGGAATGCTATCTGGCCCACAGAGAGTAAACAGTGGCCGAATACCTGACCACTGTGACTGACCCAAAATTAAGAAAATCCTTGACTGTTTACAGACTCAGTGAGCATAGTCTTGCTATTGAGGGAGGCCCCTGTAGGCAGACCTGGCTCTTGAGAGAAGACAGGATATGTGGTCACTGCCAACAAAATGAGGAGGAAACTGAGCTGCACTTTCTTACCTCTTGACAAATGTATGACCAAATTAGAGACACATATTTCCCACAGATCACACAAACCCACAAAGAATTTGAAAACAAATCAAACATTGATAAACTCCCAATGTGCAGTCACAGCAGCAAGATGTGTGGAAACCAGTGGAGCACAAACAACATTGTAAATACCACCAATATTTATCTGCTTATTTATCTTCCCCTATTACTCATACCACAACTATTTGCACATTGCTAAAAACACAGTACATATCCGATAAGATTACACTTGAAATGTCTTTATCTTTTGAAACCTTTGTGATAGTTTTTGACTTTACTAATCTTTACTAATAGTTTTTGTTTCTTTTCACTTTTGTTTATTGTTTATTTCACTTTCTTTGGCAATGTAAAAATATATTTATCATGCCAATAAAGCCTTTTTGAATAGAGAGAGAGAGAGAGAGAGAGAGAGAGAGAGAGAGAGAGAGAGAGAGAGAGAGAGAGAGAGAGAGAGAGAGAGACGTGAGAGAGAAAGAGAGAGAGACGAGCGAGAGCGAGAGAGAGAGAGAGAGAGAGTAAGAGAGAGAGAGAGAGAGAGAGAGAGAGAGAGAGAGATATTAGCAGGTTAGTGCTGCTCTTAGAGTGTTGTGACAGTTTTTTAAACATTAGAGTTAATTAGGAAACCACAAATACATATTAAATTAGTCTGGCGATCAGCAGTTGGGCTAGATTAGGGCTCTCCAACCCTGTTCCTGGAGTGCTACCCTCCTGTAGGTTTTCTCTCCAACCCCAGATTTATCTGACCTGATTCAGCTTCTCAACCAGCTAATTATTAGAATCAGGTGCGCTAGATTAAGGTTGGAGCTAAAACCTACGGGACGGTAGCTCTCCGGGAATATGGTTGGAGAGTCCTGGCCTTGATTCTGCTGCACACAGACAATCCTCATCAAACTGACAACAATCGTCCTGCTGCACACAAAAATATGAGAGTTCCTCCAGGGTTCGTTTTGAAGGGTGATGGTTCTATGTGGAACCATAATGACTCAAAGAACCCTTTGAGCTCTTGAATGGTTCTTTACAGTTCACAAAAGGGTTCTTTCTTTAAGTGATAATTAAAATGTATGGGTGGCGGCTCATTCAAATATTTTGGGGCGTGGTTTACACACAGTTCTTTTTGTGCAACCGTGAATGAGAGTGTAATTCCAGTTTATCTAATGTGTTGTGTCATGCTATTAAATGTTATGTAAGACTATGGCCAGTGACAGTGTTATCTGAAAGACTCATGGATGGCCTTGTGTCAAGTGGTTCTCAATTCATTCCTCAGGGAACCCCAGCTCTTCCGGAAGTAGCTAGTGATGGGGAAACGAAGCTTCATGAAGCGTTGAGGCTTTCCAGGCAATTATTTATAAAATACAGTAGCTTCATTACTCAAGGCTTTAATCAACACAGTGTTCACTAGTGGCACCTGCTGGTCCAAATAATTTAGAGCAGCCAAATTATTATAGATGACGTCCCACACCCCGTAGCGCATCTTCTACCAAACCAATCAGGTGGTTGTTCGTGAAGGCTAAGCTTCAGAGCGTCATTGATCACGAGCTTCTGATAAATTGATACAGGCATTGGCACACTGCTTTGAAATAAACAGCTTAGCGATTTCAACACATACCTCAGAGCTCTGGTATCAAACGTAACATCACTAGAGGTAGCTCACTTCATTCAATTAGTTAATTAACACAATAACAACACCTATGGAATTTTAACAATATAGTATGGCTGACCAGAATAAAAAACCCTGTATGGTTCTTCAAAATAATCTACAAAGAACATTTCATGTTGAGAAAGGTTCTTCATAGAACCATTCTCCATAAAGGTTCTGTAAACCATACCAGAAGCCTTTTTTGGAGCTATGTATAACTTATCTTTTTCAAATTGGTAGTTACAGTCTTGTCCCATTGCTGCAACTCCCCTACGGACTCAGGAGAGGCAAAGGTCGAGAGCCATGCGTTCTTGGAAACACAATCCTGCCAAGCCGCACTGCTCGCTTAAACCGGAAGCCAGCTGCACAAATGTGTCGGAGGAAACACCATCCAAAGTAAGCTTGCAGGCTCCCAGCCTGCCACAAGGAGTCGCTAGAGCAAGATGGGACAAGGAAATTCCGGCCGGCCTAACCCTCCCCTAACCCAGACGACGCTGGGCCAAATGAGCGCTGCCTCATGGGTCTCCCGGTCACGGCCAGTGCCTTAGACCGCTGCGCCACTCGGGAGGCCCATATAGAGCATTTTAAAATGGTTCTTCATAGAATTCTTTATAGCAACATACATGTTCCATTTAGAACCTTGAGCATGGTTCAGAACCTTCAAAAAAAGGTTTCAAATAGCACCAAAAAGGGTTCCACTGTGGTTACAAGCCAAAGAAACCACTGTTGTACTATTTATAAGCTTTATTTTTAGTGTGTACAGCAGCAGCCAACACATATACACTATGTATACAATAGTATGTGGACACCCCTTCAAATGAGTGGATTCGGCTATTTCAGCCACAGCCGTTGTTGACAGGTGTATAAAATCGAGCACACAGTCATGCAATTTCCACAGACAAACATTGGCAGTAGCATGGCCTTACTGAAGAGCTCAGTAACTTTCAACGTAGCTACCGTCATAGCATGTCAGTTCATCAAATGTCTGCCCTGCTAGAGCTGCCCCAGTCAACTCTAAGTGCTTTTATTGTGAAGTGGAAATGTCTAATAGCAACAAAGGCTTAGCCGTGAAGCGGTAGGCCACACAAGCTCACAGAAGGGGGACTGCTGATTGCTGAAGCACGTAACCCCATAAAAATGCAACACTCACTACCGAGTTCCAAACTGCCTCTGGAAGCAACGTCAGCACAAGAACTGGCCGAGCAGCCACACACAAACCTAAGATCACCATGTGCAGTGCCAAGCATTGGCTGAAGTGGTGTAAAGCTCACCGCCATTGGACTCTGGAGCAGTGGAAATGCGTTCTCTGTAGTGATGAATCACGCTTTAACATCTGACAGTCCAACAGATTAATCTGGGTTTGGCGGATGCCAGGAGAACGCTACCTGCCCGAATGCATAGTGGCAACTGCAAAGTTTGGTGGAGGAGGAATAATGGTCTGGGGGGGGGGGGTTCATGGTTCGGGCTAGGCCCCTTAGTTCCAGTGAAGGGAAATCTTAACGCTACAGCATTCAATGACTTTCTAGATTATTCTCTGCTTCCAACTTTGTGGTAACAGTTTGGGGAAAGCCCTTTCTTGTTTCAGTATGACAATGCCTCCAAGCACAAAGCGAGGTCCATACAGAAATGGTTTGTCGAGATCGGTGTGGAAGAACTTGACTGGCCTGCACAGAGCCCTGACCTCAACCCCATCGAACACCTTTGGGATGAATTTAAACGCCGAATGCGAGCCAGGCCAAATCGCCCAACATCAGGGTGCCGACCTCACTAATGCTCTTGTGGCTGAATGGAAGCAAGTCCCCTAAGCAATGTTCCAAAATCTAGTGGAAAGCTAACCCAGAAGAGTGGAGGCTGTTATAGCAGCAAAGGGGGGACCAACTCCGTATTAAAAATGTATCAACCGCTACAAAACATTTCTATTAATTATAATACACATAATAATTCAAATTTCCTGTTGTTATAGGATTCTTTTCCTGCTGTATCAAACTGGCTCAAATTAAGATCCTACATCTGTATGTCTTGGTTTGTGTTGTGGTTGTATATCTCTAGTGTGCATCCATATCTATGTTTCTCTCTCATCTGCATTTCTAGACACACACAATTCACCACAGACTGTGCCACTTTGCCACATCCCCCCACAGTTCACATTAAAGGTGACTCAGCCATCCCATTTATTGACATCAGACGGTTACAGTGGAGCTAGCCACAATGGAGACAGAAAGGAGCTCTACCCTTGGCGGCATGACGCATGTTCTCCTCGGATTCCGAATTTCACAGTTCACATATTTCCTGCAGCATCCTTACAAATCCTGTTTTTCCTGAGCATGCCGGAACATGTGTCGGCTGCCAAATGGACATGGGCCAGTAATTCAACATGGATCCCATGGACCCGACTGAATGGATGTTGTTGGTTGTCTGGGGTTGGCTGACTGAACATGCAGATACGGCCAAGTGTGAGATAATCCATAATGAATGTGGGGCACACAATGCCAACTTCCAAGGATGTATGGAGAGTGTGAAGATGTTTAGGAACAGCTTGAGAGATGGAGGAGAAAGGTGTGTAAGGGAAAATGCCTGAAGGAATTGTCTAAGAGCCCCTTCAAAGAAAACGTGTGTGTATATCGTGTTTGTCTCTTGTGTTTTTTTTTGTATGTATTGTTCAAAGCCTGAGGTTAATGTCTGTAGCTGTATCTGGACTAGACTGTCATTACATGAACAAACCAGCATATCTATTAGACTCCTAGGGCTCCATGGTGGGCTGGCGTTAAGCACAATTGTCATTTTTTAAAACATTTTAGTCATTTAGCAGACGCTCTTATCCAGAGCGACTTACAGTTAGTGAGTGCATACATTTTCATACTGGCCCCCCGTGGGAATCAAACCCACAACCCTGGCGTTACAAGCGCCACGCTCTACCAACTGAGCTACAGGGGCTCAAATGCACGCTGATTGGCCATTTTGACTTGTTAAAGCAGGCGCTCTGCTATTTTCCAACCCCTTGCGCCAGGATTGGTAATTTACCTGTCTTATATGAGCTTCGCTGCGCTGAGGAGGGAGGGGTGACAATATCTGAGGTGTGTCCTTAAAAACGTCCGCCAAAGTGCCAATTTCAGGCAGCGCTGGTGGGGATTTTAAGACCAATAAAAAAGTGGTCTAGCGGTAAGGCAGTTGGTTATGGCATGGATTTTACCAGCGGAGACGCACAATAGCCTAATAAATTAGCCTAAAAATATAATTTTTTAGGAGCATGGAAACCAGTCAACAACCTTATCTCACTATATTGGATATTATTTATGTCCAGCTCCCGTTTGAAAAGTTGTATGTGATGCCTATTGGATGAAAGATGTCAGTAGCCTATGTAGGAAGTCTGCTTATTGTTTATCATTCCGTTAAAAAACGAAATAACAAATAAAAATCTTTGGCGCATGTTTTCATTGGCCAGTGAGGGTTTAAGCCCTCGTCACATCTACAACGTTTTATTCATAGAAAGCCTGCCTCTTTACGCTAACACCAGGTGTCAAAATAGTATGTGGACACCTGCTCGTCGAAAATCAAAGTCTGACATTTTAAAGTGGACATTGCAAACTTTAGAAGCCTTTTGAAACCTTCAATACACTACTCTGCATGAAAATTCCCAGCAACAGAAGAGTGACCAAATGAAGATCCTACATCTGTACACATGCAAGAATGTGTGCATGCACACACACACGCACACACACACACACACACACACACACACACACACAAACCACTTACAGTGAGGGAAAAAAGTATATGATCCCTTGCTGATTTTGTACGTTTGCCCACTGACAAAGAAATGATCAGTCTATAATTTTAATGGTAGGTTTATTTGAACAGTGAGAGACAGAATAACAACACAAAAATCCAGAAAATCGCATGTCAAAAATGTTAGAAATTGATTTGCATTTTAGTGAGGGAAATAAGTATTTGACCCCCTCTCAATCAGAAAGATTTCTGGCTCCCAGGTGTCTTTTATACAGGTAACGAGCTGAGAATCTCAGCTTGTTACCTGTATAAAAGATACCTGTCCACAGAAGCAATCAATCAGATTCCAAACTCTCCACCATGGCCAAGACCAAAGAGCTCTCCAAGGATGTCAGGGACAAGATTGTAGACCTACACAAGGCTGGAATGGGCTACAAGACCATCGCCAAGCAGCTTGGTGAGAAGGTGACAACAGTTGGTGCGATTATTCACAAATGGAAGAAACACAAAAGAACTGTCAATCTCCTCGGCCTGGGGCTCCATGCAAGATCTCACCTTGTGGAGTTGCAATGATCATGAGAACGGTGAGGAATCAGCCCAGAACTACACGGGAGGATCTTGTCAATGATTTCAAGGCAGCTGGGACCATAGTCACCAAGAAAACAATTGGTAACACACTACGCCGTGAAGGACTGAAATCCTGCAGCGCCCGCAAGGTCACCTTGCTCAAGAAAGCACATATACATGCACGTCTGAAATTTGCCAATGAACATCTGAATGATTCAGAGGAGAACTGAGTGAAAGTGTTGTGGTCAGATGAGACCAAAATTGAGCTCTTTGGCATCAACTCAACTCGCCGTGTTGGAGGAATGAATGCTGCCTATGACCCCAAGAACACCATCCCCACCGTCAAACATGGAGGTGGAAACATTATGCTTTGGGGGGTGTTTTTCTGCTAAGGGGACAGGACAACTTCAACGCATCAAAGGGACAATGGACGGGGCCATGTACCGTCAAATCTTGGGTGAGAACCTCCTTCCCTCAGCCAGGGCATTGAAAATGGGTCGTGAATGGGTATTCAAGCATGACAAAGGAGTGGCTCAAGAAGAAGCACATTAAGGTCCTGGAGTGGCCTAGCCAGTCTCCAGACCTTAATCCCATAGAAAATCTGTGGAGGGAGCTGAAAGTTCGAGTTGCCAAACGTCAGCCTCGAAACCTTAATGACTTGGAGAACATCTGCAAAGAGGAGTGGGACAAAATCCCTCCTGAGATGTGTGCAAACCTGGTGGCCAACTACAAGAAACGTCTAATCTCTGTGATTGCCAACAAGGGTTTTGCCACCAAGTACTAAGTCATGTTTTGCAGAGGGGTCAAATACTTATATCCCTCATTAAAATGCAAATCAATTGATAACATTTTTGACATGCGTTTTTTTCTTATTCTGTCTCTCACAGTTCAAATAAACCTACCATTAAAATTATAGACTGATAATTTCTTTGTCAGTGGGCAAACGTACAAAATCAGCAGGGGATCAAATACTTTTTTCCCTCACAGTACATGAAAAGGTAAGGTCAACCAGATTGTTTAAAAACACTGTTTGACAGAACTCATCTGGAGGAGGAGTTACATTCACTTCAAACACAGAACCATCTCTATGATCCAGTGCAAGATGCAGAGAAACACCTCCCACCTCCCTCCTCCCACCTCCCACCTCCCTCCTCCCACCTCCCACCTCCCACCTCCCACAGCGTCTTGTCTCTTCCTTTCTTCATCCCCCCCTCTTCTTCCCCCTCTTCTTCCTTCTGTTAATTTTTTTTTACATTTAAGTCATTTAGCAGACGCTCTTATCCAGAGCGACTTACAAATTGGTGCATTCACCCTATAGCCAGTGGGTTAACCACTTTACAACAATTATATTATTATTATTATTATTTATTTTTTATTATTATAATTTTTGTTTTTTTGGGGGAGGGCTAGACGGATTACTTCATCCTATCCCAGGTATTCCTTAAAGAGGTGGGGTTTCAAATGTCTCCGGAAGGTGGTGAGTGACTCCGCTGTCCTGGCGCCGTGAGGGAGCTTGTTCCACCATTGGGGTGCCAGAGCAGCGAACAGTTTTGACTGGGCTGAGCGGGAACTATGCTTCCGCAGAGGAAGGGAGCCAGCAGGCCAGAGGTGGATGAACGCAATGCCCTCGCTTGGGTGTAGGGACTGATCAGAGCCGGAAGGTAAGGAGGGTGCCGTTCCCCTCACTGCTCCATAGGCAAGCACCATGGTCTTGTAACGGATGCGAGCTTCAACTGGAAGCCAGTGGAGTGTGCGGAGGAGGGGGGTGACATGAGAGAACTTGGGAAGGTTGAACACCAGACGGGCTGCGGCATTCTGGATGAGTTGTAGGGGTTTAATGGCACAGGCAGGGAGCCCAGCCAACAGCGAGTTGCAGTAATCCAGACGAAAGATGACAAGTGC
This sequence comes from Coregonus clupeaformis, assembly GCF_020615455.1. Taxonomy (NCBI): domain Eukaryota; kingdom Metazoa; phylum Chordata; class Actinopteri; order Salmoniformes; family Salmonidae; genus Coregonus; species Coregonus clupeaformis. The sequence continues at coordinate 8,746,475 of NC_059192.1, forward strand.
CTGGATTAGGACCTGTGCCGCTTCCTGTGTAAGGCAGGGTCGTACTCTCCGAATGTTGTAGAGCATGAACCTGCAGGATCGGGTCACCGCCTTGATGTTAGCGGAGAACGACAGGGGTGTTGTCCAGGGTCACGCCAAGGCTCTTCGCACTCTGGGAGGAGGACACAACGGAGTTGTCAACCGTGATGGCGAGATCATGGAACGGGCAGTCCTTCCCCGGGAGGAAGAGCAGCTCCGTCTTGCCAGGGTTCAGCTTGAGGTGGTGATCCGTCATCCATACTGATATGTCGGCCAGACATGCAGAGATGCGATTCGCCACCTGGTTATCAGAAGGGGGAAAGGAGAGAAGATTAGTTGTGTATCGTCAGCGTAGCAATGATAGGAGAGGCCATGTGAGGATATGACAGAGCCAAATGACTTGGTGTATAGGGAGAAAAGGAGAGGGCCTAGAACTGAGCCCTGGGGGACACCAGTGGTGAGAGCACGTGGTGCGGAGACAGCTTCTCGCCACACCACTTGGTAGTAGCGACCGGTCAGGTAGGACGCAATCCAGGAGTGAGCCGCGCCGGAGATGCCCAGCTCAGAGAGGGTGGAGAGGAGGATCTGATGGTTCACAGTATCAAAGGCAGCAGACAGGTCTAGAAGGACAAGAGCAGAGGAGAGAGAGTTAGCTTTAGCAGTGCGGAGAGCCTCCGTGACACAGAGAAGAGCAGTCTCAGTTGAATGACCAGTCCTGAAACCTGACTGGTTTGGATCAAGAAGGTCATTCTGAGAGAGATAGCAAGAGAGTTGGCTAAAGACGGCACGCTCAATAGTTTTGGAAAGAAAAGAAAGAAGGGATACTGGTCTGTAGTTGTTGACATCAGTGGGATCGAGTGTTGGTTTTTTTGAGAAGGGGTGCAACTCTCGCTCTCTTGAAGACGGAAGGGACATGGCCAGCGGTCAAGGATGAATTGATCAGCGAGGTGAGGTAGGGGAGAAGGTCACCGGAGATGGTCTGGAGAAGATAGGAGGGGATGGGGTCAAGCGGGCAGGTTGTTGGGCGGCCTGCAGTCACTAGTCGCAAGATTTTATCTGGAGAGAGAGGGGAGAAAGAAGTCAAAGCATAGGGTAGGGCAGTGTGAGCAGGACCAGCAGTGTCATTAGACTTAACAAACGAGGATCGGATGTCGTCAACCTTCTTTTCAAAGTGGTTGACGAAGTCATCCACAGAGAGAGGGAGGGGGGGGAGGGGGGAGGAGGATTCAGCAGTGAGGAGAATGTGGCAAAGAGCTTCCTAGGGTTAGAGGCAGATGCTTGGAATTTAGAGTGGTAGAAAGTGGCCTTAGCAGCAGAAACAGATGAATAAAATGTAGAGAGGAGGGAGTGAAAAGATGCCAGGTCGGCAGGGAGTTTAGTTTTCTTCCATTTCCGCTCAGCTGCCCGGAGCTCTGTTCTGTGAGCTCGCAATGAGTCATCAAGCCACAGAGCTGGAGGGGAGGACCGAGCCGGCCGGGAGGATAGGGGACACAGGGAGTCAAAGGATGCAGAAAGGGAGGAGAGGAGGGTTGAGGAGGCAGAATCAGGAGATTGGAGGGAGAAGGATTGAGCAGAGGGGAAGAGATGATAGGATGGAAGAGGAGAGAGTAGTGGGAGAGAGAGCGAAGGTTGCGGCGGCGCTGTTACCATCTGTGTAGGGGCAGAGTGAGTAGTGTTGGAGGAGAGCGAGAGAGAAAAGGATACAAAGTAGTGGTCGGAGACATGGAGGGAGTTGCAGTGAGATTAGTAGAAGAGCAACATCTAGTAAAGATGAAGTCAAGCGTATTGCCTGCCTTGTGAGTAGGGGGACGGTGAGAGGGTGAGGTCAAAGAGAGAGGAGATGGAAAGAAGGAGGCAGAGAGAAATGAGTCAAATGTAGACGTAGGGGGAGGTTGAAATCCCCAAAACTTTGAAGGGTGAGCCATCCTCAGGAAAGGAACTTATCAAGGCGTCAAGCTCATTGATGAACTCTCCAAGGGAACCTGGAGGGCGATAGATGACAAGGATATTAAGCTTAAATGGGCTAGTGACTGTGACAGGTGGAATTCAAATGAGGAGATAGACAGATGGGTTAGGGGAAAAATTGAGAATGACCACTTGGGAGAGATGAGGATTCCTGTGCCACACCCCTCTGACCAGATGCTCTCGGGTATGCGAGAACACATGGTCAGACGAGGAGAGAGCAGTAGGAGTAGCAGTGTTTTCAGTGGTAATCCATGTTTCCGTCAGCGCCAGGAAGTCGAGGGACTGGAGGGTAGCATAGGCTGGGATGAAGTCAGCCTTGTTGGCGGCAGAACGGCAGTTCCAGAGGCTGCCTGAGACTTGAACTCCAGGTGTGTTTGCGTGCAGGGACCACCAGGTTAGAGAGGCAGCAGCCACGCGGGGTGTGAGGCATTTGTGTAGCCTGTGCGGAGAGGGAGAGAACAGGGATAGGCAGAGGCATAGTTGACAGGCTGCAGCAGATGGCTACAATTATGCAGAGGAGATCGGAATGAAATGAACTAACCATCTGGGAAAGGAGAGAGCAGGCCTCCCTCACCAAAAAAAATAAATATATAACTCTCCCAACTTCCACCTCAGAAACTATAATTGTTTCACTGAACCACCCGAATAAAACTCTCCCAACTTCCACTTTAGAAATTAGAATTGTTGTAAACTACAGCAGACTGTTATCAGTAGCTGTAATTAAGTACAGCAGCTACCAACCACCTAACGTTAATGCCTCGGATAATGAGGTTAGAAAAACAGCTGAATGGTGGCAGCTAGCTGGCTCAATCACAGGTACTCTTAAGCATGAAATAACATTGGAAACAACTAACCAAAGTTGCTAAAAGTTACCAGTAGCTACCCGCTAGCTAGCTAGCTAGCTAGCTTTGTTGGTCCAAGTAGTGGGTAAGCTAGCTCTCGTGCTCACCGGGGTCCGCCGAATACAATACTTACCTACAATAATTACCTACAATAACCTACAATAACTACCTGAGTAAGCTACCTATAATACCTAACTACAATACCTACCTACAATCTAAATACATGGTTCAAGCTTTACTCAACACCATATAAGAAGCCAAGCTTACCTTTCATAACGCAGCAATGATTAAACGTTGGGTAGCTAGCACAAAGATATTGTATTTAGCTACTACAGTACAGCCAGCTGGTAGTGTTGGCTAGCTAGCAATGGCTGCTGTGTTGACTTTGTTTGAAAAACGGCGTCGCTGCGAACAATGTAGCTGGCTAAAAGGATATTGTTTTTAGTTGCTACCGTTGCTAATAGCTACTCGCCAGCTAATCCAGGAGGTGAGTTAGCTAGCTAGCTTCGTGCTACACCCGGCACCGCCCGAATACAAAAGTAACCTACAATAACTACACAACAACTACCCACAACAGCCCACGATGCCTACCTATACTACTTAATAATATACAGCCCACGATGCCTACCTATAATACCTAACTACAATCTAAATACATAGTTTAAGCCTTACTCGACAAAGCCCAAGCTATGTATAAAGCCAAACTGGCAGACTGCAATCAGTAGCCGTAATTAAGTACAGCAGCTACCAACCACCTAACGTTAATGATAATGAGGTTAGAAAAACAGCTGAATGGTGGCAGCTAGCTGGCTCAATCACAGGTACTCTTAAGCGTGAAATAACATTGGAAACAACTAACCACCGTTGCTAAAAGTTACCAGTAGCTACCCGCTAGCTAGCTAGCTAGCTTTGTTGGTCCAAGTAGTGGGTAAGCTAGCCTCATGCTTCGCTGGGGTCCACCGAATACAGTCCTTACCTACAATAATTACCTACAATAACCTACAATAACTACCTGAGTAAACTACCTATAATACCTAACTACAATACCTACTGTGATGTCACGAGAGGCTGTGTCCTGGAGGGACGTTACATCCCCCTGAGGTGGCTGCAAACCCAGACAGCTATGGCTCCATCTGCTGGTATGGTCGGGAACTCCACCCCTCTATGGCCAATCTTCCCACGCAGCTGAAACAAATGAGGAGCTGATGAGCTGAAGGTTTGGGAAGGGAAGAGACACAGTCTCCAACCTGGGCTCTCTGGAGGACAAGAGTGCTGCAGTCCACTTCCATGAGGAATATAAGGATTTGGAGATACTTACCTTTGGGAAATACTCACCTTTGGATATATGCACCTGTGGAAATACGTGAGAGACATTTGGAAGGACTTTTTGCTGGGTTGGCCACCAGCTGCAACGTGGACTACAGTAAGGCTGGGGAAAAGTTATCTGAGCGAGTGAGAATTATGATTTTGGATGTGGAAGAGACATCCCTGAACTGTTAACCCTTAAAGAGCCACAAGAGAACAGAATTTTGTTATATTTTCGTTAATTTCCCAAGACCTATAATAAAATCCTTGTTTTGTTTGAACCTTGTCTCCTTGCACTACTTGAGCAATCCCGCTGAAAGCTGTGTAGCCTCTCGTGACGTCACACTACCTACAATCTAAATACATGGTTTAAGCTTTACTCAACACCATATAAGAAGCCAAGCTTACCTCCTGCTAGAGAAAACACAACCTCTCCCGTCAGCAGCCCAAACTTTAAGCCAAACTTTAAGCCAACTCTGAAGTTCAAAGACGTTCAAAGTTCCTTCATAGAAGCCGCTCCTCCGTAGGTATAATTCTGTGGACCTAAATCAGATGTATGCATGCCGTAACAACAAGTTGTCCAGCGCTTCAAGCCAAGCCTCCTCCACCCTCTTTCGCTCCACCCTCTTTCGCTCTTCTTCCCCCTCTTCTTCCTTCTGTTCTTCCTTCTCTTCTTTTGCTGTCTCATTTTCTCACCTCAGTTTTGTTTGTGGTTGTTACAATGTAAAAATGAATGTATACATAAAAAAAAAAAACTGTTTTAAACGTTTTTTTGAGTTGGACCAAGAGTGTCAATACAACACCACAAATTGTTACACGCTTGCATGGAGAGAAGAGAAACACCAAAATCAATGGGTTGCAAAATGTATGTTTTCTACCCAGTCCCTTTTCTTTCTCACCGCTTGTCTTGTGTGTAACACATTATTTAACAGCAGTAACACATTATTTAACAGCAGTAACAAACTATTTAACAGCAGTAACACATTATTTAACAGCAGTAACACATTATTTAACAGCAGTAACACATTATTTAACAGCAGTAACACATTATTTAACAGCAGTAACATATTATTTAACAGCAGTAACACATTATTTAACAGCAGTAACACATTATTTAACAGCAGTAACACATTATTTAACAGCAGTAACACATTATTTAACAGCAGTAACACATTATTTAACAGCAGTAACACACTATTTAACAGCAGTAACACATTATTTAACATCAGTAACACATTATTTAACATCAGTAACACATTATTTAACAGCAGTAACACATTATTTAACAGCAGTAACACATTATTTAACAGCAGTAACGCACTATTTAACAGCAGTAACATATTATTTAGCAGTAGTAATGTTACACCCCTGAAAAAGGGGAGAAATAATCACGAACGTGACGCAGTTATGTTTCCTCACTGACAAATTTAGTGTAATGATTTTACAAAATACCACATTTTACAGAACAACAGATCTACAGGAACCAGAGATTTGTAGGGTACAAAGCTTATTCAAGTCACAACAGCATAAACTGTAATTCACTAAAACATATACAAATGTTTCAATATAACTGTCAAACACAAAGTAGCTTTAGCTCAGTAACCCATAACTACATTTATCAACCATGTCAACAAAGTATTCGAAACACATTATACAAATAACCCCAAATATTATATTAACAACGCACATATTCATTCACAATTAGCATAAAATGGCAGCTACTCTCAGTACGAAGCTATCGCTGCAACCAAGCAGATTACAGTCACACACGCACCTAATAACTCTCTTCAACTTAACTCTAACTTCCTCAAGATGTTACTAACACATACCTTAAACTCTCTTGACATGTTAGCAAGTTATTACATTCAAATTAACTCGTTTTATATCAATAACGTACCTGAAAAAGGGGGAGAAATAATCACGAACGTGACGCAGTTATGTTTCCTCACTGACAAATTTAGTGTAATGAGAAAAAGACCGCGATTCCCCCAGGAAGTTGGGTGGAGACCAGAGCAATCGATCTCAGGCTCATAGATTAAGAGCATTTAGTAGATCACAGATGAACACTTTTACCCTTAAATTAGGCACCACAAAATAAAGTAGTCAATATAACATTTACACATTCCTCTTACAATATTAACCCTTTGACTCTTGACGGATTTTAAACACATTTATGCATTTTATCAATCTCTATGAACTAGTACTGGATGCATTCTCTTTTAACCTTAGATATTTTAAGATCCTTACATACCATGAACTTACTAATACTTTTTTAGTGTATAACAGGCTATGAATATGTCCTTTAACCTGTCACACTCTCCCCGACAAAATAAATGTTGTCCCAACATTACCAACATTATCTTCTTAAACAGTCTATAAGCACTGGACGTAGAAAATCCTCTTCTGTAAGCTAGTCCTTGAGCAGAGGTCAAAGTTCACAGTTCAAATAGAACCAAGAAATTATATTCACAGTCCATATCTGTTGACCAGCTGTATAAACAGTCCATAAGCAGTCTTTTCTCATACTATTGTCAACAGTCCATCAGTTTTAATGATCTATATGCATAATCTGCAAAGTGTCCTGTGAAAAGTTATTACATTCAAATTAACTCGTTTTATATCAATAACGTACCTGAAAAAGGGGGAGAAATAATCAACGTGACGCAGTTATGTTTCCTCACTGACAAATTTAGTGTAATGAGAAAAAGACCGCGATTCCCCCAGGAAGTTGGGTGGAGACCAGAGCAATCGATCTCAGGCTCATAGATTAAGAGCATTTAGTAGATCACAGATGAACACTTTTACCCTTAAATTAGGCACTACAAAATAAAGTAGTCAATATAACATTTACACATTCCTCTTACAATATTAACCCTTTGACTCTTGACGGATTTTAAACACATTTATGCATTTTATCAATCTCTATGAACTAGTACTGGATGCATTCTCTTTTTAACCTTAGATATTTTAAGATCCTTACATACCATGAACTTACTAATACTTTTAGTGTATAACAGGCTATGAATATGTCCTTTAACCTGTCACAGTAACACATTATTTAACAGCATCTTTTTGAGATGAAAGCTGACATGGAGGTCATAGTTGGAACCTTACTGGATCCATTTCCACTAAGTGCTAGCTTTCCATTCTAGTATGAGTTTTAAACGCTGAGGTGTGTGTGTGTGTGCGTGCTTGCATATGTGCGTGTGTTAGAGAGAGAGAGAGAGAGAGAGAGAGAGAGAGAGAGAGACAGAGAGAGAGACAGAGAGAGAGACAGAGAGAGATACAGAGAGAGAGAGAGAGAGAGAAGGATTTACCTTTTCACCCCACCAGTCCCCGATGGGGGCAACCATTAAGTGCCCCAGGGTTTCTCCTCCTCGGGGTGAATCAAATCAAATTTAATTTGTCACATTGCTGAATACAACAGGCAGACTTTACCGTAAAATGCTTACTTACAAGCCCTTTCCCAACAATGCAGAGTTAAAAAGTAAGAAAATTAGCAAATAAAAATAGAAAATAGTAAAACAATAAATAACAATAACAAGGCTATATACAAGGAGTACCGGTACCGAGTCAATGTGCAGGGGTACGAGGTAGTTGAGGTAATATGTACATACAGGTAGGGGTAAAAGTGACTAGGCAATCAGAATAGATAATAAACAGAATAGCAGCAGCGTATTTATTTGAAATATGTATTTTAATTACTTCTGAGTATTTTGTAATATGAAATACACTGGGCTGAACTACACTCCCATTAATTCTATAACTTTTTTTACCCTCCATTGGTATCAGAAGTCTGATAGCACTATGGTGTGATAAAAGAGGCTGCTAAATGAACTAAATATACATGTAAAATGAACAATTGCAAAGCATGCTGAGTAGTTTATTTTGATACATCTTTATGGTATCTTGTAATTTTTGCCCATCCCAGAGTGTGTGTGTGTGTGTGTGTGTTTGTGTGTGTGTGTGTGTGTGTTTGAGCGTGTGTGTGTGTGTTTGTGTGTGTGTGTGTTTGAGCGTGTGTGTGTGTGTGTGTGTGTGTGTGTGGCGTCAATATGCATGTGTGTGTGTTTTTGTGTGAGCGTATGTGTGTGAGCGTATGTGTGTGTGTGTGTGTGTGTGTGTGTGTGTGTGTGTGTGTGTGTGTTGGAGTGTCGGTGTAAGTACGGTGAGTGTGTGTGTAGTCCAGTGAGTGTGCAGAGAGTCAATGCAAAAAGGGGCGATTGCAAATAGTCCAGGTAGCCATTTGATTAACTGCTCAGCAATCTTATGGCTTGGGGGTAGAAGCTGTTCAGGAGAATTTGGGTCCCAGACTTGACGTTCCTGTACCACTTGCCATGCGGTAGCAGAGCAAACAGTCTATGGCTTGGGTGACTGGGGTCTTTGACAATTTTCCAGGCCTTCCTCTGACACCACCTATTATAGAGTTCCTGGACTGCAGGGGAGCTTGGCCCCAGTGATGTACTGGGCCTTCCGCACCACCCTCTGTAGCGCCTTGCGGTCGAATGTCAAGCAGTTGCCATACCAAGCGGTGATGCAGCCAGTCAAGATGCTCCAATAGTGCAGTTGTAGAACCTTTTGAGGATATGGCCCATGAGGAATCTTTTCAGCCTTCTGAGGGGGAAGAGGCATTGTCGTGCCTTCTTCACGACTGTGTTGGTGTGTGTGGACCATGTTAATTCCTTAGTGATGTGGACAACGAGGAACGAAGCTCTCGACCCGCTCCACTACTGCCTCATCGATGTGGATGGGGGTGTGCTCGGCCCTCCGCTTCCTGTAGTCCATGATCAGCGCCTTTGCCTTGCTGACGTTTACGTTTTTGTTCTGGCACCACACTGCCAGGTCACTGACCTCTTCCCTACAGGCTGTCTCATCGTTGTTGGTGATCAGGCCTACCACAGTCATGTCATTAGCAAACTTAATGATGGTGTTGAAGTCGTGTACGGCCACGCAGTCGTGGGTGAAGAGGAGGGGACTAAGCATGCACCCCTGAGGGGCCCCCCAGTGTTGAGGATCAGCTTGGCGATATGGTTGCCTACCTTCACCACCTGGGGGGCGGCCCGTCAGAAGCCCAGGATCTAGTTGCAGAGGGAGGTGTTCAGTGCCAGGGTCCTGAGCTTGGAAGGCACTATGGTGTAGAGCTGTAGTCAAGAGCATTCTCACATAGGTGTTCCTTTTATCCAGGTGGGAGAGGACAGTGTGGAGTGCAATAAAGATAGCGTCATCTGTGGATCTGTTGGGGCAGTATGCGGATTGGAGTCGGTCCAGGATGCCTGGGATGATGGTGTTGACGTGAGCCATGACTAGCTTTCAAAGTATTTCATGGCTATAGAGGTGAGTGCTATGGGGCGATAGTCACCTTGGTGTTCTTGGGGCACAGGGACAATGGTGATCTGCTTGAAACAAGTAAGTATTACAGACTGGGTCAGGGAGATGTTGAAAAAGTTAGTGAAGACACTTACCAGCTGGTCAGTGCATTGCTCTTAGTACGTGCCTTGGTAATCCATCTGGCCCGCGACCTTGTGAATGTTAAAGGTCCTGAACAGTCATTCTTAAAAGTACTTTTTTCTCTCATGGCTAACTAACAGGAAGTTTGAAAGGACAGGCTGAGTGGACAGGAGCTTATATTCATGAGCTCGCCTTGACTGACAGCTCTTTGAAACACCTAAGTCAAGCAACTTAGATGCAGTGAGCAGTGTTGCAGTAAAATCATCTCAAGCAAATTTGGTGATATTCAAAGCAACTCAAGCAACATTGAAATTGTGTATATATATATATATATATATATATATATATATATATATATATATATATATATATATATATATATATATATATTATATCGCCCATTTGGCATGTCTCTTGTGATGTGGTTCACAGCAGCACTGATGGATGTGTTGACTTGACAACTGCTTCTGATTTTTGAACGACCCTTCCTCCCCTTTTGTTCCATGCATGCTGAAGACCTAGCTAGCCAGTTACTAGCTAACACCAGTCACAGATGAAGACCTAGATAGACAGTTACTAGCTAACACCAGTCACAGATGAAGACCTAGCTAGCCAGTAACTAGCTAACACCAGACACAGATGAAGACCTAGCTAGCCAGTAACTAGCTAACACCAGACACAGATGAAAGAGGAAACATATAAGTATCTTTGCCATAGATTAATAGGGTTAACTTTTCAAATATACTTGTTGACACCCCACAATCACATTTTGGCACCAGTAGAGTAGCCATCTAGCCACATAAACCATGCCCCTCTGCAAACACGCCTGTCTCTGATGTTGGTTACAAGACAGTACTTATTTAAATCAGGTAAGAAAATATCATCTTACCATTCATATATTAGTTAAGGTGATGTCACCTTGTCCCATTCATAATTAATCTAAGTGTTTGACATGGGGAGGGGACCAGTAACTTTATGATCAAACTTTATCAATGTAGAAGCAACAGTAATTTTTCATACTTGGATCTGGTTTCCTTAAAATATTATCAAATTTAACGACAAACATGATTTTGACTGTTCATGACCTTTAACCTGTTTAAAGGTTTGGCTCACATCGAGAGCAAGATTACAGCTGGTGCGCTCATGCATGGTTTGGTGTTGCTTTCCTTAAAGCGAGCATAGAAGGCATTTAGCTCCTGCTAGGCTCGTGTCACTGGGCAGCTCACGGCAGAGTTTCCCTTTGTAATCTGTGATAGTTTGCAAGTCTTGCCACATCTGACAAGCGTCAGAGCCAGCGTGGTAGGATTCGATCTTAGTCCTGTATTGAAGCGTTGCCTGTTTGATGGCGTGTCAGAGATCATAGCGGGATTTCTTATAAGTATCCGGATTAGTGTCCCACTCCTTGAAAGCGGCAACTCTAGCCTTTAGCTCAGTGCAGATGTTGCCTGTAATCCATGGCTTCCGGTTGGGATATGTACGTTCGGTCACTGTGGGGACGTTGTCGTCAATGCACTTATTAATGAAGCCATTGATTCATGTGGTAAACTCCTCAGTGTTATCGGAAGAATCCCGGAACATATTCAAGTCTGTGCTAGCGAAACAAGTATTGTAGTTTAGCATCTGCGTCATGTGACCACTTCGTATTGAGCGAGTTTAGTTTTGCTTGTAAGCGGGAATCAGGAGGATATAATTATGGTCAGATTTGCCAAATGGAGGGCGAGGGAGAGCTTTGTACGCATCTCTGTGTGTCGAGTAAAGGTGGTCTATGTTTTTTTCCCCTCTTGTTGCAATGTGACATGCTGGTAGAAATTAGTTAAAACAGATTTAAGATTTTCTGTATTAAATCCCGGCCACTAGGGAGTGCCGCCTCTGGATGAGCATTTTCTTGTTTGTTTATGGCCTTATACATGAAAACACTTGGTAAGCAGTGTGGTCTGCAGCTCATTATTAGGTATTCTAACTCAGGCGAGCAAAGCCCTGAGACTTCCTGAACATTAGTGATGGCGCACCAGCTGTTGTTATCAAAGAGACACACCCCTCCCCAGTGGTGGAAAAAGTACCCAACTGTCATACTTGAGTAAATGTAAAGATACCTTAATAGAAAATGACTCAAGTAAAAGTCACCCAGTAATATTCGACTTGAGTTAAAGTCTAAAAGTATTTGGTTGAAAATATACTTAACTATCAAAAGTAAATGTAGTTGCTAAAATATACTTAAGTATCAACAGTAAAAGTAAAGGATAAATCATTTCAAATTCCTTAATATTAAGCAAACCAGATGGCACCATTTTAAATGTATGGAAAGCCAGGGGCACACTCCAAAATTCAGACATCATTTACAAACTAAGCATGTTTTTAGTGAATCTGCCAGATCAGAGGCAGTAGGATAGGATAGTTTTGAACGGAGCTTATCCAGTTTGTGCTCCAATGACTGTACGTTCGCCAAAGGAACGGAGGGTAGGGACGGTAGTTTCATCAGTATGCCCACCTGTCTGCCCCTTTTGCGGCGTCGTCGCTTCCTTTTCGAGTCCCAGCGATTAGGGCCTTGTCTGGAGTAAGCAGGGCATCCACAGCAGCTGACTCGTTGAAGTCGAAGTTGTCGTCCAAATCGAGGTTAATGATTACTGTTCTGATTTCCAGAAGCCGTTTTCAGTCATAGGAAATGATGGCGGAGAAATTATGCACAAAAAAAGTAAAGATCAGCGTAAACAAATACACAAAGTAGCAGTATTGGTCGGGACCCAGTAATACGGCCACCATCTTAAAGGACAAGATGGATGAAGGCCACTCATGTGAGAGAGACTATGTAAGACCTTGGCCAACACGTGACTAATTTACATCCCAGGTTGGGGTCAATCCCAGTTCAATTCAATCTGCTCAGGGGGTTAACAGTTGTCGTTTGAAGAGTTAGAATATTCCTTCAATCGATCCAATTCTTGAGAAAATCTTCAGAGGAGATGGATTTGAAATGGACCGCAACTCTTGATATTGCATAACATAAAGGGTATGTTTAGTGGTGTTAAATAACTAAGTAAATATACTTTGATTCCTTAAGATTTTTTTTTCTGTATCTGTACTTTACTTTACTATTTATATTTTTGGCAACTTTTACTTTTACTCTACTACATTCCTAAAGAAAATATAAGTATGAAAAGAATATACAGAATTGTACTTAAAGGGGTAAAAATGGTTTTCACTGTAGTGTTACCCTGTGAGATACGTCCATTGTACCATTAGTTATAGGTACATAGTTGTACCATTTCCTAAAAAGAGCCAATAGAGTACTATATACTCCATATACTTCGCCATTGATTATTTGGATGAATCAGGATTGGACTGGTGCAGTGAGTTTCAAGCCTGTTTGCGGATGATCAACGGTTTCCACAAGATTCCACAGCCACAAAGTCAAAATTGGCTATATCTTAAACATTTATGAAAACAAATAATTGTTTTTTGGCCATGATAAACACAGATAAGGCCGCTCAGTGTTGGGTTCCAATAGGTGACCAGTTACAGGATCCAAGGTGTGTGACGCTAGTTCCTACTTCCAATATGAGTACATTTTATGAGGGGGGACTGTGTGCAAATTTTCTAACAGTAAATATTTGTAACGTTGGGGAGGGGGGTGCATTTTTTAAAATGACACCTTGAGTTGGCCACACCCCCACTAATCCATGCCTCCACCCTGGTAAACAGAAACGTACCTTCACCGTACCCCGTTTTTTAAGAGTGTGTGATGATTGTACAGTATCTCTCTTTCTCTCTCTCTCTCGCTTTCGCTCTCTCCCTCCCTCCCCAGTCAATCCCCTTCTCTCTCAAGCCTTCAATTTCTCTCTCTCTCTCTCTCTCTCTCTCTCTCTCCCTCTGTCAAGATAATAATAATCCAAGATCCCCTGGCGCAGTAACCGTCCAAATGAAGAGGAAGAAAAACCACCAACCCGCCTTTGAAAGTAGTGCCAGGAGAGGAAATGTCAAGGTTAAGCATAGGAAACGACAGGCTAATACAATGGAGTTATGTTAGTGCCGTGGGACTCTATGCCAGTGCCACGGCTTACATGATCTCACAGGAATGCGGTGCACCTGCCAGATTTAATCTTCTTTCTCTATGAGAAACTGAGAAAACCATCGAAGGATCATGTTTTTTAGTTCCACGGCCCCTGTGGTTGTGTTAATGTTAGATGGCTTGCCTAGGTTACTGTGTGACAGTTGAAGGTAGCCTAGAGGATAGAAAGGTAGGTGTTGGGGAGAGTGAGATCCCTATTGGATTAGTTTTGATGGTGCAGGGACGTTGCCTTACCTACACCTGCAGACAGATGTTTTCTGCTAGCCTTTACCTCAGGAAGTTAACACTGTCTTCTTTAGTGGGTGAATAACACAGATGTCTTGGGCTCAATTTTTGATTTGATTAGACTATTTTGGTGCATTGATTCATATTCATAGAGCTTCTAAGGACTGTGTGTGTCACGATCGTCGTAATGAGTGGACCAAGGCGCCGCGTGATATGAGTACATACTTTAATAGGTACTTTTCAAATACAACAAAAACAACAAAACGATACGTGAAGTCCTCGGTCAATAACACAAACCTACACGGATCAAGATCCCACGAATCACAAGTGCACAAAAGGCTGCCTGAGTATGGTTCCCAATCAGAGACAACAAGCAACAGCTGATTCTCGTTGCCTCTGATTGAGAACCACCCCGGCCAACATAGAAACACATACCCTAGAACAGAACATAGGAAACGAAACATAGACACTACACAAAGAAACTAACACCCTGGCTCAACATACAAGAGTCCCCAGAGCCAGGGGCGTGACAATGTGCCTGCACAGCCCAATGCACACAACATTCTGCTTCAATATAAACTAACATTTAGTCAAATGAATGAGCAACTGGCAAACACGTTAATACAACAATTTCAAAGCAACAGATTGGAGATAGTTATGCTCTATAAATAAATGCAACTAAAGCAGAATGGGAATCATAAACAAACGTACAACTTTTAGTGTTGAAAATAAGCTTGGAGGACTACAGTGGGCTGTTGGTTATTTTCTCAAAATTTGCTCCTTAAGGCACATAACACGATTGTAAACTTTCATTGTTCAGTATAAAGAAACCAACTGTAAACAGCATAGAGTATCTATTATATAGCTAGACCAGGGGTTGTCATTCTAGATACTCACATACTGACTTATTCTGACAGCACTGGTTGTAAAAACACTAATGCACTGACCACTGCAGAGAAAGGTAAAGTTACGGGTCAAACCATTGAAGAGATATTTTATTTATTTACATCATTTAGCAGACGCTCTTATCCAGAGCGACTTACAAATTGGTGCATTCGATTTATGATAGCCAGTGGGACAACCACTTTTATTTTTTTATTTTTTTATGGGGGTGGGGGAAGAAGGATTACTTTATAGTATTCCAGGTATTCCTTAAAGAGGTAGGGTTTCAAGTGTCTCCGGAAGGTGGTCAGTGGCTCCGCTGTCCTGGCATCATGGGGGAGCTTGTTCCACCATTGGGGTGCCAGAGCAGCGAATAGCTTTGACTGGGCTGAGCGGGAACTGTGCTTCCATAGAGGTAGGGGGGCTAGCAGGCCAGAGGTGGATAAACGTAGTGCCCTCGTTTGGGTGTAGGGTCTGATCAGAGCCTGAAGGTAAGGAGGTCCCGTTCCCCTCACAGCTCCGTAGGCAAGCACTATGGTCTTGTAGTAGATGTGAGCCTCAACTGGAAGCCAGTGGAGTGTGTTGAGGAGCGGGGTGACATGAGAGAACTTGGGAAGGTTGAACACCAGACGGGCTGCAGCGTTCTGGATAAGTTGTAGGGGTTTAATGGCACAGGCAGGGAGTCCAGCCAACAGCGAGTTGCAGTAATCCAGACGGGAGATGACAAGTGCCTGGATTAGGACCTGTGCCGCTTCCTGTGTAAGGCAGGGTCGTACTCTCCGAATGTTGTAGAGCATGAACCTACAGGATCGGGTCACCGCCTTGATGTTAGCAGAGAGAACGAAAGGGTGTTGTCCAGGGTCACGCCAAGGCTCTTTGCACTCTAGGAAGAGGACACAATGGAGTTGTCAACCGTGATGGCAGTCCTTCCCCGGGAGGAAGGATCGAGTGTAGGTTTTTGAGGAGGGGTGCAACTCTCGCTCTCTTGAAGATGGAAGATAGAAAGATGGATTCCCCACCCACTTCAGGATGTCTTCTCCCATACAGAGAGAAATGTTTTGTTTTTAAGTACCTGAAAGAAGAACACGTGTGACATTCATAGAAAATCAAAGAGCTTGGTTAGGGCACTCTCTCTCTCTCTCTCTCTCTCTCTCTCTCTCTCTCTCTCTCTCTCTCTCTCTCTCTCCTCTCTCTCTCTCTCTCTCTCTCTCTCTCTCTCTCTCTCTCTCTCTCTCTCTCCTCCCCCTCTCTCTCTCTCTCTGATTGTTGTAGACTTTCTCTGAACCAATTATATTTGCTATTTGACCAATCGTGATCTCAGTGCAGCCCGCTCAAGACACAGTCAATTGTCAACATGGAGGCAATAACATATTTTGTAATGAACAGACATGATGGGAAGACAACAGAGTCATAAGCTGCAGCAGTGTGGCTAGGGGCACATTTAAGTCCACGACAACAGAAGATGAAAAATAGAAAAGATGGATGTGAATTAGTTTGATGGATACGCCTTGTAACACATGATGTATGGGTGAGCATCAAACCAAAAAGTAATAAGAACAAGAATAATATTACAATTGTGGGAGGTTATTGAGTGTAAATGAATTGAATATCCTCCCTCCCATGCATCCTCAAGATTCGGTGTGAAATGAAAATGCATAATGAGAGATTGAAAGCCTTGTTTGTATGGTATAGTTGGAACAGTGTCAAGGCACTGCCACTATGGTTCTCTCTGCTCTCTGGCCTACAGTAGATAGTGTGGGCAACATATTTTACACAAACATTACATGGAGATAGATTGGTGGTTGCATTTGTCTTTCATTTGTCATTTCTTTCTGAATTTGTTCCATATTGATTGATTACTGTGTCTATTCCTCCAATTTAAACAGAGAATGTTAACAAACAAATGTCAATTACTCTACATATTGTCTGTTCATCCAACTGTATTTCCATTGTTACATTTTCTCTCTCTCTCTCTCTCTCTCTCTCTCTCTCTCTCTCTCTCTCTCTCTCTCTCTCTCTCTCTCATTATGATTCCACACCCGTCCGCAAGCCGCTCACATCTACAGGGTTGTGGAAAAGAGCATCCTCCCTCCAGGGGTACATTTTCATCCTGGCACATGACAACCTCTGCGAAGGTGTCACCTAATCGGGAGGGAACAACTGAATGGTGACGCACGCCTGCATCCATGGCCCAAGCATTTACAATTAATCGTACATTTTACATTTACATTTACGTCATTTAGCAGACGCTCTTATCCAGCGGACTTACAAATTGGTGCATTCACCTTATGATAGCCAGTGGGACAACCACTTTGCAATATATCTATATATTTAGTTTTTTTTTTTTTTTTGGGGGGTAGGGGGGAGGGTAGAAGGATTACTTTATCCTAGCATTCTGGATGAGTTGTAGGGGTTTAATGGCACTGGCAGGGAGCCCAGCCAACAGCGAGTTGCAGTAATCCAGACGGGAGATGACAAGTGCCTGGATTAGGACCTTTGCCGCTTCCTTTGTAAGGTAGGGTCGTACTCTGCGAATGTTGTAGAGCATGAACCTACAGGATCGGGTCACCGCTTTGATGTTAGCGGAGAACGACAGGGTGTTGTCCAGGGTCACGCCAAGGTTCTTTGCACTCTGGGAGGAGGACACAACGGAGTTGTCAACCGTGATGGCGAGATCATGGAGCGGGCAGTCGCTTCCCGGGAGGAAGAGCAGCTCCGTCTTGCCGAGGTTCAGCTTGAGGTGGTGATCCGTCATCCACACTGATATGTCTGCCAGACATGCAGAGATGCGATTCGCCACCTGGTTATCAGAAGGGGGAAAGGAGAAGATGAATTGTGTGTCGTCTGCGTAGCAATGATAGGAGAGGCCATGTGAGGATGTGACAGAGCCAAGTGACTTAGTGTATAGAGAGAATAGGA
Source organism: Coregonus clupeaformis (assembly GCF_020615455.1). NCBI lineage: Eukaryota > Metazoa > Chordata > Actinopteri > Salmoniformes > Salmonidae > Coregonus > Coregonus clupeaformis. Next base: position 8,764,142 of record NC_059192.1, read on the forward strand.
GAGGGCCTAGAACTGAGCCCTGGGTGACACCAGTGGTGAGAGCACGTGGTGAGGAGACAGATTCTCGCCACGCCACCTGGTAGGAGCGACCTGTGAGGTAGGACGCAATCCAAGAGTGAGCAGCGCCGGAGATGCCCAACTCGGAGAGGGTGGAGAGGAGGATCTGATGGTTCACAGTATCAAAGGCAGCAGATAGGTCTAGAACACATATGTCAGAGTCAAGGCCCGTGGGCCACATCCGGCCCGCGAGAAGGTTTTTTTACGGCCCCTGGGATGATCTTGATTTATTATTAGAACCGCCCGCAGACCGCAGCAAGCCGGCAGCCCGCAGATCTTTTACACGCACCAATACTACATTTCCCACAATGCAACGGTGACGCACTGAGCAGTAGGCTGCTTCATTTCAATATTTATTGGCACAGCAGTCGTCAGCATCACAGTAAAATTAACTTTCAGATACCCATCAAAAATGGCAAAACGGAAGGTGGACACTGAGAACCGGGGTTTCAAACAAGGTGGGAGTCGGAGTATATGTTCACGGAGGTAGCTGGAAAACCTGTGTGTCTTCTGTGTGGAGAAAGTGTGGCGGTACTGAAAGAGTATAATCTGAGACGACATTATGAAACGAAACACGCGGACAAAAACAAGAATATGGACATGGAACAAAGGCTACAAAAGGCAGAGGAATTAAAACGAGGCCTCAAATCTCGACAGGCTCTGTTCAAAACGTGGAAAGCTCACCACCAAACCTCCAAATGGAGTTGATTGACCTCCAATGCAATGATGCACTGAGGGCAAAATATGCGGCAGTGGGTGCTGCGGAGTTCGCCCGTTTCCTCCCCGACACAATGCCCCAGCTGCGCATCCAGGCTGCTCAAACGTTGTCTATGTTTGGCAGCACATACCTGTGTGAACAACTGTTTTCTTTGATGAACCTGAACAAAACATCACACAGAAGTCGACTTACTGCTGAACACCTCCACTCAATTCTGAGGATTTCCTCAGCTCAGAGCCTTACCCCGAACATTGATGAACTTGTGGAAAAGATGGGACACCACCAAGTATCACCCTCAACCTCAAACAAGTGAACATTACTGTGCAATCACATATTTAGAGTTTTTACTCAGTTCAAGTTTAAAAGTTAAAGTTTAATATTTGTTTTCACTGCATGTTACTTCTCCTTAAACAAAGTGTTGTTTTTGATTAATAGATTTTTGCACTTTATTTTATTGTATTTCAATCCAATTATATTTTAAAAAATATTTCAGTTGAGTGGATGATAGAAAATTGCTATTATTGTTTTTTTCTTTGAAGTAAATTTAGCCCACTTTTGCTAAAATAGAAAATATAGGCTACTGATGGTGCCTTGAATACCGGTTTCTTTCATTTAATGTTCATGTTATGGGGATTTTTATATAAAGGAAATTTGTCTTTTGTGTCTGTTGAAAATTAAAGATTACTGACAGAGCCATAAGAAAATATTGCTTTATTTATCTGATCATATTGGAATATATTTGTTAGGTTTTCAGTAGGTTCAATTAGGTTCACTAGACTATATGCGTCGATTTAAAAATTTTTCAATGAACATTCGAACAGTCCGGCCCTCGGCTTGTAGCTAAATTTTTTATTTGGCCCTCCGTCCATTTGACTTTGACACCCCTGGTCTAGAAGGATGAGAGCAGAGGAGAGAGAGTTAGCTTTAGCAGTGTGGAGAGCCTCCGTGACACAGAGAAGAGCAGTCTCAGTTGAATGACCAGTCTTGAAACCTGACTGGTTTGGATCAAGAAGGTAATTCTGAGAGAGATAACAAGAGAGTTGGCTAAAGACGGCACGCTCAAGAGTTTTGGAGAGAAAAGAAAGAACGGATACTGGTCTGTAGTTGTTGACATCAGAGGGATCGAGGTAGGTTTTTTTGAGAAGGGGGTGCAACTCTCGCTCTCTTGAAGACGGAAGGGACATAGCCAGTGGTCAAGGATGAGTTGATGAGCGAGGTGAGGTAAGGGAGAAGGTCTCCGGAAATGGTCTGGAGAAGAGAGGAGGGGATAGGGTCAAGCCATGTGTAGAGCATGAACCTACATGGAACCTGTGAATGAGCAACTCTGTATGACAGACTGGGTTCAAATCCAGGTTGCTGTGCTAAGACTGTTAGCCTGCCGAGCTAAACCCTGACCTATATATGATATACACCCCCAAAAATTGGTTCCTCAAGTGTTCTTTGGGGAGGGGTGATGGTTCTAATTTATATGGAACCATAATGACTCAAATAACACTTTGAGCTCTTCAGTGGTTCTTTACAGTTCACAAAAGGGTTCTTTGCTCTTTTAGTGATAACTAAAATGTAGTGGAGGCAAATATTTTGGGGCGTGGTTTGCTCACAACTGTGCAGCTGTGAGTGAGAGTGTCATTCCAGTTTATCTAATGTGTTGTGTTATGCCATTACATAAAAATCAAATCAAATTGTATTGGTCACATATACATATTTAGTAGATGTTATTGCGGGTGTAGCGAAATGCTTGTGTTTCTAGCTCCAACAGTGCAGTAGTATCTAACAATTCATAACAATTCACACAATACACACAAATCTTAAAGTAAAAGAATGGAATTAAGAAATATATAAGTATTAGGATGAGCAATGTCGGAGTGGCACAGACTAAAATACAGTAGAATAAAATACAGTATATATATATATATATATATATATATATATATATATATATATATATATATATATATATATATATATATATATATATGAGATGAGTAAAGCAAATATATGTAAACATTATTAAAGTGACTAGTGTTTCATTATTAAAGTGGCCAGTGATTCCAAGTCGAAGTATATAGGGCAGCAGCCTCTAAGGTGCAGGGATGCGTAACCAGGTGGAAGTCGGCTAGTGATGGCTATTTAACAGTCTGATGGCCTTGAGATAGAAGCTGTTTTTCAGTCTCTCGGTCCCAGCTTTGATGCACCTGTTCTGACCTTGCCTCCTGGATGGTAGCCGGGTGAACAGGCCGTGGCTCGGGTAGTTGTTGTCCTTGATTATCTTTTTGGCCTTCCTGTGACATTGGGTGCTGTAGGTGTCCTGGAGGGAGGCAGTGTGCCCCCGGTGTTGCGTTGGGCAGACTGCACCACCCTCTGGAGAGCCCTGCGGTTGCGGGCGGTGCAGTTGCCATACCAGTTAGTGATACAGCCCGACAGGATGCTCTTGATTGTGCATCTGTAAAAGTTTGTGATGTTTTTAGGTGCCAAGCCAAATTTCTTCAGCCTCCTGAGGTTGAAGACGCGCTGTTGCGCCTTCTTCACCACACTGTCTGTGTGGGTGGATCATTTCAGATCGTCAGTGATGTGTACGCCGAGAACTTGAAGCTTTCCACCTTCTTCACTGCGGTCCCATCGATGTGGATAGGGGCGTGCTCCCTCTGCTGTTTCCTGAAGTCCACAATCAGCGCCTTTGTTTTGTTGACGTTGAGTGAGAGGTTATTTTCCTGGCACCACTCTCCCATGGCTCTCACCTCCTCCCCTGTAGGCTGTCATTGATGGTAATCAGGCCTACTACTGTTGTGTTGTCTGCAAACTTGATGATTGGAGTTGGATGCTTGCATGGCCTATACACTTCCTGATAAACTCAGTCACCGTATCCGTGTATTCGTCAATTATATTCTCAGAGGCTACCTGGAACATATCCTAGTTCGTGTGATCAAAACAATCTTGATCATCATATTATAGATGGTTAGGGCCAGTGACAGTGTCTTGTGAAAGACTCACGTATGGCCTTGTTTCATTTGGAGAACGGTTGATTAGATCAATCAGTCAGTGGTTCTCAATTCTCTTCTCAGGGACCCCAGCTGTTCCAGAGGTAGCTCTCTGATTCACCTTGTTAATTAACACAGTAATAAATCCTATGGAATTTTAACAATATAATATGGCTGACCAGAATAAAAAACCCTGTATGGTTCTTTAAAAGGATCTACAATGAACCTTTCAGATTGAAAAATGTTATTTAATCTTTTATTGTCATTCACAGCAGATACAGATACTGGACCTATCAGCATTTTGTCTGGTGGTACATGTTAGTCATCATCCCTTTGTATGGTGTCGCATATAATACAGTCCCCTGACATGTCAGACATCTGTATCAACCTGTCTGTAAGTCAGGGGACTCCATGACAAACCATCTCTCCCTGTCTTCCAGCTGTATCAACCTGTATGTTAGTCAGGGGACTGACTCCATGACAAAACATCTCTCCTGTCTTCCAGCTGTATCAACCTGTCTGTTAGTCAGGGGACTCCATGACAAACCATCTCTCCTGTCTTCCAGCTGTATCAACCTGTATGTTAGTCAGGGGACTCCATGACAAAACCATCTCTCCTGTTCTCCAGCTGTATCAACCTGTCTGTTAGTCAGGGGACTCCATGACAAACCATCTCTCCTGTCTTCCAGCTGTATCAACCTTTATGTTAGTCAGGGGACTCCATGACAAACCATCTCTCCTGTCCTCCAGCTGTACAACCTGTCTGTTAGTCAGGGGACTCCATGAAAAACCATCTCTCCTGTTCTCCAGCTGTATGTTAATAAAAATGTTTTTTGTTTGTTGCAGAAATGCCTTCTGGAGCATGTGAACTTTCATGTGCCTTAATAACAAACTTGTATGCCATCTGTAAAAATAAATAAAATTGTTAAATTAAGAGCCTAGTTGGTTTAGCCATGGAAAAAGACAGCAGCCTTCCCGCTAGCCATGATTGGCTGAGATAATGAGATGGCTGAACTGCATAAGTGTTGCTCTCCACTTTCTGGAGGACCGAGTTTTGAAATCAGTGGAATTAGAGTATGAAAGCTAAGGAGATGGAGAAACTACTGGCGTTTGATTGCAAATACGCAGGCAGAGTCGAAAAGAGAACACACAGAAGGCTGTTGGATAAAACACCTGTCTCCGGATTACATCTTCAAACTTAGGGCAACCATGGCATCCATGACAGAGAGGGAGAAGCGTCCATCCATGTATATGGGTAAAATAGTCTAGCTAGCTACATTTTCAGATATTACACATTTCTAATTTAGTCAGAAAGACGTCTTAATTTCAAGTTAAAGTGTTCTGTTAGCTAGCTGGCTAACATCAGCTGGCTGGCTAGCCAGCTAATGTTATCTGTATGATCTGTGTAGTAGTATTATTCGTATCTCAGAGCCATTTGCATTGCTAGTTATAGCCTAATGTTAGCTAGAACTAACATTGAACCTGGTTAGTTAATTACCTGCAGATTCATGCAGGGTAGTAATGTTATGAGTTGGGATTATTTAGTTAGTAAGCTACATGTCTAAACAAAAGATTCCACTATGCAAGTAACTATTTCAATAGAATGTTTATGATGTCACTGCGACAACTGTTGATAGACATAGCTGGTAAATTCGTCTGGCTATCTACTCCGATTTCAGAGCACTCGTCTGAGTGTGCCAAAGTGCAGAATAACTGATGAATTTACGAACGCTCAACACCCGCTGAATATGGCACAGTTGCAGTCACCAACGCTCTAGATAACATAAAGACAGCCTAACCAGCTCTGCCAGGCGAGTAAAATGGTCAGAGTGAGCTGTTCTCTCATTTGTGTCTGGAAGCAGCTAACAAGCTAGCCAACGTTAGCCAGTTAGTTTAAATTTGGCAGCCGCTATAGACAGATCATTTGGAAAAAGCTGTGAACCAGAGAACCTTTTCCAACTGATCTGTCGATATCGGCTGCTAAATTTAATCCATCTTGTTTCTATGCTTCTACGTTTTTTCGTCTTTTACTTTCGGTTTTGTACACCAGCTTCAAACAGCTGAAACAACAATATGTTTTGGTTATGGAAAATATGTTTCACAATGGTTTAGATGGTACACGGATTCTCTATACTATACTATTATTTTGTCACAAAAACGTAATTAGGCGAACTATTAGAGTTATAGCAACCAGGAAATGGTGGAGCGATTTCTGTATAGTGCACCTTTAATGTGGAATCTATCTTTTTACTGTATATTTTAAACATGGATGCCTGTTTCCTAACCCTTTAACTTTCTCCTTCAAAAGTCCTCCACAACCAAGTCACGACATGAGCATGTGTTTCTGAACATTCTCCTGAATTATTTGTTTCATTTCCATCAATAGAAATGCTGATTCTCCACATTCTCTCTCTCTCTCTCTCTCTCTCTCTCTCTCTCTCTCTCTCTCTCTCTCTCTGCTCTCTCTCTCTCTCTCTCTCTCTCTCTCTCTCTCTCTCTCTCTCTCCAGTCTCTATCCTTCTCCTCTCTCTCTTTCTCCACCACCACACATTTCTGTCAGCTGATGATCTCTGAGCACTTTGAATATCCTCCAGCCTCTCTGCTAACATCTACCCTCTGGAACCAATTCAAATCAACATGTTCCACAAAAGAACGGACACGGCTTGCTGCTCGTTCCAGTGAATGAACAATGCTGACCAGAGAATGTCATGTTGCCTACTGTAAACACAATGACTTGGATTTCAATATTCAAACAGATTATTGAAGTATCTAGGGTACATGGTTGCTGATGGAGAATAGACAAGACAGGTGCAAGGAGAATTCTTCATCTATATCCACGTCTCAACCTCCGAAGTTGTAACAATGTGGCTACTGCAAAGGTTATTCCAAACTTTCATTAGCTGTAGCTAAGACTACACAGAGAAAGAGTGACAACACCTGCAAAAGGAATCACCGGTTACCTGGCTGTCACAGACAATCAGACGCAGCAGTGAGCCCCTGGAACAGAACAGAGATGAGAGACTGGGCCGAGACTTGGTAAGGGCTCACATGTTTACGTATTCTCTCTCTCTCAATTCAATTTAAGGGCTTTATTGGCATAGGAAACATATGTTAACATTGCCAAAGCAAGTGAAGTAGATAGTAAACAAAAGTGAAATAAACAATTAATATTAACAGTAAACATTACACTCAGAAGATCAAAAATAATTAAGACATTTCAAATGTCATATTATGTCTTTATACAGTTGAAGTCGGAAGTTTACATACACCTTAGCCAAATACATTTAAACTCAGTTTTTCACAATTCCTGACATTTAATCCTAGTAAATATTCCCTGTCTTAGGTCAGTTAGGATCACCACTTTATTCTAAGAGTGTGAAATGACAGAATAATAGTAAAGATAATTATTTATTTCATCTTTTATTTTTTTCATCACATTCCCAGTGGGTCAGAAGTTTACATACACTCAATTAGTATTTGGTAGCATTGCCTTTAAATAGTTTAACTTGGGTCAAACGTTTCGGGTAGCCTTCCACAAGCTTCCCCATAATAAGTTGGGTGAATTTTGGCCAATTCCTCCTGACAGAGCTGGTGTAACTGAGTCAGGTTTGTAGGCCTCCTTGCTCGCACACACTTTTTCAGTTCTGCCCACAAATGTTCTATAGGATTGAGGTCAGGGCTTTGTGATGGCCATGTCCTTAAGCCATTTTGCCACAACTTAGGAAGTATGCTTGGGGTCATTGTCCATTTGGAAGACCCATTTGCGACCAAGCTTTAACTTCCTGACTGATGTCTTGAGATGTTGCTTCAATATATCCACATAATTTTCCTTACTCATGATGCCATCTATTTTGTGAAGTGCACCAGTACGATATTTGTCCCCATGTGCAGTTGCAAACCGTAGTCTGGCTTGTTTTATGGCGGTTTTGGAGCAGTGGCTTCTTCCTTGCTGAGCGGCCTTTCAGGTTATGTCGATATAGGACTTGTTTTACTGTGGATATAGATACTTTTGTACCTGTTTCCTCCAGCATCTTCACAAGGTCCTTTGCTGTTGTTCTGGGATTGATTTGCACTTTTCGCACCAAAGTACGTTCATCTCTAGGAGACAGAACGCGTCTCCTTCCTGAGCGGTATGACGGCTGCGTAGTCCCATGGTGTTTATACTTGCGTACTATTGTTTGTACAGATGAACATGGTACCTTCAGGCGTTTAGAAATTGCTCCCAAGGATGAACCAGACTTGTGGAGGTATTCAATTTTTTTTCAGAGGTCTTGGCTGATTTATTTTGATTTTCCCATGATGTCAAGCAAAGAAGCACTGAGTTTGAAGGTAGGCCTTTAAATACATCCACAGGTACACCTCCAATTGACTCAAATGATGTCAATTAGCCTATCAGAATCTTCTAAAGCCATGACATCATTTTCTGGAAATTTCCAAGCTGTTTAAAGGCACAGTCAACTTAGTGTTTGTAAACTTCTGACCCACTGAAATTGTAATACAGTGAATGATAAGTGAAATAATCTGTCTGTAAACAATTGTTGGAAAAAATTACTTGTGATATGCACAAAGTAGATGTCCTAACCGACTTGCCAAAACTATAGTTTGTTAACAAGAAATGTGTGGGAGTGGGCTGAAAAACGAGTTTTAATGACTCCAACCTAAGTGTATGTAAACTTCCGACTTCAACTGTACAGTAGTAAGTCTCTTTCTCTTTCTCTCTTCTTTTTTTCTTTTTTTTTTTTTTTTTTTTTTTTTTTTCTCTTCTCTCTCTCTCTCCTCCTCCCCACTCTTTCTCTCTCTAACTTAGACATATTTTCTGGAACAATATACTCTTCAAACATGTCAAGCTTTCCAGAGTGGACTCTCGAGCACGCTTAATTATATTTTACATTTTACATTTTCGTCATTTAGCAGATGCTCTTATCCAGAGCGACTTACAAATTGGTGCATTCACCTTATGACCCAGCCAGTGGGACAACCATTTACTTTTTTTTGGGGGTAGGGTAAGGAGGGTGAATGATTTCTTTATCCTATCCCAGGTATTCCTTAAAGAGGTGGGGTTTCAAGTGTTCCGGAAGGTGGTGAGTGCTGCTCCCTCACAGCTCCGTAGGCAAGCACCATGGGTCTGGCAGATGCGAAGCGTCCCAACTGGAAGCCAGTGGAGTGTGCGGAGGAGCCGGCTGACGGGGAGAACTTGGGAAGGTTGAACACCAGGACGGCTGCGGCTTCTGGATGAGTTGTGGGGGTTTAATGGCACAGGCAGGGAGCCCAGCCAACAGCAAGCTGCAGTAATCCAGACGGGAGACGACAAGCGCCTGGATTAGGACCCGTGCCGGGGCTTCCAGTGTAAGGCAGGGTCGACACTGCGCACGTTGTAGAGCATGAACCCACAGGATCGAAGGTCAACACCTTGATGTTAGCGGAGAACGACAGGGTGTTGTCCAGGGTCACGCCAAGGCTCTGTGCACTCTGGGGAGGAGGACACAACGGAGTTGTCAACCATGATGGTGAGATTATGGAACGGGGCAGTCCTTCCCCGGGAGGAAGAGCAGCTCCGGGTTGCCGAGGTTCAGCTTGAGGTGGTGATCCGCCATCCACACTGGAAATGTCTGCCAGACATGCAGAGATGCGATTTGCCACCTGGTTACTGGGGAAGGGGGAATGGAGAAGATTAATTGTGTGTCGTCGGCGCGTGAGCAATGATAGGAGAGGCCATGGAGGATATGACAGAGCCAAGTGACCTGGTGTATAGCAAAAAATAGGGAGGGCCTAGAACTGAGCCCTGGGGGACACCAGTAGTGAGAGCACGTTATGCGGAGACAGATTCTCGCCACGCCACCTGGTAGGAGCGACCTGTCAGATAGGACGCAATCCAAGAGTGAGCCACGCCAGAGATGCCCAACTCGGAGAGGGTGGAGAGGAGGATCTGATGGTTCACAGTATCAAAGGCAGCAGATAGGTCTAGAAGGACGAGAGCAGAGGAGAGGTGTTAGCTTTAGCAGTGGGAGAGCCTCCGTGACACAGAGAGAAGAGCAGTCTCAGTGAATGACCAGTCTTGAAACCTGACTGGTTTGGATCAAGAAGGTAATTCTGAGAGAGAGAGATAGCAAGAGAGTTGGCTAAAGACGGCACGCCAAGAGTTTTGGAGAGAAAATAAAGAAGAGATACTGGTCTGTAGTTGTTGACATCGGGAGGGATCGACTGTAGGTTTTTTTGAGAAGGGGGGTGCAACTCGCTTTTGAAGATGGAAGGGACATGTCCAGCGGCCAAGGATGAGCTGATGAGCGAGGTGAGGTAGGGAGAAGGTCCGTAGTCTGCAGATATGACCAATTTTATATATAGAAAATGAATGTAAATGTCAATAACCAATCACAGCCATTCATTCGTTTAAAAGCATTCAGCAAATCACCAACAGAGGGAGTTCCTGAATTCCATTTTCCCATTCACTGTGTTGGTGGTGCTCATAACATGTATGATACTTTCAGAATTAGCAAGAGTCCACTCTGGAAATGTATTGTTTCAAACAAAATGTCTTAAAATGAACACAATCAAAAAGGGTACTACATTTAAGGCTACAGGCTACAGACTACAGACTACAGACTACAGACTACAGGCTACAGGCTACAGGCTACAGGCTACAGGCTACAGGCTACAGGCTACAAGCTCCATGCTGCAGGCTACAGGCTACAGGCTACAGGCTACAGGCATACAGTCACTCTTTCTACCAACACGCAACATTTCACCAGGGCATTTGCCAACCAAAAGCATACTGTATCACACAAAACATTATGTTTTTGGAAAGTTCTGTTATAAACATTCACCGCAGTAAAAGATGTTGCTGTCTGTACCTGGTGCCAGAGGGATATTCAGGTGTCACAGGGCTGATGGATGGAGCTTAGAGAACACATAGGGGGGCTCTCACACTACCTCACAGCCTGGCTGGAGAGAGGAATGAGAGATGGAGAGAGGGAAGAGAGGTGGAGAGAGGGATGAGAGGTGGAGAGAGGGAAGAGATGTGGAGAGAGGGAAGAGATGTGGAGAGAGGGAAGAGATGTGGAGAGAGGGGTGGGAGGTGGAGAGAGGGAAGAGATGGAGAGAGGGGTGGGAGGTGGAAAGAGGGGTGGGAGGTGGAGAGAGGGAAGAGAGGTTGAGAGAGGGGTGGGATGTGGAGAGAGGGAAGAGATGTGGAGAGAGGGATGGGAGGTGGAGAGAGGGTTGGAAGGAGGAGAGAGGGAAGAGATGTGGAGAGAGGGGTGGGAGGTGGAGAGAGGGAAGAGAGGTGGAGAGAGGGACAGACGTGGAGAGAGGGTTGGGAGGTGGAGAGAGGGGAGAGAGGTGGAGAGAGGGGAAGGGAGAGGGGAAGAAGGTGGAGAGAGGGAGAGACGTGGAGAGAGGGTTGGAGATGGAGAGAGGGAAGAGAAGTGGAGAGAGGGGTGGGAGGTGGAGAGAGGGAAGAGAGGTGGAGAGAGGGGTGGAGAGAGTGGAGAGAGGGGAGAAGGTGAGGAGGGGGGGGAGGTGGAGAGAGGGAAGAGAGGTGGAGAGAGGGGTGGGAGGTGGAGAGAGGGGAAGAGAGGTGAGAGAGAGGGTGGAGGTGGAGAGAGGGGTGGGAGGTGGAGAGAGGGAAGAGATGGAGAGAGAGGGTGGGAGGTGGAGAGAGGGGAGGGGGTGGAGAGAGGGGTGGGAGGTGAGAGAGAGGGAAGATAGGTGAGAGAGGGGTGGGAGGTGGAGAGAGGGGTGGGAGGTGGAGAGAGGGAGGGAGGTGGAGAGAGGGAAGAGATGTGAGAGGTGTGTTGTAGAATACCGAGGAAAGGGTGTTGCAGTTGACTGGGCGGAAGGGATGTGCCAGGTGTCACAGGGTGAAGAGATGGGAGGTGAGAGAGAGATAGGGGGTTCTCACAGCCTGGCTGGAGAGAGGGATGAGAGATGGAGAGAAGGAAGAGAGGTGGAGAGAGGGAAGAGAGGTGGAGAGAGGGAAGAGATGTGGAGAGAGGGATGAGAGGTGGAGAGAGGGAAGAGAAGTGGAGAGAGGGAAGGATGTGGAGAGAGGGAAGAGATGTGGAGAGAGGGAAGATATGTGGAGAGAGGGATGAGAGGTGGAGAGAGGGAATATATATTGGAGAGAGGGAAGAGATGTGGAGAGAGTGGTGGGAGGTGGAGAGAGGGATGGGAGGTGGAGAGAGGGAAGCAATATGGAGACAGGGAATAGATGTGGAGAGGGGGAGGTGGAGAGAGGGAGGTGAGAGAGGGAAGGGAGGTGAGAGAGGGAAGAGATGTGGAGAGAGGGGTGGGAGGTGGAGAGAGGGAGGAGAGAGGGATGGGAGGTGGAGAGAGGGAAGAGAGGTGGAGAGAGGGAAGAGAGGTTGAGAGAGGGAAGAGAGGTTGAGAGAGGGAAGAGAGATGGAGAGAGGGGTGGGAGGTGGAGAGAGGGGCGGGAGGTGGAGAGAGGGAGAGAGAGGTGGGAGGTGGAGAGAGGGGGAGGTGGAGAGAGGGGTGGGAGGAGAGAGAGGGAAGAGAGGTGGAGAGAGGGAAGAGAGGTTGAGAGAGGGAAGAGAGGTTGAGAGAGGGGTGGGAGGTGGAAAGAGTGGTGGGAGGTGGAGAGAGGGAAGAGAGGTGGAGAGAGGGAGAGACATGGAGAGAGGGGTGGGAGGTAGAGAGAGGGAAGAGAAGTGGAGAGAGGGGTGGGAGGTGGAGAGAGGTGAAGAGAGGTTGAGATAGTGGAAGAGAGGTTGGAGAGAGGAGAGAGAGGTGGGGGTGAGAGAGGGAAGAGATGTGAGAGAGGGGTGAGAGGTGGAGAGAGGGAAGAGAGGTGGAGAGAGGGAAGAGAGGTGGAGAGAGGGAAGAGATGTGGAGAGAGGGAAGAGATGTGGAGAGAGGGGTGGGAGGTGGAGAGAGGGGAGGGAGGTGGAGAGAGGGAAGAGAGGTGGAGAGAGGGGGGGGAGGTGGAGAGAGGAAGAGATGTGGAGAGAGGGGTGGGAGGTGGAGAGAGGGAGGGTGGGAGAGGGGTGGGAGGTGGAGAGAGGGAAGGAGAGGTGTGGAGGGAGTGGAGGGAGGTGGGAGTGGAGGAGAGAGGGGGTGGGAGGTGGAGAGAGGGAAGGGATGTGTAGACAGGGAAGAGATGTGGAGAGATGGAAGAGATGTGGAGAGAGGGTGGGGAGGTGGAGAGAGGGAAGAGAGGTGAGAGAGGTAGTGAAGAGAGGGGATGAGAGGTGGAGAGAGATTGAGAGAGTGGAGAGTGGGGTGGGAGGTGGAGAGAGCGAAGAGAGGTGGAGAGAGGGGTGGAGGAGGAGAGAGGGAAGAGAGGTGGAGAGAGGGGTGGGATGTTGAGAGAGGGGAGAGAGGTTGAGAGAGGGGAGGGAGGTGGAGAGGGAAGAGAGGTGGAGAGAGGGGTGGGTGGTGGAGAGAGGGAAGAGAGGTGGAGAGAGGGGTGGGAGGTGGAGAGAGGGTGGGAGGAGGAGAGAGGGAAGAGAGGTGGAGAGAGGGGTGGGAGGTGGAGAGAGGAGTGGGAGTGGAGAGAGGGAAGAGAGGTGAGAGAGGGAAGGAGGTGAGAGAGAAGAGGGGGAGACAGGGAAGAGATGTGGAGAGAGGGGTGGGAGGTGGAGAGAGCGGTGGGAGGTGGAGAGAGGGAAGAGAGGTGGAGAGAGGGAGAGACGTGAGAGAGGGTGGGAGTGAAGAGAGGAAGAGAGGTGGAGAGAGGGGTGGGAGGTGGAGAGAGGAAGAGAGGTGGAGAGGGGGAGAGAGGGTGGGAGGTGGATGAGAGGTTGAGAGAGGGAAGAGAGGTGGAGAGAGGGAAGAGATGTGGAGAGAGGGATGAGAGGTGGAGAGAGGGAAGAGAGGTGGAGAGAGGGATGAGAGGTGGAGAGAGGGAAGAGTGTGGATAGAGGGAATAGATGTGGAGAGAGTGGTGGGAGGTGAAGAGAGGGATGGGAGGTGGAGAGAGGGAAGGGATGTGGAGACAGGGAAGAGATGTGGAGAGAGGGGTGGGAGGTGGAGAGAGGGATGGGAGGTGGAGAGAGGGAAGGGATGTGGAGACAGGGAAGAGATGTGGAGAGAGGGGTGGGAGGTGGAGAGAGGGGTGGGAGGTGGAGAGAGGGAAGGAGGTGGAGAGAGGGAGAGAGGTGGAGAGAGGGGTGGGAGGTGGAGAGAGGGAAGTGGAGAGGGGAGAGAGTGGAGAGAGGGTGGGAGAGAGGGAAGAGAGGTTGAGAGAGGTGGGAGGTGGAGAGAGGGGGAGGTGGAGAGAGGGAAGAGAGGTTGATTGAGAGGGAAGGAGGTGGAGAGAGGGAAGAGAGGTGGAGAGAGGGAAGAGAGGTGGAGAGAGGGAAGAGAGGTGGAGAGAGGGAAGAGGTGGAGAGAGGGGGGTGGAGAGAGGGAAGAGAGGTGGAGAGAGGGGTGGGAGGTGGAGAGGGGAAGAGAGGGTGGGAGGTGGAGAGAGGGGTGGGAGGTGAGATGAGAGAGGGAAGAGAGGTGGAGAGAGGGAGAGAGGTTGAGAGAGGGAAGAGAGGTTGAGAGAGGGTGGGGAGGGAAATGGAAAGAGGGATGGGAGGTGGAGAGAGGGAAGAGAGGTGGAGAGAGGGAGAGACATGGAGAGAGGGGTGGGAGGTGGAGAGAGGGAAGAGAAGTGGAGAGGGGGGTGGGAGGTGGAGAGAGGGAAGAGAGGTGGGAGGTGGAGAGAGGGGTGGGAGGTGGATGAGAGGTGGAGAGAGGGAAGATATGTGGAGAGAGGGAATAGATGTGGAGAGAGTGGTGGGAGGTGGAGAGAGGGAAGAGAGGTGGAGAGAGGGTAGAGAGGTTGAGAGAGGGAAGAGATGTGGAGAGAGGGATGAGAGGTGGAGAGAGGGATGAGAGGTGGAGAGAGGGGTGGGAGGTGGAGAGAGGGAAGAGAGGTGGAGAGAGGGATGGGAGGTGGAGAGAGGGAAGAGAGGTGGAGAGAGGGGTGGGAGGTGGAGAGAGGGAAGAGAGGTTGAGAGAGGGGTGGGAAGTGGAGAGAGGGAAGAGAGGTGGAAAGAGGGGTGGGAGGTGGAGAGAGGGAAGAGAGGTGGAGAGAGGGGTGGGAGGTGGAGAGAGGGAAGAGAGGTGGAGAGAGGGGTGGGAGGTCGAGAGTGGGAAGAGAGGTGGAGAGAGGGAAGATATGTGGAGAGAGGGGTTTGAGGTGGAGAGAGGGAAGAGAGGTTGAGAGAGGGGAGGGAGGTGGAGAGAGGGAAGAGAGGATTGAGAGGAGGGAAGAGAGTGGAGAGAGGGAAGAGATGTGGAGAGAGGGAAGAGGTGGAGATGAGGTGGGAGGTGGAGAGAGGGAAGAGAGGTGAGAGAGAGGGGTGAGGAGGGAGAGAGAGGGAAGAGAGGTGGAGAGAGGGGTGGGAGGTGGAGAGAGGGAAGAGAGGTTGAGAGAGGGAGGGAGAGGTGAGAGAGGGGAAGAGAGGTGGAGAGAGAGGGGGTGGGAGGTGGAGAGAGGAAGAGGTGGAGGTGGAGAGGAAGAGGTAGGGATGGAGAGAGGGAAGAGATGTGGAGAGAGGGTGGAGGTGGAGAGAGGGATGGGAGGTGGAGAGAGGGAAGAGAGGTGGAGAGAGGGGGTGGGAGGTGGAGAGAGGGAAGAGAGGTGGAGAGAGGGGTGGGAGGTGGAGAGAGGGAAGAGAGGTGGAGAGAGGAGGGGAGGGAGAGGGTGGGAGGTGGAGAGAGGGAAGGGTGGAGAGAGGGAAGAGTGTGAGAGAGGGGTGTGAGAGGTGGAGAGAGGGATGGGAGGTGGAGAGAGGGAAGGGAGTGGAGAGAGGGAAGAGAGGTGGAGAGAGGGGTGGGAGGTGGAGAGAGGTGAGAGGAGAGAGGGAAGGATGTGGAGAGAGGGAAGAGATGTGGAGAGAGGGTGGGAGGTGGAGAGAGGGGAGGGAGGTGGAGAGAGGGAGAGAGGTGAGAGAGGAAGAGAGGTTAGAGAGGGAAGAGAGGTTGAGAGAGGGAAGATGAGGTGGAGAGAGGGGGTGGAGGTGGAGAGAGGGAAGAGAGGTGGAGAGAGGGTGTGAGGTGGAGAGAGGGAAGAGAGGTGGAGAGAGGGGTGTGAGGTGGAGAGAGGAAGAGAGGTGGAGAGAGGGAAGAGAGGTGGAGAGAGGGAAGGGGGTGGAGAGAGGGAGGAGAGGTGGAGAGGGGTGGGAGGTGGAGAGAGGGAAGAGAGGTGGAGAGAGGGAAGGATGGGAGAGAGGGGTGGGAGGTGGAGAGAGGGAAGAGAGGTGGAGAGAGGGGTGGGAGGTGGAGAGAGGGGAGAGGTGGAGAGAGGGGTGGAGGTGGAGAGAGGGAGAGAGGTGAGAGGGTGGGAGAGAGAGGAAGAGAGGTGGAGAGAGGGTGGGAGGTGGAGAGAGGGAAGAGAGGTGAGAGGTGGAGAGAGTGGGGGAGAGAGTGAGAGAGGGAAGAGAGGTGGAGAGAGGGAGAGGTGGAGAGAGGAAGGAGGTGAGAGAGGGAAGAGAGGTGGAGAGAGGGAAGGGATGTGGAGAGAGGGAAGAGAGGTGGAGAGAGGCGAAGAGGTGGAGAGAGGGTGGAGGTGGAGAGAGGGAAGAGAGGTGGAGAGAGGGAAGAGAGGTGGAGAGAGGAAGAGAGGTGGAGAGAGGGGTGGGAGGTGGAGAGAGGGAATAGAGGTGGAGAGAGGGGTGGGAGGTGGAGAGAGGGAAAGAGAGGTGGAGAAAGGGGTGTGAGGTGGAGAGAGGGGGGAGGTCGAGAGAGGGAAGCGAGGTGGAGACAGGGAAGAGATGTGGAGAGAGGGGTGGGAGGTGGAGAGAGGGATGGGAGGTGGAGAGAGGGAAGAGAGGTGGAGAGAGGGGTGGGAGTTGGAGAGAGGGAAGAGAGGTTGAGAGAGGGTGGGAGGTGGAGAGAGGGAAAGAGGTGGAGAGAGGGTGGGAGGTGGAGAGAGGGGTGGGAGGTGGAGAGAGGGAAGGGAGGAGAGGGAAGAGATGTAGAGAGAGGGGTGGGAGGTGGAGAGAGGGATGGAGAGGTGGAGAGAGGGATGGGAGGTTGAGAGAGGGAAGAGAGATGAGAGAGGGGTGGGAGGTGGAGAGAGGGAGAGAGAGGTGGAGAGAGGGGAAGGGAGTGGAGAGAGGGGAAGAGATGTGGAGAGAGGGGTGGGAGGTGGAGAGAGGGGTTGGGAGGTGAGAGAGGGAAGAGAGGTTGAGAGAGGGAAGAGAGGTTGAGAGAGGGAAGAGAGGTGGAGAGAGGGTGGGAGGTGGAGAGAGGGAAGAGAGGTGGAGAGAGGGTGGGAGGTGGAGAGAGGGAAGAGTGGAGAGAGGGGTGGGAGGTGGAGAGAGGGAAGAGAGGTGGAGAGAGGGAAGAGATGTTGAGAGAGGGAAGAGAGGTTGAGAGAGGGAAGAGAGATGGAGAGAGGGGTGGGAGGTGGAGAGAGGGAAGAGAGGTGGAGAGAGGAGAGGGATGTGGAGAGAGGGGTGGGAGGTGGAGAGAGGGAAGAGAGGTGGAGAGAGGGGTGGGAGGTGGAGAGAGGGGGGGGAGGTGGAGAGAGGGAAGAGAGGTTGAGAGAGGGAAGAGAGGTTGAGAGAGGGAAGAGAGGTGGAGAGAGGGTGGGAGGTGGAGAGAGGAAGAGAGGTGGAGAGAGGGGTGGGAGGTGGAGAGAGGGAAGAGAGGTGAGAGAGGGGTGGGAGGTGAAGAGAGGGAAGAGAGGTGGAGAGAGGGAAGAGAGGTGGAGAGAGGGAAGAGAGATGGAGAGAGGGGTGGGAGGTGGAGAGAGGGAAGAGAGGTGGAGAGAGGGTGGGATGTGGAGAGAGGGGTGGGAGGTGGAGAGAGGGAAGAGAGGTGGAAAGAGGGGTGGGAGGAGGAGAGAGGGTAGAGAGGTTGAGAGAGGGAAGAGAGGTTGAGAGAGGGGTGGGAGGTGGAAAGAGGGATGGGAGGTGGAGAGAGGGAAGAGAGGTGGAGAGAGGGATGGGAGGTGGAGAGAGGGAAGAGAGGTGGAGAGAGGGAGAGATGGAGAGAGGGGTGGGAGGTGGAGAGAGGGAAGAGAAGTGGAGAGGGGGTGGGAGGTGGAGAGAGGGAAGAGAGGTGGGAGGTGAGAGAGGGTGGAGGTGGAGAGAGGTAGAGAGAGGGAAGATATGTGGAGAGAGGGAAGAGAGGTGGAGAGAGGGTGGGAGGTGGAGAGAGGGAAGAGAGGTGGAGAGAGGGTAGAGAGGTTGAGAGAGGGAAGAGATGTGGAGAGAGGGATGAGAGGTGGAGAGAGGGATGAGAGGTGGAGAGAGGGGTGGGAGGTGGAGAGAGGGAAGAGAGGTGGAGAGAGGGATGGGAGGTGGAGAGAGGGAAGAGAGGTGGAGAGAGGGGTGGGAGGTGGAGAGAGGGAAGAGAGGTTGAGAGAGGGGTGGGAAGTGGAGAGAGGGAAGAGAGGTGGGTAAAGAGTGGGAGGTGGAGAGAGGGAAGGGATGTGGAGACATTGAAAAGATGTGGAGAGGGGGTGGGAGGTGGAGAGAGGTGTGGGAGGTGGAGAGAGGGAAGGGATGTGGAGACAGGGAAGAGATGTGGAGAGAGGGGTGGGAGGTGGAGAGAGGGGAGGAGGTGGAGAGAGGGAAGAGAGGTTGAGAGAGGGAAGAGAGGTTGAGAGAGGGAAGAGAGGTGGAGAGAGGGGTGGGAGGTGGAGAGAGGGAAGAGAGGTGGAGAGAGGGGTGGGAGGTGGAGAGAGGGAAGAGAGGTGGAGAGAGGGGTGGGAGGTGGAGAGAGGGAAGAGAGGTGGAGAGAGGGAAGAGAGGTTGAGAGAGGGAAGAGAGGTGGAGAGAGGGGAGGGAGGTGGAGAGAGGGAAGAGAGGTGAAGAGAGGGGTGGGATGTGGAGAGAGGGGTGGAGGTGGAGAGAGGGTAGAGAGGTGGAGAGAGGGTAGAGAGGTTGAGAGAGGGGTGGGAGGTGGAGAGAGGGATGGGAGGTGGAGAGAGGGAAGAGAGGTGGAGAGAGGGAGAGAGGTGGAGAGAGGGGTGGGAGGTCGAGAGTGGGAAGAGAGGTGGAGAGAGGGAAGATATGTGGAGAGAGGGGTGGGAGGTGGAGAGAGGGAAGAGAGGTTGATTGAGGGGTCGGAGGTGGAGAGAGGGAAGAGAGGTTGAGATAGGGAAGAGAGGTGGAGAGAGGGAAGAGATGTGGTGAGAGGGAAGAGGTGTGGAGAATGGTGTGGGAGGTGGAGAGAGGGAAGAGAGGTGGAGAGAGGGGTGTGAGGTGAAGAGAGGAAAGAGAGGTTAAAAGAGGGGTGGGAGGTGGAGAGAGGGAATAGAGGTGGAGAGAGGGGTGGGAGGTGGAGAGAGGAAAGAGAGGTGGAGAAAGGGGTGTGAGGTGGAGAGAGGGGTGGGAGGTCGAGAGAGGGAAGCGATGTGGAGACAGGGAAGAGATGTGGAGAGAGGGGTGGGAGGTGGAGAGAGGGATGGGAGGTGGAGAGAGGGAAGAGAGGTGGAGAGAGGTGGAAGAGGTGGAGAAGAGGGAGAGAGGTGGAGAGAGGGGTAGAGAGGTGGAGAGAGGGAAGAGAGGTGGAGAGAGGGGTGGGAGGTGGAGAGAGGGAAGAGAGGTTGAGATAGGGAAGAGAGGTGGAGAGAGGGAAGAGATGTTGAGAGAGGAAGAGAGGTGGAGAGAGGGGTGGGAGGTGGAGAGAGGGAAGAGAGGTGGAGAGAGGGGAGAGAGGTGGAGAGAGGGAAGAGAGGTGGAGAGAGGTGGAGGTGGAGAGAGGGTGGGAGGTGGAGAGAGGGAAGAGAGGTGGAGAGAGGGGTGGGAGGTGGAGAGAGGGAAGAGAGGTGGAGAGAGGGGTGGGAGGTGGAGAGAGGGAAGAGAGGTTGAGAGAGGGGTGGGAGGTGGAGAGAGGGAAGAGAGGTGGAGAGAGGGGTGGGAGGTGGAGAGAGGGAAGAGAGGTGGAGAGAGGGAAGAGAGGTTGAGAGAGGGAAGAGAGGTTGAGAGAGGGAAGAGAGGTGGAGAGAGGGGTGGGAGGTGGAGAGAGGGAAGATAGGTGGAGAGAGGGTGAGCTTGAGAGAGGGGGGAGGTGGAGAGAGGGAAGAGAGGTGGAGAGAGGGGTGGGAGGTGGAGAGAGGGAAGAGAGGTTGAGAGAGGGAAGAGAGGTGGAGAGAGGGGTGGGAGGTGGAGAGAGGGATGGGAGGTGGAGAGAGGGAAGAGAGGTGGAGAGAGGGAAGAGAGGTGGAGAGAGGGGTGGGAGGTGGAGAGAGGGAAGAGAGGTGGAGAGAGGGGTGGGAGGTGGAGAGAGGGAAGAGAGGTGGAGAGAGGGGAGAGAGGTGGGAGGTGAAGAGAGGTGGAGAGAGGGAAGAGAGTGGAGAGAGGGAAGAGAGGTGGAGAGAGTGGTGAGGTGGAGAGAGGGAAGAGAGGTGGAGAGAGGGTAGAGAGGTTGAGAGAGGGAAGAGAGGTGGAGAGAGGGGAGAGAGGTGGAGAGAGGGATGAGAGGTGGAGAGAGGGGTGGGAGGTGGAGAGAGGGAAGAGAGGTGGAGAGAGGGGTGAGAGGTGGAGAGAGGGAAGAGAGGTGGAGAGAGGGGTGGGAGGTGGAGAGAGGGAAGAGAGGTTGAGAGAGGGGTGGGAAGTGGAGAGAGGGAAGAGAGGTGGAGAAAGAGTGGGAGGTGGAGAGAGGGGTGGGAGGTGGAGAGAGGGAAGAGAGGTGGAGAGAGGGGTGGGAGGTGGAGAGAGGGAAGAGAGGTGGAGAGAGGGGTGGGAGGTGGAGAGAGGGAAGAGAGGTGGAGAGAGGGGCTGGAGAGGTGGAGAGAGGGAAGAGAGGTGGAGAGAGGGAGGGAGGTGGAGAGAGGGAAGAGAGGTGGAGAGAGGGGAGAGGTGGAGAGAGGGAAGAGAGGTGGAGAGAGGGGTGGGAGGTGGAGAGAGGGAAGAGAGGTGGAGAGAGGGGTGGGAGGTGGAGAGAGGGAAGAGAGGTGGAGAGAGGGGTGGGAGGTGGAGAGAGGGAAGAGAGGTGGAGAGAGGGTAGAGAGGTTGAGAGAGGGAAGAGAGGTGGAGAGAGGGAAGAGAGGTGGAGAGAGGGGTGGGAGGTGGAGAGAGGGAAGAGAGGTGGAGAGAGGGTAGAGAGGTTGAGAGAGGGAAGAGAGGTGGAGAGAGGGTGGGAGGTGGAGAGAGGGGGTGGGAGGTGGAGAGAGGGAAGAGAGGTGGAGAGAGGGAAGAGAGGTGGAGAGAGGGAAGAGAGGTGGAGAGAGGGGTGGGAGGTGGAGAGAGGGAAGAGAGGTGGAGAGAGGGTGGGAGGTGGAGAGAGGGAAGAGAGGTGGAGAGAGGGTGGGAGGTGGAGAGAGGGAAGAGAGGTGGAGAGAGGGGGAGGTGAGAGAGGAAGAGAGTGAGAGAGGGGTGGGAGGTGGAGAGAGGGAAGAGAGGTGGAGAGAGGGGTGGGAGGTGGAGAGAGGGGTGGAGGTGGAGAGAGGGAAGAGAGGGTGAGAGGTGGAGAGAGGGGAAGAGAGGAGGAGAGAGGGTAGAGAGGTAGGTGGAGAGAGGGAAGAGAGGTGGAGAGAGGGGTGAGAGGTGGAGAGAGGGGATGGAGGTGGAGAGAGGGAAGAGAGGTGGAGAGAGGTGGAGAGAGGGAGGGAGGTGGAGAGAGGAAGAGAGGTGGAGAGAGGGAAGAGAGGTGGAGAGAGGGGTGGGAGGTGGAGAGAGGGAAGAGAGGTGGAGAGAGGGGTGGGAGGTGGAGAGAGGGAAGAGAGGTGGAGAGGTGGAGAGAGGTGGAGAGAGGTGGAGAGAGGGAAGAGAGGTGGAGGAGGGTGGAAGAGGAAGAGAGGTGGAGAGAGGGGTGAGAGGTGGAGAGAGGGAAGAGAGGTGGAGAGAGGGTGGGAGGTGGAGAGAGGGAAGAGAGGTGGAGAGAGGGAAGAGATGTGGAGAGAGGGAAGAGATGTGGAGAGAGGGGTGGGAGGTGGAGAGAGGGAAGAGAGGTGGAGAGAGGGGTGGGAGGTGGAGAGAGGGAAGAGAGGTGGAGAGAGGGGTGGGAAGTGGAGAGAGGGAAGAGAGGTGGAGAGAGGGTGGGAGGTGGAGAGAGGGAAGAGAGGTGAGAGAGGGAAAGAGAGGTGGAGAGAGGGGTGGGAGGTGGAGAGAGGTGAAGAGAGGTGGAGAGAGGGAAGGGAGGTGGAGAGAGGGAAGAGAGGTGGAGAGAGGGGTGGGAGGTGGAGAGAGGGAAGAGAGGTGGAGAGAGGGGGTGGGAGGTGGAGAGAGGGAAGAGAGGTGGAGAGAGGGGTGGGAGGTGGAGAGAGGGAAGAGAGGTGGAGAGAGGGGTGGGAGGTGGAGAGAGGGAAGAGAGGTGGAGAAAGGGGTGGGAGGTGGAGAGAGGGATGAGAGGTGGAGAGAGGGAAGAGAGGTGGAGAGAGGGAAGAGAGGTGGAGAGAGGGTGGGAGGTGGAGAGAGGGAAGAGAGGTGGAGAGAGGATGATGTGGAGAGAGGGGTGGGAGGTTGAGAGAGGGAAGAGAGGTGGAGAGAGGGATGAGAGGTTGAGAGAGGGAAGAGAGGTGGAGAGAGGTGAGGTGGAGAGGGGGGAGGTGGAGAGAGGGAAGAGAGGTGGAGAGAGGGAGGGGAGGTGGAGAGAGGGGTGAGAGGTGGAGAGAGGGAAGAGAGGTGGAGAGAGGGAAGAGAGGTGGAGAGAGGGGTGGGAGGTGGAGAGAGGGAAGAGAGGTGGGAGAGGGGTGGAGGTGGAGAGAGGAAGAGAGGTGGAGAGAGGGAGAGAGGTGGAGAGAGGAAGAGAGGTGGAGAGAGGGAAGAGAGGTGGAGAGAGGGAGGGAGGTGGAGAGAGGGAAGAGAGGTTGAGAGAGGGGTGGGAGGTGGAGAGAGGGAATAGAGGTGGAGAGAGGGGTGGGAGGTGGAGAGAGGGAAGAGAGGTGGAGAGAGGGAAGAGAAGTGGAGAGAGGGAAGAGATGTGGAGAGAGGGGTAGAGAGGTGGAGAGAGGGGGTGGGAGGTGGAGAGAGGGAAGAGGTGGAGAGAGGGAAGAGATGTGGAGAGAGGGGTGGGAGGTGGAGAGAGGGTGGGAGGTGGAGAGAGGGAAGAGGGGTGGAGAGAGGGGGGGAGGTGGAGAGAGGGAAGAGAGGTGGAGAGAGGGAAGAGATGTGGAGAGAGGGAAAAGATGTGGAGAGAGGGATGAGAGGTGGAGAGAGGGAAGAGTGGTGGAGAGAGGGATGAGAGGTGCAGAGAGGGTTGAGAGGTGGAGAGAGGGAAGATATGTGGAGAGAGGGATGGGAGGTGGAGAGAGGGAAGAGATGTGGAGAGAGGGAAGAGATGTGGAGAGAGGGGTGGGAGGTGGAGAGAGGGAAGAGAGGTTGAGAGAGGGGTGGGAGGTGGAGAGAGGGAAGACAGGTGGAGAGAGGGGTGGGAGGTGGAAAGAGGGGTGAGGGGGAGAGAGGGAAGAGAGGTGGAGAGAGAGTAGAGAGGTTGAGAGAGGGAAGAGAGGTTGAGAGAGGGGTGGGAGGTGGAGAGAGGGAAGAGAGGTGGAGAAAAGGTTAGGTTTAGGGTTAGGGATTAGGGAAAATAGGATTTTGAATGGGACTGAATTGTATGTCCCCACAAGATTAGCTGTGCAAGACTGTGTGAGTATGTGTGTGTCTGTGTGTGTGTGTGTCTGTGTGTGTGTGTGTGTGTTCTGTGTGTGTGTGTGTGTGTGTGTGCGTGTGTGTCTGTGTGTGTGTGTGTGTGTGTGTGTGTGTGTGTGTGCGTCTGTGTCTGTGTGTGTGTGTGTGTGTGTGTGTGTGTGTGTGTGTGTGTGTGTGCGTGTGTGTGTGTGGGTGCGTGTGTGTGTGTGTGTCTGTGTGTGTGTGTGTGTGTGTGTGTGCGTGGTAGAAGAGGGTGTCAGAGAGTGGTGAGTATAGACACCTTTGAGTGATGAATGAGGGCAGGCAGGTGTTACACGTCAGTAAACCCAAGACAACAGACAAACACCCTTTTAATGGCTGAAGGATGGGAGGCTAGGGGAGGTGGATGGTTGCAGAGAGAGGCAAGAGACTAGATGGCCATTTAACACACACGTTGATGGGATAGATGAAGTAGGTATGTGCTTAGTAATGGGTGAGTGTAGAGTGGACACAATGAAATGATTGATTGATAAGAGGTAACCGGACCTTTAGGTACTTGCTCTTCTAAGATAGATAGATAAATAGAAAGATAGAGAGAGAGAGAGAGAGAGAGAGAGAGAGAGAGAGAGAGAGAGAGAGAGAGAGAGAGAGAGAGAGAGAGAGAGATATGGAGCGATAAGACATAGACAGAGAGAGAGAGAGAGAGAAAGAGAGAGCGAGATGGAGCGATAAGACAGAGGAAGATGAGACTAGTGGCGCCCCCGTTGACATTCGCAGTGATTCCCCGTGGGGTATCAGGGGTCCAGTGTCTGTCAGCAGAAAGATAACACTCCATGCCTGTACTGATGTAGCGGAGGCTGCTGATATATTGATTCACATCTGCTGCTTGTCTATGAATCACACATTAATGGAAGAAACAGGCATTATCTCCACACCTGTCTGCCCTCCCATCTCGTCCACCACCCCCGCGTCACCAGGGAAATAATAGAGGTCACGCTCCACCACTCTGTTGTTTGCTCCTGCTCCTCCCTTTTCATATATTTCTCCCAGTCCCCAAATCACCCGCTCTCCTCTGTCCTGTCTCAGTGCAGTCCCCAAAACCCCCGCTCTCCTCTGTCCTGTCTCAGTGTAATCCCTAAACCCCCCACTCTCCTCTGTCCTGTCTCAGTGTAGTCCCTAAACCCCCCACTCTCCTCTGTCCTGTCTCAGTGTAGTCCCTAAACCCCACACTCTCCTCTGTCCTGTCTCAGTGTAGTCCCTAAACCCCCCACTCTCCTCTGTCCCGTCTCAGTGTAGTCCCCAAAAACCCCGCTCTCCTCTGTCCTGTCTCAGTGTAGTCCCCAAAACCCCCACTCTCCTCTGTCCTGTCTCAGTGTACTCCCCAAACCCC
Organism: Coregonus clupeaformis; assembly: GCF_020615455.1. Lineage (NCBI taxonomy): Eukaryota > Metazoa > Chordata > Actinopteri > Salmoniformes > Salmonidae > Coregonus > Coregonus clupeaformis. The sequence goes on from NC_059192.1 coordinate 8,788,757, forward strand.
CTGCTCTCCTCTGTCCTGTCTCAGTGTAGTCCCCAAAAACCCCGCTCTCCTCTGTCCTGTCTCAGTGTAGTTCCCAAACCCCCCGTTCTCCTCTGTCCTGTCTCAGTGTAATCCCTAAACCCCCTACTCTCCTCTGTCCTGTCTCAGTGTAGTCCCCAAAAACCCCGCTCTCCTCTGTCCTGTCTCAGTGTAGTTCCCAAACCCCCCATTCTCCTCTGTCCTGTCTCAGTGTAGTCCCCAAACCCCCCTTCTCTCCTCTGTCCTGTCTCAGTGTAGTCCCCAAAACCCCTTCTCTCCTCTGTACTGTCTCAGTGTAGTCCCTAAACCCCCCACTCTCCTCTGTCCTGTCTCAGTGTAGTCCCCAAAACCCCCACTCTCCTCTGTCCTGTCTCAGTGTAGTCCCCAAAACCCCTACTCTCCTCTGTCCTGTCTCAGTGTAGTCCCCAAAACCCCTTCTCTCCTCTGTCCTGTCTCAGTGTAATCCCCAAACCCCCGCTCTCCTCTGTCCTGTCTCAGTGTAGTCCCCAAACCCCCCTTCTCTCCTCTGTCCTGTCTCAGTGTAGTCCCCAAACCCCCCTCTCTCCTCTGTCCTGTCTCAGTGTAGTCCCTAAACCCCCCACTCTCCTCTGTCCTGTCTCAGTGTAGTCCCCAAAACCCCCCACTCTCCTCTGTCCTGTCTCAGTGTAGTCCCCAAAACCCCTACTCTCCTCTGTCCTGTCTCAGTGTAGTCCCCAAACCCCCTGCTCTCCTCTGGCCTGTCTCAGTGTAATCCCCAAACCCCCCGCTCTCCTCTGTCCTGTCTCAGTGTAGTCCCCAAACCCCCTGCTCTCCTCTGTCCTGTCTCAGTGTAGTCCCCAAACCCCCGCTCTCCTCTGTCCTGTCTCAGTGTAGTCCCCAAACCCCCTGCTCTCCTCTGTCCTGTCTCAGTGTAGTCCCCAAACCCCCCGCTCTCCTCTGTCCTGTCTCAGTGTAGTCCCCAAACCCCCCGCTCTCCTCTGTACTGTCTCAGTGTAGTCCCCAAACCCCCTGCTCTCCTCCGTCCTGTCTCAGTGTAGTCCCCAAACCCCCCGCTCTCCTCTGTCCTGTCTCAGTGTAGTCCCCAAACCCCCTGCTCTCCTCTGTCCTGTGTCAGTGTACTCCCCAAACCCCCCTACTCTCCTCTCTCCTGTCTCAGTGTAGTCCCCAAACCCCCTACTCTCCTCTGTCCTGTCTCAGTGTAGTCCCCAAAAACCCCCGCTCTCCTCTGTCCTGTCTCAGTGTAGTTCCCAAACCCCCCGTTCTCCTCTGTCCTGTCTCAGTGTAATCCCTAAACCCCCTACTCTCCTCTGTCCTGTCTCAGTGTAGTCCCCAAAAAACCCCGCTCTCCTCTATCCTGTCTCAGTGTAGTTCCCAAACCCCCCATTCTCCTCTGTCCTGTCTCAGTGTAGTCCCCAAACCCCCCTTCTCTCCTCTGTCCTGTCTCAGTGTAGTCCCCAAACCCCCCTTCTCTCCTCTGTACTGTCTCAGTGTAGTCCCTAAACCCCCCACTCTCCTCTGTCCTGTCTCAGTGTAGTCCCCAAAACCCCCACTCTCCTCTGTCCTGTCTCAGTGTAGTCCCCAAAACCCCTACTCTCCTCTGTCCTGTCTCAGTGTAGTCCCCAAACCCCCTGCTCTCCTCTGGCCTGTCTCAGTGTAATCCCCAAACCCCCCGCTCTCCTCTGTCCTGTCTCAGTGTAGTCCCCAAACCCCCTGCTCTCCTCTGTCCTGTCTCAGTGTAGTCCCCAAACCCCCCGCTCTCCTCTGTCCTGTCTCAGTGTAGTCCCCAAACCCCTTGCTCTCCTCTGTCCTGTCTCAGTGTAGTCCCCAACCCCCCTCTCTCCTCTGTCCTGTCTCAGTGTAGTCCCCAAACCCCCCGCTCTCCTCTGTACTGTCTCAGTGTAGTCCCCAAACCCCCTGCTCTCCTCCGTCCTGTCTCAGTGTAGTCCCCAAACCCCCCGCTCTCCTCTGTCCTGTCTCAGTGTAGTCCCCAAACCCCCTGCTCTCCTCTGTCCTGTGTCAGTGTACTCCCCAAACCCCCCTTCTCTCCTCTCTCCTGTCTCAGTGTAGTCCCCAAACCCCCTGCTCTCCTCTGGCCTGTCTCAGTGTAATCCCCAAACCCCCCGCTCTCCTCTGTCCTGTCTCAGTGTAGTCCCCAAACCCCCTGCTCTCCTCTGTCCTGTCTCAGTGTAGTCCCCAAACCCCCGCTCTCCTCTGTCCTGTCTCAGTGTAGTCCCCAAACCCCTGCTCTCCTCTGTCCTGTCTCAGTGTAGTCCCCAACCCCCCGCTCTCCTCTGTCCTGTCTCAGTGTAGTCCCCAAACCCCCGCTCTCCTCTGTACTGTCTCAGTGTAGTCCCCAAACCCCCTGCTCTCCTCCGTCCTGTCTCAGTGTAGTCCCCAAACCCCCCGCTCTCCTCTGTCCTGTCTCAGTGTAGTCCCCAAACCCCCTGCTCTCCTCTGTCATGTGTCAGTGTACTCCCCAAACCCCCCTTCTCTCCTCTCTCCTGTCTCAGTGTAGTCCCCAAACCCCCTACTCTCCTCTGTTCTTTCTCAGTGTAGTCCACAAACCCCCGCTCTCCTCTGTCCTGTCTCAGTGCAGCCCCCACCAATCCTCTCATCTGGCCTGTCTTAGTGCAGCCCCCCACCAATCCTCTCCTCTGTCCTGTCTTAGTGCAGCCCCCCACCAATCCTCTCCTCTGCCATTATTCTTAAACAATCTATTTTCAACTCCAAACCATCCATCGCATCCATCGCTGCCCACCCATTCTCAAGAGTCTCAAACACTCTTTCTCACACATTTCTCTTCTCAGTGCACCCCTCCACCCTAAAAGCCTCCCTCTCTCCTCTCTCCCTGCTCCCATTCCCTACCCCCCACTAGCCCCTTAAACCCACTCCTCTCCCCAAACTTAATCTGGGAACATCCATCCCAGACGCAGAGGGAGGAAACCCAGCATACTGATGCTGAACATGGGAACCTTTGGCTGACCTCTCCGTAATTTATTTTAACTTGCATCGGTCTCACACGCAAACGCTACAGAAAGCCAAAAGAGCTAGCAAAGAGGAATCCTAAACAACATAGTTACAGATCCGCCCACATAAACATGAAAAAGAGTCAGATATGTTAGTCTATGAGGATCTCTGCGTTTACAGAATACAGATCAAGGACAAATGAAGAGAAGTGTGACATTTGGTCTCCCCTGCTCTCTTTCGCTCACTGCTACAGTGGTAGACTGTTCTACGCTGTAACCTCTCGGATGCTAAATTAGCATGATTAATTTTGGGAGAGGTAGAGCCAGCGTTTCCCCTATGGTGCCTTAGGGTAGTACCGGCGGCTGTCTTGGGCAGGAGACATGGCACCGACTACACTGAGAGAGAGAGAGAGAGAGAAGGATGGGAGAACTAAAGTGACAGTTCTTGCTCTAGTGATCACCCCAGCGAATGTTGGGATGTGATCTTGAGTAGAAGAGATAGCGAGAGCCAAAAGAGAGAAGGGGGGAGAGAGAGAGAGAGAGAGAGAGAGAGAGAGAGAGAGAGAGAGAGAGAGAGAGAGAGAGAGAGAGAGAGAGATTAGCAGGTTAGTGCTGCTCTTAGAGTGTTGTGACAGTTTTTTAAACATTAGATTAGTTAGGAAACCACAAATACATATTAAATTAGTCATTGATTCATTCATATTTAGAAGCGTGACCTAAATTCCCACTACACACATAAACAAGACAGTTGGACATTTACAAACTTTTAAATTAGTCCAATTACCTAAATATGATGTATCAAATTATAGGAATACATTTAGCCTTGCTTCTTTTTAGATCTCTTATATGTAGCCTTTGTAAAAGTGCAAATTACCAGCAGATCTCACAATTTTTCCCTCAGGCCCTCGAACACTCCTATCTGCTAGAGAGGCCATCCTCCCCTGACCATCCCTGACCATCCCCCAGAACTTCCTCTCACCACCGGGGGGTTATTTCCAGCTGTAATTCACAGTGAAGATAGCAATCAGCAATGTCTCCAGGTGTTTGCTCAAACCTGTATTTTTATCGGAACAGCACCTTCAGTACAGGGTCTGACAGTGTTTATCTAAAATGCAATCTTTCTGAACTGCCCGGGACTGAGGGTCTGAATGAGCTGGGCACAGAGGGTCAAAATCAATAACAACTTACAAGCTCCTCCTGCAGACTAGCAGAGCCGAGAGGGACAGGAGAGGAGGTGGAGGGTGTTGGAGAGGTGGGATGGAGGGGAGGTGGAGGAGGTAGAGGGGGTGGAGGGGTTAGAGGGCGTGGAGGGAATAGAGGGAGGTTGAGGGGGTAGAGGGGGTGAAAGGGGGTGGAAGTGTTGTGGAGGGTTGGAGGGGTTCCGAGAGGTAGAGAGGGGGTAGAGGGAGGTTGAGGGGTTCTGGTGGTCTGGTTGAAGACATTCTAGAAGAGGAAGGTGGTATATTTTAAAGTGGTAGAATCAAAGGACAGAGGCGAAACAGCAGGGGATGTAGAGTTTTCAGGCAGTTCTAGAACATGGTGTCAAATACAATGGCAACCCGAAAACGTTCTTTCTCATCACAATGCCACAAAACAGTCATATCACTAAACCTATAGAAAAGCAGCAATGTTTTGGCATTGGACTCCAGTGAAAGGCTGTACAAAACAACATGGCAAAGATCCATTCAAACTGTATGCTTATTCTTAGTGTGTGTTTTATTCTGCTTCCTCTCAGGCAGAGTATGTACAGTATCCTATTGCTTGGATCAAAAGAAATACCCCTGAGTATTCTGCCTTTAATAACGACTCATCTACTCATCAATTAACATTGATTGATTTATCCATTTACCTCTGTCATCCTTCTGTCACCACCTGCTAATGCAGTTCCTCTGAGAGTAAATGGAAAGATACATGAGAAATAGAATAAGAATGAATAGTGTAGGAGCACGTTCAGGTCCTGTGGGACCAACGCCTAGTTAATATGTGGCTTCTGTGATGCTTGAGTTATAAATTGGATCCGTGTTGTGATGTTTTCTCCGAATGTTATATCTCCTCAAGTGACGCCTGCGTTTGATTTGTAAATAAATCAAACAAAGTCTTTGTTTTTCCTCATGCTTTAGGATCTCCAAGATGTAAATTTTGGATATGCTTTGATATGCTGATTAGTTTAGAGAAAATAGCTTTTAATGCACTATAGTGCACGTCTGAAACAACATAGCTGTTGTAACTGTTGGGAGTGTTTCAGATCGCTTCTGACAGTTTTATTTATCAAACGACTGCTTTGATTTTTTAACGGTATAACTGTCACATCCACAGCATCCTTGGTTGACAATGAGACAATGTGGCATTGCTGGTCTCAAATACTGGTAGTTCTATTTATTTTAAAGTTCAAAGAACTTCTTCCTTAATACACTGCTCAAAAAAATCAAGGGAACACTTAAACAACACAATGTAACTCCAAGTCAATCACACTTCTGTGAAATCAAACTGTCCACTTAGGAAGCAACACTGATTGACAATACATTTCACATGCTGTTGTGCAAATGGAATAGACAACAGGTGGAAATTATAGGCAATTAGCAAGACACCCCCAATAAAGGACTGGTTTTGCTTCCTGGCTGATGTTTTGGTCACTTTTGAATGCTGCCGGTGCTTTCACTCTAGTGGTAGCATGAGACGGAGTCTACAACCCACACAAGTGACTCAGGTAGTGCAGCTCATCCAGGATGGCACATCAATGTGAGCTGTGGCAAGAAGGTTTGCTGTGTCTGTCAGCGTAGTGTCCAGAGCATGGAGGCGCTACCAGGAGACAGGCCAGTACATCAGGAGACGTTGAGGAGGCCGTAGGAGGGCAACAACCCAGCAGCAGGACTGCTACCTCCGCCTTTGTGCAAGGAGGAGCAGGAGGAGCACTGCCAGAGCCCTGCAAAATAAACCTCCAGCAGGCCACAAATGTGCATGTGTCTGCTAAAACGGTCAGAAACAGACTCCATGAGGGTGGTATGAGGGCCCGACGTCCACAGGTGGGGGTTGTGCTTACAGCCCAACACCGTGCAGGACGTTTGGCATTTGCCAGAGAACACCAAGATTGGCAAATTCGCCACTGGCGCCCTGTGCTCTTCACAGATGAAAGCAGGTTCACACTGAGCACGTGACAGAGTCTGGAGACACCGTGGAGATCGTTCTGCTGCCTGCAACATCCTCCAGCATGACCGGTTTGGCGGTGGGTCAGTCATGGTGTGGGGTGGCATTTCTTTGGGTGGCCGCACAGCCCTCCATGTGCTCGCCAGAGGTAGCCTGACTGCCATTAGGTACCGAGATGAGATCCTCAGACACCTTGTGAGACCATATGCTGGTACGGTTGGCCCTGGGTTCCTCCTAATGCAAGACAATGCTAGACCTCATTTGGCTGGAGTGTGTTAGCAGTTCCTGCAAGAGGAAGGCATTGATGCTATGGACTGGCCCGCCCGTTCCCCAGACCTGAATCCAATTGAGCACATCTGGGACATCATGTCTCGCTCCATCCACCAACGCCACGTTGCACCACAGACTGTCCAGGAGTTGGCGGATTCTTTAGTCCAGGTCTGGGAGGAGATCCCTCAGGAGACCATCCGCCACCTCATCAGGAGCATGCCCAGGCATTGTAGGGAGGTCATACAGGCACGTGGAGGCCACACACACTACTGAGCCTCATTTTGACTTGTTTTAAGGACATTACATCAAAATTGGATCAGCCTGTAGTGTGGTTTTCCACTTTAATTTTGAGGGTGACTCCAAATCCAGACCTCCATGGGTTGATAAATTTGATTTCCATTGATAATTTTTGTGTGATTTTGTTGTCAGCACATTCAACTATGTAAAGAAAAAAGTATTTAATAAGATTATTTCATTCATTCAGATCTCGGATGTGTTATTTTAGTGTTCCCTTTATTTTTTTGAGCAGTCTACAAATTGGTGAAGAAAATCCAGACTTGACAAAGAAACCAATGAATATCAATTTGTATCTATAATTACAGCTGCGCTGAACATTTCCTGATCATGTGGTATGACCAGAAAATAACTTTAGATCATTTCTTATTTGCCGGGTCATTAGAAATGTTAATAGAAGTCATTAACAGCGGATGGAAATTTACACATTAGAAAACATTACTTAAGCAACCTCATACTCTCACACCTATTTCTCTGATTCGCTTATGGTAAGAGACAGACCCAGTTGTTGGGTCACAACCTTTGTGCTGAAGGATGTCCCTTAAATAGAAGGAGTCTTGTTAATCTGGTTGTACAGCTAATGTGTGTCTGATTGCGGGGACAGTTTGTGCAGGACCTGGGGGTTTGGCCAGGAGGGATTTAGCATGCACTAACTGTGTTTAAAGGAAATCAATGACCTAAAGGCAGGAGAGAAAACTCTCTGCATACCAAGATGGAGGAATGATATGTAGATTACCCAATTGCCCCTCTTTTCGAATATACTGTACCCGATTAATTTAACAGTTTGCGATGCAATCTTTTGGTGACTACAGTATGCCAAAATTCGTCCAAAATTCCTTCCCTCTTCTCTCTTCCAAGATCTAATTTGGGGCTATCAGGTTTCGGTTTGCATGATTTTTCCATCCACCAAAGCATTGCACTGCAACATGTACAGTAATTTACTGGCAGCAATTGGCCAGTAAATTGATGTAATTCATGTTACAGTACAGCTACAGTAATCCACAAATGTTACTTTAATCTAATTTACAGTACCAAGTTAGTTATTGTAATCTAATTTACACCACCAAATACAGCATATTACTTTAATTACTCAGCAACATATTACCCAGTGTTCTTTGCCGACACTCTTGTCCTTAACACCTTACAGTCAGTGCATTCAACAAAGGTTGATTAAAAAAAGAGCATCACAGTGATAGCAAGTAAAAGGTTTCTGTAACCGTTACTTAAGGATACATTGGTCTTCAAAATAATTGTAATTAAAACAAGATATCTTGTGATATATATTTGACTATCTCTGGATAGTGCCAATACATTTACTGAGATATTCACGGTAACTTGATACCAGCTTCCTGTAAATTATTAATATGTCAAAGAAATACTGTAAAAGTTATTAATAAACTGTAAGAAAGTTATTTTTACAGTATTTTACTGTAATTACAAGGGATAAAAGCAAGCAGGTTGACTGATAGGCATTTGCATATTACAGTATATTAATGATTACTAAGTGTTTTATATCCCTTGCACTTCTAGAGGCCTAAACAAAGACTTCCAAACTAACCGTGATTACAGGGCAAAACAGATCAAATGGACATTGCTAAATATTCAACCATTAAAAGGTAAAGACCTGCTACCACTCTGATCTGTTCCCTATATACATGTAATTGTTAGGGAACGACTCATAGCCACAGGAAGTAGTTTGGGGGTGGGGCAGGGGGTGCTGACATGTTTTTCCCAATGGGGGAATGAAGTTTTTTTTTTACAGGACTACTAAAGGCCCAGTGCACTACTTTTTTCTTTATTTTTTTTTACTAAATGTATTTGAGTGTTTACCAGCATTTGTAACTTGAGTATGGTAATTATCTGTACAAAACAGTTAATCTGATAATACTTGTGGAATATAAAAAAAAAAAAACTTGCTTGATATATGTTTTCCAGTTTCTTGAAATACTCTGCAAATACAACTTATTTCTATGTGAAAACTGAAATGGTCTCTTCATTCTTTTTCAGTTACTTTTATCCAGAACAACATACAGTAGTGAGTACATACAGTGAGTACATACAGTGAGTACATACATCTTCATACTGGTCTCTGTGGGAATCAAACAACACTAGCATTGCAAGGGCCATGCTCAACCAACTGAGCCACATCATTACATCATCACAAACCAATTGATGTCTCAGTGACTCAATTACTGTATTGTGCATTGCTTTTCTTTATGGTGATGGAAAGTCCACTGGTACAAAACTAGATGACCAGCCTATGTACACTACAGTAATGTACATTTACATTAAGAGATTTGTAAGGATGGTAAATTAATATTGCACAAAAAGTGGTTGTTTTCTATGTTGTTTAATCATGAAAAATATTTAATTTGATGTGGATGTTTTGTGTATATACCCATAACTTTGTACCCTTTGATGTAAATGTTTGAGGACAGGGTTTTGTTCTTTCTGAATGCCATTAGAATGATAATCGCAGAGAAAGGGACAGGCCAACAACTCTTACAATTCCAACTATTAAATCCTGCAAGATACTGTTCTTAATTATACAACTACCTGCCAAAGCAGAGATGCTGAGAAAATGTTTATGCCCGCGCCACAGACATCTATATCGGTCCTTTAATACCAGTCAACACCCAGTGCTCTACTTTTGTGATTTTTGTATTTCATAATATGTTGTTGTTTTTATTCAGATTGTTCAGGGGGTGCTGTTGCAGCACCCACAGCTATGGAACCACTACCACATCACTTAAATTGGTACAGCATTCTCACTAACGGGTGCAACAAATATAGCCACTTACAAGGAACGACTTCAAATATGTTAATGAGCCAGCGATCCCTTCTCCTCCCACATTATTTCTCCACAATGCATCATCATTTACAGTATGCTGCCGTAAATATATAGCAAACCAGCAATACAGTACTTTACTGTTGAATTGTATTGAAAAACTATTCAGCAAATTTAGTATACTGTATGTACTGTTAAACTAAATAATATATTCTGTAAAACATTCTAGAGTGTTTTACTGTGCATTCTGGAGTGTTTAACTGTTGAAATTACAGAAAGGTCTTACATTGTAGCCAACATACAGTACTATTCATCACAGTTGATCATTGAGTGTTTTAATATACTGCCATTGAATGTTTTAATATACTGCCGTTGAGTCTTTTAATATACTGCCAATCCAAGCATCAGGTTCCCTGGTCAATACACCACTCATAAGGTTGCCTGTCCACCAGTAAATCAGAGGCAATGGAGACAGACAGCAGTGTCAGTTTCAGTCCAGGTTAGATAGCTCCTCAGGGTTTAAGCACCGCTGAGCGGTTAGCGACACGCGTGTGTCACCTGAGTCCATCTGACGGGCCTATCAGTGCGGCTAATAGCTAATCAATGCTACAGCTCTTTAAACGCTGACTGACACACACTGCCCAGTTAGAGCTCTCTCTGTGATTAAAGCCAGACGACTGATAACAGCCTTGGTCTTCTCCTTACCGTCTACCGTCGTAAACAAGAGTTCAGCCCCGCTCTGGAGCTAGTCATTTCCACCTTGTCGGTGCTTCTAACCCCTTTATAGATTAATCATGTATTGTGATACAAAAGGTGTGAATTTGTTTTTGTGTGTTTGCCTATTACACCTCTATAAACTATTGTTATAGATACATTTATATGAGATGCTACAGCACCTTTAATATTCAAATACAGACACAAAAATGTATAGTATCCAACAGTACATGTGATGAGTATTTCCCTCTCCTCAAAACGTAATCTATTTTCACCTAGAATGCAGTGGTCAATGCATCAGACATGTTTCCTCTCCACTGGAACCAACTCAGGCCATTAGGCCTCTGGATCAATATGTCAGTGGAGGACTATGATATAATATCATGGCCTCATTTCATGCACTTTAAACAGCAGGGGAAGGGTGGGGAGGGGGCTTTCAGTAGGGTGTCTGCAACATCGTACTGAATATATGACTGATCGGTCAGTTGATTTGGACAACAATGTTTGCTGCTGTACTATTATTATATGGTCAATTCAGACACTACGAAAACAGTTTTTGTTTTGATAGATTTTGGTGTTCAGCACGAAAGGCTGTCTGTGTGTGATGTGATTCACATCTCATCTACTCTGATGAAACACAAACACAAACAGACTCTGTTGGAAATGAGTTCAATTCATATGATTAAGAGTCACGCAGGATGCAGAGGTAATCTTGATTCTGATAAATTCCCTTTCCATATGCAAACCATCTCACATAACAAACTCATCAATTTCACATCAACTTTCATTTAGCTTAATGGCCAAACATTAACAAAACCAATTGCCTGCCTCTCCCCTTGCGTTCCCCGCTGTATTTCACTGTGCTTTTTTTTTTTAACAAACACACTCAGCCCTTCTACTACCCGACAATCTCACTATGTAGCAGCATGTGTGTTGTGTAATAACCTAACGAGGCCAGAGAGCACTCAGTACAGGGGATGTTTTTAAAAACCCAGAAATAGCAAATGCGTATTTGTAGTTATATTGGATAGCAGAGATTGTTACCTGCATTTGGCATGCTTTGGACACGGCACAGAGCAGGCATTTATGGCACACATCATCTCAATATATTTCCATAATGTGGCACCTCTCAGCTACCAACTGAACATGGCAATACTCCTCTCTCACTTTCTGTCTCTGACTCATCTTCAATCACTCCTGGTGCCTCCATGCAAAAGAGGCCGTCATGAATAAATACATTCTTAAGAGGAGTTAAAGGACCTAACTGTGCTTGATGGGATCTCACAGTGGAAGCAGTAGGATTGGTGAAAATGCTCCGTCATCGTCTCCACTGTAAGTGGAGAGGTGGAGACGGAGATGGTGGGTTCTTCAGCAAGATGATTGTCAGGCCTTTGACAAAGTTTTTTACAGTGTAATGGTGTGTGAGGAAAAGCATACGTATGCCGGAGAGAGCATCAGAGGTTCTCCTCTCACTCTTTAAACAGTATTACTGGAGATAGTGTCTGACATTTAGACCTGTATACAATTGCAGTTATAGTATTACTTGTACCTTTTCAGCCTAAGTTGTATTAGGAGAAGCTATGTTGAATCGAACACCTTTGGGATGAATTGATACGCTGACTGCAAGCCAGGCCTAATCGCCCAACATCAGTGCCTAACCTCACTAATGCTCTTGTGGCTGAATGGAAGCAAGTCCCCACAGAAATTTTAATTTATTTATTAGGCAAGCCAGTTAAGAACAAATTCTTATTTACAATGACAGCCTACACCGGCCAAACCCGGACAACGCTGTGCCAATTGTGCACCGCCCTATGGGACTCCCAATCACGGCCAGTTGTGATACAACCTGGAATCGAACCAGGGGGTCTGTAGTGACGCCTCAAGCACTGAGGTGCAGTGCCTTAGACCACTGCGCCACTCGGGAGCCCAATGTACCAACATCTAGTGGAAAACCTTCCCAGAAGAGTGGAGGCTGTTGTAGCAGCAGAGGGGGGGACCAACTCCATATTAATGCCCATGATTTTGGAATGAGATGTTCGACGAGCAGGTGTCCACATACTTTTGGTCATGTAATGTATATTGAATGGCTGTTTGCAATAATTTGTCTGAAGTCTTTGATAGTTTGCAATAATCCTGAACCAATCTAAAGTCCTGGCCAATCTAAAGACTTGGCCAATCTAAAGGCCTGAACCAATCTAAAGGCCTGGCCAATCTAAAGGCCTGAAACAATCTAAAGGCCTGGCCAATCTAAAGGCCTGAACCAATCTAAAGGCCTGGCCAATCTAAAGGCCTGAAACAATCTAAAGGCCTGGCCAATCTAAAGGCCTGAACCAATCTATAGGCCTGGCCAATCTAAAGGCCTGAACCAATCTATAGGCCAGGCCAATCTATAGGCCTGACCAATCTAATGGCCTGAACCAATCTATAGGCCTGACCAATCTATAGGCCTGACCAATCTATAGGCCTGACCAATCTAAAGGCCTGACCAATCTATAGGCCTGGCCAATCTAAAGGCCTGAACCAATCTATAGGCCTGGCCAATCTAAAGGCCTGAACCAATCTATAGGCCTGACCAATCTATAGGCCTGACCAATCTAAAGGCCTGACCAATCTAAAGGCCTGGCCATGGAGTCACCACCTTTATAAAATCACTATCTGTAGACACTTTGGATGATCAAGTTGATAGTTGACCATTTGCTTGGATGGCCCAACTGCTGGGTGCTTGGATGGCCCAACTGCTGGGTTGCTTGGATGGCCCAACTGCTGGGTTGCTTGGATGGACCAACTGTTGGGTTGCTTGGATTGCCCAACTGCTGGGTTGCATGGATGGCCCAACTGCTGGGTTGCTTGGATGGCCCAACTGCTGGGTTGCTTGGATGGCCCAACTGCTGGGTTGCTTGGATGGCCCAACTGCTGGGTTGCTCAGATGGCCCAACTGCTGGGTTGCTTGGATGGCCCAACTGCTGGGTTGCTCAGATGGCCCAACTGCTGGGTTGCTTGGTTGGCCCAACTGCTGGGTTGCTCAGATGGCCCAACTGCTGGTTTGCTTGGATGGCCCAACTACTGGGTTGCTTGGATGATACTTTAGAAATGCAAAATGTGTTGATTTGACTAATTCCAGGTAATTTTACGTTTCACTTTCATTTAATTCATTAGATGTTCTTCAAGCCTTCGCCCCCCCATTGACTAGTCAGCGTTAATCTTCTGGCAGTTGTCTTCAAGGGCTTTCAAGGCCTTTACAAAAGAGTCAACATTTGGCATTGGAACAATCCAGCAATCTCTGCGGTCCCTACAGCCCTTGTTGACTGCAATAGGGCACTCAAGCCTTTACTTTGTATGTGCCGTTCTCTAAATAAATAAGGAAATGTCCTTCTGTATACACAGGGAGTCTGAATTTGCAGTAATGTGTAATGGTTGCTGTACACACTTTACAGACCATAGGATTTACTATGGCAAGAAGAACAAGTGTTCTTACAAGGCAACTTTGTTCATGGTTGCAAAGGGAAGAGTTCTAACTCAGTATGTGAAGAGAGTTTTGGAGGTATGAGCACATCCCTGGTATTCTGACTGCTTAGATTTTTTACAGCATTACATTGTACATTTTCATACATTTCTATAACCAACAATAAATTCCATGTGAATGTCCCAACAGGAAAACCGTATTTCTTTCCGTCTGGTTACGTCCAAGTGATCCTTGTACATTTAACACCAGCACCGACACACATAATAACCATAATGAGAACATTACAAATCAAGCACAATAGCTTTTCCTGTCGAGACTGTGGTCATCAGTCTTTCAGTCAACCCCTTATGAAAAAAATCACATGGTTTGAAACCATGTGTTTCTGGAACACTTCACATGTGATGATGTCGATTTTCACATATGAAATCACCTGAAACCATGTGTTTTTGGAACACTTCATGTGATGATATTTCACATGAAATTTCACATGTGAATTTTCACGTGATCACAACCTTTCACATGTGGATTCAGATTTTCACATGAGATTTCACAAGTGAGGCCCTGCAAACAAAAATGAGTCTTTATGATACAAACACAGTGCTTTTAACATGAAGAGTTTTCAACGTACATATTTGACACAGTGACATACACTACCAGTCAAAGGTTTGGACACACCTACTCATTCAAGGGTTTTTCTTTATTTTTGTATTTTTTTACATTGTAGAATAATGGAATCATGTAGTAACCAAAAAAGTGATAAACAAATCAAAATTGATTTTATATTTGAGATTCTTCAAATAGCCACCCTTTGCCTTGATGACAGCTTTGCACGCTCTTGGCATTCTCTCAACCAGCTTCATGAGGCAGTCACTTTGAATGCATTTCAATTAACAGGTGTGATTTCTTAAAAGTTAATTTGTGGAATTTATATCCTTCTTAATGCGTTTGAGCCAATCAGTTGTGTTGTGACAAGGTAGGGGAGGGGGGGTATACAGAAGATAGCCCTATTTAGTAAAAGACCAAGTCCATATTATGGCAAGAGCAGCTCAAATAAGCAAAGAGAAATGACAGTCCATCATTACCTTAAGACATGAAGTTCAGTCAATACCGCCACAGGAATGGAAGACCCAGAGTTACCTCTGCTGCAGAGGAAAAGTTCATTAGAGTTACCAGCCTCAGAAATTGCAGCCCAAATAAATGCTTCACAGAGTTCAAGTAACAGACAAATCTCAACATCAACTGTTCAGAAGGGACTGTGTGAATCAGGCCTTCATGGTCGAATTGCTGCAAGGAAACCACTACTAAAGGACACCAATAAGAAGAAGAGACCTGCTTGGGCTAAGAAACATGAGCAATGGACATTAGACCGGTAGAAATTAGTCCTTTGGCATAGAGTCCAAATTGGAGATTTTTTGTTCCAACTGCCGTGTCTTTGTGAGACACGGTGTGGGTGAACGGATGATCTCCGCATGTGTAGTTCCCACCGTAAAGCATGGAGGAGGAGGTATTATGGTGTGGGGGTGCTTTGCTGGTGACAATGTCTGCAATTTATTTAGAATTCAAGGCACACTTAACCAACATGGCTACTACAGCATTCTGCAGCGATGCGCCATCCCATCTGGTTTGATTTAGTGGGACTATCATTTTTTTTTTCAACAGGACAATGACCCAACACACCTCCAGGCTGTGTAAGGGCTATTGTACCAAGAAGGGGAGTGATGGAGTGCTGCATCAGATGACCTGGCCTCCACAATCCCCCGACCTAAACCCAGTTGAGATGGTTTGGGATGAGTCGGACGGCAGAGTGAAGGAAAAGCAGCCAACAAGTGCACAGCATATGTGGGAACTCCTTCAAGACTGTTGGAAAAGCATTCCAGGTGAAGCTGGTTGAGAGAATGCTCTGCACCCTCCGCTGCAACTTGCCCATGCCCCCCGCTTCTCCTTCACACAAATCCAGACAGCTGATGTTCTGAAAGAGCTGCAAAATCTGGACCCCTACAAATCATCTGGGCTAGACAATCTGGACCCTTTCTTTCTAAAACTAGCCGCCGAAATTGTCGCAACCCCTATTACTAGCCTGTTCAACCTCTCTTTCGTAACGTCTGAGATCCCCAGAGATTGGAAAGCTGCCGCGGTCATCCCCCCTCTTCAAAGGGGGTGACACTCTAGATCCAAACTGTTACAGACCCATATCCATCCTGCCCTGCCTTTCTAAAGTTTTTGAAAGCCAAGTCAACAAACAGATCACCGACCATTTCGAATCCCACCGTACCTTCTCCGCTATGCAATCCGGTTTCCGAGCTGGTCATGGGTGCACTTCAGCCACGCTCAAGGTCCTAAACGATATTATAACTGCGATCGATAATAGACAGTACTGTGCAGCCGTTTTCATTGACCTGGCCAAGGCTTTCGACTCTGTCAACCACCGCATTCTTATTGGCAGACTAAATAGCCTTGGTTTCTCAAATGACTGCCTCGCCTGGTTCACCAACTACTTCTCAGATAGAGTTAAATGTGTCAAATTGGAGGGCCTGTTGTCTGGACCTATGGCAGTCTCTATGGGGGTGCCACAGGGTTCAATTCTTGGGCCGACTCTTTTCTCTGTGTATATCAATGACGTCGCTCTTGCTGCTGGTGACTCTCAGATCCACCTCTACGCAGACGACACCATTTTGTATACATCTGGCCCTTCATTGGACACTGTGTTAACAAACCTCCAAACGAGCTTCAATGCCATACAACACTCCTTCAGTAGCCTCCAACTGCTCTTAAACACTAGTAAAACTAAATGCATGCTCTTCAACCGAACGCTGCTTGCACCCGCCCACCCGACTAGAATCACTACTCTCGACGGGTCTGACCTAGAGTATGTGGACAACTACAAATATCTAGGTGTCTGGTTAGACTGTAAACTCTCCTTCCAGACTCACATTAAGAATCTCCAATCCAAAGTTAAATCTAGAATCGGTTTCCTATTTCACAACAAAGCCTCCTTCAATCATGCTGCCAAACATGCCCTCGTAAAACTGACTATCCTACCGATCCTTGACTTTGGCGATGTCATTTACAAAATAGCCTCCAACACTCTACTCAGCAAATTGGATGTAGTCTATCACAGTGCCATCCGTTTTGTCTCCAAAGCCCCATATACTACCCACCACTGTGACCTGTACGCTCTTGTTGGCTGGTCCTCACTACATATTCGTCGCCAAACCCACTGGCTCCAGGCCATCTATAAATCACTGCTAGGCAAATCCCCGCCTTATCTTAGCTCACTGGTCACCATAGCAACACCCACCCGTAGTCTGCGCTCCAGCAGGTATATCTCACTGGTCATCCCCAAAGCCAACACCTCCTTTGGCCACCATTCCTTCCAGTTCTCTGCTGCCAATGACTGGAACAAATTGCAAAAATCTCTGAAGCTGGAGACACTTATCTCCCTCACTAACTTTAAGCATCAGTTGTCAGAGCACCTTACCGATCACTGCACCTGTACACAGCCCATCTGAAATTAGCCCGCCCAACTACCTCATCCCTATATTGTTATTTATTTTGCTCATTTGTACCCCAGTATCTCTATTTGCACATCATCTCTTGCACATCTATCATTCCAGTGTTAATACTAATTGTAATTATTTTGCACTATAGCCTATTTATTGCCTTACCTCCATAACTTGCTACATTTGCACACACTGTATATATATGTATTTCTGTTGTATTTTTGACTTTGTTTTGTTTTACCCCATATGTAACTCTGTGTTGTTGTTTTTATCGCACTGCTTTGCTTTATCTTGGCCAGGTCGCAGTTGTAAATGAGAACTTGTTCTCAACTGGTTTACCTGGTTAAATAAAGGTGAAATAAAATAAATAAATAAAAAAGAGTGTGCATAGATGTCATCAAGGCAAAGGGTGGCTATTTGAAGAATCTCAAGTATAAAATATATATGGATTTGTTTAACTCTTTTTGGGTTACTACAGTGGCTTGCGAAAGTATTCATCCCCCTTGGTATTTTTCCTATTTTGTTGCCACACAACCTGGAATTAAAATTGATTTTTGTGGGGTTTGTATCATTTGATTTACACAACATGCCTACAACTTTGAAGTGTTGCTTTAGCAGTATGCTTAGGGTCATTGTCCTGCTGGAAGGTGAACCTCCGTCCCAGTCTCAAATCTCTGGAAGACTGAAACAGGTTTCCCTCAAGAATATATTTATGTATTTAGCGCCATCCATCATTCCTTGAATTCTGACCAGTTTCCCAAAACCTCCCCACAGCATGATGCTGCCACCACCATGCTTCACTGTGGGGATGGTGTTCTCGGGGTGATGAGAGGTGATGAGAGGTGTTGGGTTTGCGCCAGACATAGTGTTTTCCTTGATGGCCAAAAAGCAAAATTTTAGTCTCATCTGACCAGAGTACCTTCTTCCATATGTTTGGGGAGTCTCCCACATGCCTCTCCAACATGGGTTTTGGCAAACACCAAACATGATTTCACAAGTTAAAAGTCAGGTGAAGTGTTCCAAAAACAAGTTTCATATTTGAAATGATGTCACATGTGAAATGTCACATGCGAAGTGTTCCATAAACACTTTTTCACATGTTAAATGTCACACGTCGTGTGAAATCATGTGATTTTCCACATGTGAAATCATGTGGTTGAACACGTGATAATATGAAATATGGTGGCAGGTAGCTTAGTGGTTAAGAGCGTTGTGCCATTAACCGAAAGGTTGCTGGTTCTAATCCCTGAGCCGACTAGGTGAAAAATCTGTCGATGTGCCCTTGAGCAAGGCACTCAACCCTAATTGCTCCTGTAAGTCGCTCAGGATAAGAGCGTCTGCTAATTAATAATGAAAATACACTGTTAATTTTGCCATATTATTTTTGTCATTTTACAGTAAATTTCTACAGTAATAGTGTTTTGCTATATATTTACTGTGAATCACAATTCACTTGCGTACTTTTTGGTCGGTCCTGCAAGTTCACTTGGCACGCCTCACTTGCAATTGCATTTAAACTAGAATACTTGTTTAGATGTGCTTATGACAAACACGTTTGTTTTTATTATCCTGTAATTTTATAGTAAGTTGCCGGCTACTGAGTTGTGGTGAAAATAGTGGAAACAACTTTTCATGTATTTCTACAGCTGAACTGTATTTTTACAGTAATTATACCGTACAACAACGAACTGTATTCAGGAAGTACACAGACATTCCTATTATAATACCAGCACATTTCGAATTGGGTTTCTGTATTGACTGGAACTTAAATGGAATTGACCTCAACATTGGTTACACACTTGGGACGCAACAACACCTACAATTTAAACTCATAACCTCTTGGATGCCAGCAACCTGGATTTCCTGCTTCACCAGCAGGTATGTGGCAATGACAGCAATTAGCCACAGATCTATTGTTAAGAATACATTTCTGCACTTTGCAAAAAGTTACCCGTAATCAAGTTAATAATCGTACAGTTATCTGACAACACCAACAACAAAAAACTTTGCTCTGGGACACTTCAAATTAAGGTGTAGATTCAATCAGATCAAGCGATTGCAGACACTCACATAGCTGGTGCAGATCAGATAGAATCTAGCCCTAAGTATGCGTAAATGGTCTCAAGATTTGAACTTGCAACCTTTTGGTCTGGAGTGCATTACTGTCTCAGCCGTGCCACAAGATCATTATTTGTTTCCAAGAACATATATCCACACACTCTCAAATATAAGAGTATGGTTACAGTACAGTGTTGTTCCCTGGTGTACAAAAAGGTCAAAGGTACCTTCAGAGGTACACATAGGAACTCACATGCAGTAGTGGAAAAAGTACTAAATTTTCATACTTCAAA
The DNA here is from genome assembly GCF_020615455.1 of Coregonus clupeaformis. Taxonomy (NCBI): domain Eukaryota; kingdom Metazoa; phylum Chordata; class Actinopteri; order Salmoniformes; family Salmonidae; genus Coregonus; species Coregonus clupeaformis. The sequence goes on from NC_059192.1 coordinate 8,808,265, forward strand.
TTCCTTATATTAAGCAAACCAGACAGCACCACTTTATTATGTTATTTTTATTGACGGATAGCCAGGGGCACACTCCAACACTCAGACATAATTTTAAAACGAAGCATTTGTGTTTAGTGAATCCGCCAGATCAGAGGCAGTAAGGATGACCAGGGATGTTCTCTTGATAAGTGTGTGAATTGGACCATTTTCCTGTCAAAATGTAACGAGTACTTTGGGGTGTCAGGGAAAATGTATGGAGTAAAAAGTACATAATTTTCTTTAGGAATGTAGTGAATTTGCCAAAAATATAAATAGTAAATTAAAGTACAGATACCCCCAAAAAACTGCTTAAGTAGTACTTTAAAGTATTTTTACTTGAGTACTTTACACCACTGCTCACATGGTACTGGTCGGTACCTTTTAGGGCATAATGGTACATTTCACGACTAGCTCAGGAAACTTTGCAGTATTTTGTTTTTTAATGTATTATTTTGTACATTATTAGCTCAGAAATTGTTTTGTATCATTACATACAGCCGGGAAAAACTATTGGATATCAGAGTCGCGGTAACTCACCAGAACTACCAGCATTTTGACCAGGAATACGACTTTCCCGAAGCAGATCCTTTGTTCGCTCTCCCCAGGGCAATTTAACTGATTCCAGAGGCCGGCCGACCCAAAACATCGCCGGCGGAAGAGAGGCACTCGGAGTGGCTTGCGGGTTTGACTTAGGAGGCGCACACACCACCCACCGCTTCCGAGTATATTACCCGCAAATGTTCAGTCTTTGGACAACAAAGTTGAAGAGCTCAGGGCAAGGGTTTCTTTCCAGGCCTGTGACATACTTTGTTTCACGGAAACATGGCTCTCTCAGGATATTCTGTAGAAATCCGTCCTGCCAGATGGGCTCTCAGTTCATCGTGCAGACAGAAATAAATATCTCTCCGGGAAGCAGAAGGGCGGAGGTGTGTGTTTCATGATTAACGACTCTTGGTCTACACTGCCGGTCAAAAGTTTTAGAACACCTACTAATTCAAGGGTTTTTCTGTATTTGTACTATTTTCTACATTGTGAATAATAGTGAAGACATCAAAACTATGAAATAACACATATGTAATCATGTAGTAACATGTAGTAATAATAATAATAATAATAATAATAACAATAGAAAACTACAGTTTTCGTAAACTTTGAGGAAATGTCCATCCCTGTCCAATCAGTGAAGTGTGATTTCTCCCCTGTGTCTTTTCTAGGAAAGGTCCTGTAGTGTGTATCTATTTTCAAACTGTAATTATCACATCAGTATCTGGCAGAAGCAACACCCACGTCCCACCATGCTACCAGTGTCATGACCTCCTCCGAAGCTGCCTCCTGTCCTTGTTCGGGCAGGATTCTGCGTATGTCGTCAAAGGCCTTCTAGCCATTGCTGCTCCTCATATCTTCATTCCATTTGTTTTGTCTTGTTTATTACACACACCTGGTTCATATCCCCTCATCAGTACCTGTATAAGTGTTCCCTCTGCCCCCTTGTCTTTGTGTGTGATTGTTTATTGTAGAGGAGATTATAGTTCGGTGGAGCTGGATTCTATTGTGTATCGCTGGGTTATTCACCTGTGTGCCTTTATTTCCCCAGTGCGCCATTTGTCCGCACATGTGTATTACGCATTGCTGCGTACCTCTCTTTATTGTTGTTGTTGGCTAATCACCACTGTCCCGAAAGCAAGCCCCAGATAGCCTTGAGCTAGCCACGAGCCAGGCCCATCTCCCGGCTATCTACCTCTCTGTCAACCAGACGGGACCTCCAAGTGTTGACACGGAGCCCCGCCGATCATCACGACTGGTCTGCCGATGTAATCGTCTGATGTGGTTTCAACAGGCTTCCCGTTGCGACGACCACGAAGATCTATCTGCTAGCCCCGGCCCACTAGCATGCACAATCAACATCCGTGCCTCCTGCTCGTCTGTGCCGTAGCAGCCACTGAACTGAACTGCTCCCGGACTCACCGATTGCTGTTCACTGGACCTTATGATCACTCAGCTACACAGCTGATGCCTGCTGGACTGTTCCTTTATACGGTACCCCATCCTGTTTATCTGTTTAGCCTCAGCTCAAACTTCCGTCGCCATTACCAGCTGTTGTCTTAGCTCTCTCGAATAACACCTGTGATAGATTTATGCCTCTCTCCCATGTCAATATGCTTTGCCTATTGCTGTTTCGGTTAGTTCTTACTGTTCTTTTTCACTGTAGAGCCCCCAGTCCCGCTCAACCTGCCTTAGACAGCTCCTTTGTCCCACCCCCCACACACGCGGACACCGGCTCAATCGGTGCCTCCAGTGATGCTATCTCTTTCATCGTTACCCAACGCTTAGGTTTACCTCCACTGTACTCATATCCTTCCATATCCTTGTCTGTACATAATGCCCTGAATCTATTCTACAACGCCCAGAAATCTGCCCCTTTTATTCTCTGTAACCAACGCACTAGAAGACCAGTTCTTAAAGCCTTTAGCCGTATCCTTATTATTTTACTCCTCTGTTCCTCTGGTGATGTAGCGGTTAACACAGGCCCTGTAGACCCCAGTATCACTCCTACCCCCCAGGCGCTATCATTTGTTGACTTCTGTAACCGCAAAATACTTGGTTTCTTGCATGTTAACATCAGAAGCCTCCTCCCTAAGTTTTAGTTATTCACTGCGTTAGCACACTCCTGATGCACAACCCTGATGTTCTAGCAGTGTCTGAATCCTGGCTTAGGAAGGCCACCAAAGATTCAGAAATGTCCATTCCCAACTACAACATTTTCTGTCTAGATAGAACAAACGAGCTTCAATGCCATACAGTACTCCTTCCGTAGCCTCCAACTGCTCTTAAACACTAGTAAAACTAAATGCATGCTCTTCAATCAAACACTGCTTGCACCTGCCTGCCCGACTAGAATCACTACTCTCGGCGGGTCTGCCTTAGAATATGTGGACAACTACAAATACCTAGGTGTCTGGTTAGACCGTAAACTCTCCTTCCAGACTCACATTAAGCATCTCCAATCCAAAGTTAAATCTAGAATCGGCTTCCTATTTCGCAATAAAGCCTCCTTCAATCATGCTGCCAAACATGCCCTCGTAAAACTGACTATCCTACCGATCCTTGACTTCGGCGATGTCATTTACAAAATAGCTTCCAACACTCAACTCAGCAAGTTGGATGTAGTCTATCACAGTGCCATCCGTTTTGTCACCAAAGCCCCATATACTACCCACCATTGTGACATGTACGCTCTCGTTGGCTGGCCATCACTACATATTTGTCGCCAAACCCACTGGCTCCAGGTCATCTATAAATCAATGCTAGGCAAATCCCCGCCTTATCTTAGCTCATTGGTCATCATAGCAACACCCACCCGTAGGATGAGCTCCAGCAGGTATATCTCACTGGTCATCCCCAAAGCCATTTAAACAATTTATTCCGTGATTTCTTCTCCTGCGTCTGACTCCGTCCAACAACAAGTTTCACCATAGCGCTTGATGGTTTTTGAGACAGCACTTGAAGAAACATTCAACGTTCTTGAAATTATCTGTATTGACTGACCTTCATGTCTTAACGTAATGATGGACTGTCATTTCTCTTTGCTTATTTGAGCTGTTCTTGCCATAATATGGACTTGGTATTTTACCAAATAGGGCTATCTTCTGTATACCCCCTACCTTGTCACAACACAACTGATTGGCTCAAACGCATTAAGAAGGAAATAAATGTACTAATTAACTTTTAAGAAGGCACACTTGTTAATTGAAATGCATTCCAGGTGACTACCTCATGAAGCTGGTTGAGAGAATGCCAAGCGTGTGCAAAGCTGTCATCAAGGCAAAGGGTGGCTATTTGAAGAATCTCAAATATAAAATATATTTTGATTTGTTTATCACTTTTTTGGTTACTACATGATACCATATGTGTTATTTCATAGTTTTGATGTCTTCACCATTATTCTACAATGTAGAAAATAGTACAAATAAAGTAAACCCTTGAATGAGTAGGTGTGTCCAAACTTTTGACTGGTAGTGTAATTGTAGTAACATACAGGAACTCAAGTCCTTTTGTTCACCCGACCTAGAATACCTCACAATCAAATGGCGACCGTATTATCTCCCAGGATAATTTTCCTCCGTTATAGCCCCGGCCGTTTATATCCCCCTCAAGCCGATAACACGACGGCCCTCAAAGAACTTCACTGGACTTTATGCAAACTGGAAACCACATATCCTGAGGCTGTATTCATTGTAGCTGGGGATTTTAACAAATCAAATTTGAGGACTAGGCTGCCGAAGTTCTATCAACATATTGACTGTTGTACTCGTGCGGCTAAATCCCTTGACCATTGCTATTCAAACTTCCGGGATGCTTACAAAGCCCTCACCTGCCCTCCTTTCGTCAAATATGACCACGACTCCATTTTGCTACTCCCTTCCTATAGGCGGAAACTCAAAAAGGAAGTACCCGTGCTAAGGACTATTCAACGCTGGTCTGACCAATCGGAATCCACGCTTCAAGATTGTTTTGAAAACGCGGACTGGGATATGTTCCAGGTAGCTTGTGAAAATAATTTATACTAATACAATGAAACGGTGACTGAGTTTATCAGGAAGTGTATAGGAGATGGTGTGCCCACTGTGACTATTAAAACCTACCCTAACCTGAAACCGTGGATAGATGGCAGCATTCGCAGAAAACTGAAAACACGAACCACCGCATTTCACCATGACAAGGTGGTGACTGTGAATATGGCAGGATACAAACAGTGTAGCTACTCACTCAGCAATGCAATCGAAACAGGCAAAACGTCAGTATAGAGACAAAGTGGTCACAATTCAACGGCTCAGACAAGAAACGTATGTGGCAGGGTCTACAGACAGTCACGGACTACAAAAGGAAAACCAGCCACGTCGCCGACACCGATGTCTTGCTTCCGGACAAGCAAAACACCTTCTTCGCCCGCTTTGAGGATAACACAGTGCCACCGACGTGGCCCACTACCAAGGACTGTGGGCTCTCGTTCTCCGTGGTCGACGTGAGTAAGACATTTAAGAGTGTTAACCCTCGCATGGCTGCCGGCCCAGACGCCATCCCTAGCCGCGTCCTCAGAGCATGCGTAGACCAGCTGGCTGGTGTATTTACGGACATATTCAATCTCTCCCTATCCCAGTCTGCTGTCCCCACATGCTTCAAGATGGCCACCATTGTTCCTGTACCCAAGAAAGCAAAGGTAACTGAACTAAATGACTATCGCCTCATATTACTCACCTCTGTCATCATGAAGTGCTTTGAGAGACTAGGCAATGATCATATCACCTCTACCTTACCTGTCACCCTAGACCCACTTCAATTTGCTTAGATCCACAGACAATGCAATCGCCATCATACTGCACACTGCCTTATCCCATCTGGACAAGAGCAATACCTATGTAAGAATGCTGTTCATTGACTATAGCTCAGCATTCAACACCATAGTACCCTCCAAGCTCATCATTAAGCTCGAAGCCCTGGGTCTAAACCCCGCCCTGTGCAACTGGTTCCTGGACTTCCTGACGGGCCGCCCCCAGGTGGTGAAGGTAGGAAACAACACCTCCACCTCACAAGGGTGTGTGCTCAGTCAATCAGTACAGGTGCATCAAAGCTGGGACCGAGAGACAGAAAAACAGCTTCTATCTCAAGGCTGTCAGACTGTTAAAAGCCATCACTAGCACATTAGAGGTTGCTGCCTATAGACATAGACTACAAATCACTGGCCACTTTAAGAAATGGAACACTAGTCACTTTAATAATGTTTACATATCTAGCATTACTCATCTCATATGTATACTGTATTCTATAATATTCTACTGTATCTTAGTCCATGCCGCTCTGTCATTGCTCATCCATATATGTATATATTCTTAATTCCATTCCTTACTTAGATTGTGTGTATTGGATATATGTTGTGAAATTGTTAGATATTACTTGTTAGATATTACCGAACTGTCGGAGCTAGAAGCACAAGCATTTTGCTACACCCGCAATAAGATCTGCTAAACATGTGTAGGTGTCAAATAAAATGTGATTTAATTTGATTTGTAATGCTGCTTTTCCTAACCATGTGGGAGGTGGGAATTTACCAGTTGTTAAGTCGTAAATGCCAATTATATACATTAATGTGCTTTGAACTCATTGAGATACGCCAATTGGCTAATGGCCAACAAGCTGTGTCAACTATAAAATAAAAGCACAGCTATCATGCTTGTAAAGAAATTATAGAGTTCAAAAAACATATTAACAGATTGCTTTTATAAATAATGATTTGTTGTTACATTTAACTGCCAAAACTGCTGTTATCAAGGTCATTTTCTTAGTAGGTGATGTCAGAGGTCAGCATGTGGGAGAAGTCTCAGGGATTGATAGACACATTTCCCACTAGTAATTACCTATTGGAGAGTCGTTCAAGTGTATTTTTCTGAGTCGTATGTGTTAAATTCCCACTTCCCACTTGATTACGAACGCAGGATTAGGCACAATCATTACTGCACTTTGAAATGTAGGTGGGGCAATGTGCTGGCGGGGGCTCATTATCATTTTTGGGGGCATGGTCTAAAATATGTTTTATTTGTGCCAACCATAAGTGGAAATGTTGTACCAGTTTAAGTGGTTTAATTGTTATGTTGATGACCTTCAAGTGTCTCCTTTGATTGTTTGTTTTGAAATCTTTGGAAGAACTTGTGATGTTCAAGAGTTGCAGTCTTAAGTCTCCTGAGTAGCGCAGTGGTCTAAGACACTGCATCGCAGTGCTAACTGTGCCACTAGAGATCCTGGTTCAAATCCAGGCTCTGTCGCGACCGGGAGACTCATGGGCTGCACACAATTCGTCCAGGGGAGGGAATGGCCGGCAGGGATGTAGCTCAGTTGATAGAGCATGGCGTTTGCACCGCCAGGGTTGTGGGTTCGTTTCCCACGGGGGGCCAGTATAAAAATATATATGTATTCACTAACTGTAAGTCGCTCTGGATAAGAGCGTCTGCTAAATGACGTAAATGTAATTAAGAAGCTCCTGTGCTTCTTTCTAAAAGCTTAACGACAGCTTGTTCACAGGAAGTTAACCTCTTAAGGATTGAACCCTTTTATTTCATTTTTGCTTAAAACAACATACCCAAATCTAACTGCATGTAGCCCAGGACTTGAAGCAAGGATATGCATGTTCTTGATACAATTTGAAGTTTGTGAAAATGTGAAATTAATGTAGGAGAACATAACACATTAGATCTGGAAAAAGATTTGTGTTTTCTATGTTATTTTTTTTTTATCATCTTTGAAATGCAAGAGAAAGGCCACAATATAATATTGCAATTTAGATTTTGGACACTAGATAAAAATATGCCATTTAGCAGACGCTTTTATCCAAAGCAACTTACAGTCATGCGTGCATACATTATATATTTTTGTGCATGGGAGGTCCCGGGGATCGAACCCACTACCTTAGCGTTACAAGCGCCATGCTCTACCAGCTGAGCTACAGAGGACCACAGCAGTGTGTAGATGACAGCAGTGTGTGTGCAAAGTTTCGGATAGATCAAGTGAAGCATTGCAATGCTGGACTATTTTCTATCAAGTCTTCCCCAAATGTGCCAAATTGGTCAATTGATACATTTTCAAGTACAAAACTATAGAGAACATACAAAAATGATATGGTAATACAACATGTAGGTTTACACACTCCCAGGATTGTCATACATGATGGATCATTAGCTTAAACACTAACTTTCACACATCTAGATGGCCGGGTGGGGGTGGGGATGGAGCCAGAGACAGCAATGGTTCAAACTGTAGAACCCAGTTCCTACATTTGAATATATAAATGGATTTGATCAAACACAACTTTTATCTCTGGGACCGTTAGGATCCCAGAGCAAGATTACTGAATGTAAGTACATTATTTACCTTCAGAGGTGAATGTATAAAACCAGTTGGCGTGATACGTTTTTTGTTGTTGTGCACTATCCTCAAATAATAGCATTTTTTCACTGTAATAGCTACTGTACATTGGACAGTGCAGTTAGATTAACAAGAACTTAAGCTTTCTGCCCGTATAAGACATGTCTATGTCCTCGAAAGTTTGCTGTTACTTCCAACATGCTAATCACATTATCATTAACATGCTAATCACATTAGCGCACATTAGCTCAACCGTCCCGTATACAGGACACCAATCCCATAGAGGTTAATGTTTAATATTTAAGAACTTTAGACCAACTAGTTGTGAGTGAGTTACTGTAGTTAATCTGTCACTGACCCGATGGTCTTGTAGATCAGTGACTAACTATGAAATATCAAATGCACATGATTTTGGAATGAGATGTTCAACAAGCAGGTGTCCGCATACTTTTGGTCATGTAGTGTATCACAACAACATGGTGAATTAAATATAATGCTGCTATGCTGCATCACATCCACTTACATCAGCCTTCAACAAGACTGCAGAACTAACTCCAAAAAGATTTGGGACACTGTAAAGTCCATGTAAAATAAGAGCACCTCCTCCCAACTGCCCACTGCACTGAGGCTAGGAAACACTGTCACTACCGATAAATCTACAATAATCGAGAATTTCAACAAGCGTTTTGCTACGGCTGGTCATGCTTTCCACCTGGCTACCACTGCAACTTGCCCATGCCCCCCCGCTTCTCCTTCACACAAATTCAGACAGCTGATGTTCTGAAAGAGCTGCAAAATCTGGACCCCTACAAATCAGCTGGGCTAGACAATCTGGACCCTTTCTTTCAAAAAATTAGCCGCCAAAATTGTCGCAACCCTATTACTAGCCTGTTCAACCTCTCTTTCGTAACGTCTGAGATCCCCAGAGATTGGAAAACTGCCGCGGTCATCCCCCTCTTCAAAGGGGGTGACACTCTAGATCCAAACTGTTACAGACCTATATCCATCCTGCCCTGCCTTTCGAAAGTATTTGAAAGCCAAGTTAACAAACAGATCACCGACTATTTCGAATCCCATCGTACCTTCTCCGCTATGCAATCCGGTTTCCGAACTGGTCATGGGTGCACCTCAGCCACGCTCAAGGTCCTAAACGATATTATAACCGCGATCGATAAAAGACAGTACTGCGCAGCCGTCTTAATCGACCTGGCCAAGGCTTTCGACTCTGTCAACCACCGCATTCTTATTGGCAGACTAAATAGCCTTGGTTTCTCTAATGACTGCCTCGCCTGGTTCACCAACTACTTCTCAGATAGACTTCAATGTGTCAAATCGGAGGGCCTGTTGTCTGGACCTCTGGCCGTCTCTATGGGGGTGCCACAGAGTTCAATTCTCGGGCCGACTCTATTCTCTGTGTATATCAATGATGTCGCTCTTGCTGCTGGTGACACTCAGATCCACCTCTATGCGGACGACACCATTTCGTATACATCTGGCCCTTCATTGGACACTGTGTTAACAAACCTCCAAACGAGCTTCGACGCCATACAACACTCCTTCCGTAGCCTCCAACTGCTCTTAAACACTAGTAAAACTAAATGGATGCTCTTCAACCGAACGCGGCTTGCACCCGCCCACCCGACTAGAATCACTACTCTCGGCGGGTCTGACCTAGGTGTCTGGTTAGACTGTATACTCTCCTTCCAGACTCACATTAAGCATCTCCAATCAAAAGTTAGATCTAGAATCGGCTTACTATTTTGCAACAAAGCCTCCTTCACTCATGCTGCCAAACATGCCCTCGTAAAACTGACTATCCTACCGATCCTTGACTTCGGCGATGTCATTTACAAAATAGCCTCCACCACTCTACTCAGAAAATTGGATGTAGTCTATCACAGTGCCATCCGTTTTGTCACCAAAGCCCCATATACTACCCACCATTGTGACCTGTACGCTCTTGTTGGCTGGCCCTCACTACATATTCGTCGTCAAACCCACTGGCTCCAGGTCATCTATAAATCACTGCTAGGCAAATCCCCGTCTTATTTTAGCTCACTGGTCACCATAGCAACACCCACCCGTAGTCTGCACTCCAGCAGGTATATCTCATTGGTCATCCCCAAAGCCAACAACTCCTTTGGCCACCATTCCTTCCAGTTCTCTGCTGCCAATGACTGGAACGAACTGCCAAAATATCTGGAGCTGGAGACTCTTATCTCCCTCACTAACTTTAAGCGTCAGTTGTCAGAGCAGCTTACCGATCACTGCACCTGTACACAGCCATTCTGAAATTAGCCCACCCAACTACCTCATCCCCATATTGTTATTTATTTTGCTAATTTGCACCCGAGTATCTCTATTTGCACATCTATCATTCCAGTGTTAATACGAAATTGTAACTATTTTGCACTATGGCCTATTTATTGCCTTAACTCCATAACTTGCTACATTTGCACACACTGTATATATATTTTCTGTTGTATTTTTGACTTTATGTTTTGCAACTCTGTGTTGTTGTTATTATCGCACTGCTTTGCTTTATCTTGGCCAGGTCGCAGGTGTAAATGAGAACTTGTTTTCAACAGGCTTACCTGGTTAAATAAAGGTGAAAAAATAAATAAAAAATAGAACTGACAATATACCAGCTTAATGAATAAACCAGACTACAACAGACAAGATTAACTGGGATGACATTCCCTCTCACGGGAGACTAAAAAGAGCTTGCTGAAGGCCACACCTCGAATAAGGCACTCCTGTAATATTCTGATAGACTGCTGCTGGTACATTATGCTGCCAATCATTGATGTGCATGTTGTCGACAGAAACGTCAGTGAAGGCACAATAGGTTGCTAGTGTTAGCAAGTGTCCTGTAGATTACTGGCAACATTTTGCCAATAAGTTATTGTGACTTTTACAACAACTTACTGACAAGTTGTACTATTATGTGTGTTTTTTCATGTTATTTGTAATTTATTCTGTACATAATGTTTCTGCCACCGTCTCTTATGACCAAAAAGAGCTTCTGGATATCAGGACAGCGATTACTCACCCCATATTGGACAAAGATGTTTTCTTCAACGAGCCGGACGCAAAGGATATCCTATAGACACCCGACAATGTGATGCGTGTGATAGAAGGAGTCAGGCGCAGAAGAGTAATAGGCATCCAAAGAGTTTATTCCGTCGATAAACAGTTGCGCAAGCATACAACAACAAAAGTCAGGCACAGGGGAAATATCTACCCTGGCAACAACAAGGTAAGGGTAGCTCAAACGAGCTACACATACAGTAGCTCACTACAAACGATCACCCACACAGACAAGGAAGCAGAGGGAACAATTATACAATGACTAATTGGGGATAAGGACATTTACATTTACATCATTTAGCAGACGCTCTTATCCAGAGCGACTTACATTTTTTTTTTCATACCCCCTGTGGGAATCGAACCCACAACCCTGGCATTGCAAACGCCATGCTCTATCAACTGAGCTACATCCCTGCCGGCCATTCCCTCCCCTACCCTGGACGACGCTGGGCCAATTGCGTGCCGCCCCATGGGTCTCCCGGTCACGGCCAGCTACGACAGAGCCTGGATTCGAACCAGGATCTCTAGTGGCACAGCTAGCACTGCACCACTCAGGAGACGACCAGGACCAGGTGTGTGTGATTAATTAGACAAGACAAGCGGAGTGATGGTAAATGGATCGGCAGCAGCTAGTAAGTCGGTGACGACGAACACCGAAACCTGCCCGAACAAGGAGGGGAGGCAGCCTCGGCGGAAGTCGTGACAGTACCCACCCCTTGACGCGCAGCTCCAACAGCGCGCCGACCCCAGCCTCTGGGACGGCCAGGAGGACGCGGAGCAGGGCGAGCCGGATGGCGACGGTGGAAATCCCGTAACATGGAGGGATCGGGGATATCCCTCACCGGAACCCAGCACCGTTCCTCCGGACCGTACCCCTCCCACTCCACGAGGTACGGAAGACCCCCACCCGACGCCTCGATTCCAGGATGGAATGGACAGAGTACGCCGGGCCCCCCTCGTTGTCCAGAGGAGGTGGAGGGACCTCCCGCTCCTCAGACTCCTGGAGTGGACCAAACGAGGGATTAATACGGTAATCAGGGGGAAGTAATAACCTATAAGTGACCTCGTTGACTCTCCGCTGGACTTTGAACGGCCCCACAAACCACGGGCTCAGCTTCCGGCAGGGCAGGCGGAGGGGCAGATTCCGGGTCGAGAGCCCGACCCGATCCCCGGTACAAAGACGGGGGCCTCACTGCGGTGGCGGTCAGCGTTGGCCTTCTGACGACGCACAGCGTGTTGGAGGTGAACGTGGGCAGCATCCCACGTCTCCTCCGCGCGCCGAAACCAGTCATCAACCGCAGGAGCCTTGGTCTGGCTCTGGTGCCACAGTGCCAGAACCGGTTGGTAACCTAGAATACACTGGAAAGGTGTTAGGTTAGTGGAGGAGTGGCGGAGAGAGTTCTGGGCATATTCTACCCATGGCAAGAACACCGACCACTCCCCCGGCCGGTCCTGGCAGTAGGACCACAGGAACCTACCCACGTCCTGATATACCCGTTCCACCTGCCCATTACTCTCGGGGTGGAACCCAGAGGTCAGGCTGACTGAGACCCCCAGACGTTCCATGAACGCCTTCCAGACCTTGGACGTGAACTGGGGACCTCGGTCAGACACTATATCCTCTGGTACCCCGTAGTGCCGGTTTTGCTCGCCTGAGGTAGAGTATCTCATGATAAGCTGTAGACCACACTATTTACCAAGATACTTTTCATCTATATTTTTAGTAGCTGTCTATCCACCCCCACAAACCGATGCTGGCATTAAGATTGCACTCAATGAGCTGTATAAGGCCATAAGTAAACAGGAAAACACTCACCCAGAGGCAGTGCTCCTACCTGGGGCGGCAGGTAGCTTAGTGGTTAAGAGCGTTGTGCCAGTAACCGAAAGGTTGCTGGTTCTAATCCCCGAGCCGACTAGGTGAAAAATCGGTCGATGTGCCCTTGAGCAAGGCACTTAACCCTAATTGCTCATGTAAGTCGCTCTGGATAAGAGTGTCTGCTAAATGACTAAAATGTAGTGGCAGGTGACTTTAATGCAGGGAAACTTAAATCCATTCTACCTAATTTCTACCAGCATGTTAAATGTGCAACCAGAGGGGAAAAAAACTCTAGACCACCTTTACTACAGAGACGCATACAAAGCTCGCCCTCCATTTGGCAAATCTGACCATAACTCTATCCTCCTGATTCCTGCTTATAAGCAAAAACTAAAGCAGGATGCACCAGTGACTCGGTTAATAAAAAAGTGGTGAGATGATGCAGATGCTAAGCTACAGGACTGTTTTGCTAGCACAGACTGGAATATGTTCCGGGATTCTTCAGATAGCATTGAGGAGTACCCCGAATCAGTCACTGGCTTCATCAATAAGTGCATTGATGACGTCGTCCCCACAGTGACCGTACGTAAATACCCCAACCAGAAGCCATTGATTACAGGCAACATCCGCACAGGCAACCTCTCCCTCAACGTGATCAAGACAAAGGAGATGATTGTGGACTACAGGAAAAAAAAGAGAACTGAGCACGCCCCCATTCTCATCGACTGGACTGTAGTGGAACAGGTTGAGAGATTCAAGTTCCTTGGTGTCCACATCACCAACAAACTATCATGGTCCAAACATACCAAGACAGTCGTGAAGAGGGCACGACAAAGCCTATCCCCCCTCAGGAGACTGAAAAGATTTGGGTCCTCAGATCCTCAAAAAGTTATACAGCTGCACCATCGAGAGCATCCTGACTGGTTGCAACACCACCTGGTATGGCAACTGCGCGGCCACCGACCACAAGGCACTATAGAGGGTACTGCATACGGCCCAGTACATCACTGGGGCCAAGCTTCCTGCCATCCAGGACCTCTATACCAGGCGGTGTCAGAGGAAGGCCCTCAAAATTGTCAAAGACTCCAGCCACACTAATCATAGACTGTTCTCTCTGCTACTGCACGGCAAGCGGTACCGGAGTGCCAAGTCTAGGTCCAAAAGGCTTCTCAACAGCTTCTACCCCCAAGCCATAAGACTCCTGAACAGCTAATCATTGCTACCCAGACTATTTGCCACTGCAGAAACATTGATTCACTCCCAACTAAGAAGATGCAAGTTCAAATCCCCAAAGAATTATTGTATAGTCTACGTCAGGACTGCCCAACCCTGTTCCTGGAGAGCTACCGTCCTGTAAGGCTTTTGCTCCAACCCTAATCTAGCACACCTGATTCTAATAATTAGCAGGTTGAGAAGATAAATCAGGTTAGTAACACCTGGGGTTGGAGCAAAAACCTACAGGAGGGTAGCTCTCCAGGAACAGGTTTGGACAACCCTGCTCTATGTCAAGTGTCCTTGAGCACTGCTAGTTTCACGTAACTTTGGTGGCGATAATTGTACAATAATTTACTTGATTCTGGGCAACCTTTAGCAAAGTGCAGGAATGCATTGTCAATAAGTCTATGGACATATCTCTTTTACACTCACAGATCTGGTGGAGTAGCTGCACTGTAGCAGGACATTACAGGTTGTTAGCGAGCAACAGGTTATTAGATCAAATCTAGTGGTGGTTGGTGCCGTTTAAGATAAGTGAGGATGACTATTTTTGCATTCTTACAGTGTAAGTCTATGGAAGGGGGTGGGAACCATGAGCCTCCTAGGTTTTGTTTTGAAATCAATGTACCCAGAGGAGGACAGAAACTAGCTACTGTAGACCGTTGCAAATATATTTAATATAGTTTTATCTAAAAATGATAACTTTTTTTATGTTTCACCATTTTTATTTTTATGAAATTCGGTGAGGAGGATGGTCCTCCCTTTCGTCCACTGAGGACCGCCACTGTTCAAATCCCATTTAAGGCTAAGTCTCAAATTTTGTTTACAGAACAAAATTATACAAGATGTTACAGTAATTTGAAATCAGAATAAAGCAACATACTGTTATTTTATAGAAATTACCCCCTTCAAATTGTATACGTTCCACTTTATTTTTTACTGCAACTGTAGGCAAAATGCAGAAATGTATTATTGGCAATAAATATATAGCAATCTTCATTATGTTCATAAACCTGGTGGCTCAGCAAGACCTTCAGGTAGCTATAGCAACCAAGAGGTTGTGGTCAGCTTACAGCGACATACTTTCCTTTATCCCCTGTAAGTCTAAGTCGTCGGGGTTCTAAGCTGACATTGTTTTAAGACGTTTTTAAGACGGTCATACTATGGATCTATCTATTTGATTTGGAATTTTAGGGGCCCTTTAGTTATCAAAAAATAAAAATAAAATGTTTGGATGAAATATTACATTTGGCCTTTACTACTAAAGCCCAGAGAAACGCATTGAATAACACATTCATAAATGGAAAAAAGACAGTCAAAAAATAAATCATAAGAAACAAGGTTTTTAGTGTCTGTCCTATATATAGGATATATAAGATAGCTCAGGGAATATATATATATATATTTTTTCCTTGAGACGTATTTAACTCCTTTTTTGGGGTAGACACAAAACGACCTTCATACTTCCATTATAATTTTTTTACCGGTACCGGTTACATTCAGACAAGTCCTGTGACGTTTGTGGGGGTCATAGAGTAAAGCGTAGACCACCATCGTGTTCGTCAGAGTCTCCCCTTTCCATAAAGTGGTCATAGTTTGTAGGGCAAACCATTCGGATGCTACAGACCGATTTTCGGGATGTCCCATGGTCTGACAAGCACCGCTCTAGCTCTGCCAGCTTTCACCGCAGATGTGGAAGTGCGACACAGGCGGATATGGTGGATTGAGATGCATCCAATGCTTAAACTGATGGATTTTAATGGGGATTTTTTTATTGTTACTTAGATTGACACACCGGGGGATTTAGGTGGGACGTGGCGCAGTGGTCTAAGGCACTGCATCGCAGTGCTAGCTGCTCTGTCGTAGCCGGCCGCGACCGGGAGACCCATGGGGCGGCGCACAGTTGTCCAAGGTAGGGGAGGGAATGGCCGGCAGGGATGTAGCTCAGTTGGTAGAGCATGGCGTTTGCAACACCAGGGTTGTGGGTTCGATTCCCATGGGGGGCCAGTATGAAAAATTATGTATGCACTCACTAACTGTAAGTCACTCTGGATAAGAGCGTCTGCTAAATGACTAAAATGTAAATGTTATTAAAGCTGTAATATTTCACTTTTTGGGCGACCTGACCAAATTCACATAGAAATGTGAATGATAGATCTGTCATTCTCATTGAAAGCAAGTCGAAGAAGTGGTAAATCTGTTCTATGTGCACTATTTCTAAGCTTCCCATTCCTCAGTTTAGTTTTTCCATCTTTTACTTTAGGTTATTTACACCAGCTACAAAAATACTATATTTTGCTTATTGAAAATACATTTCACAGCGGTTTAGATGGTACAATGATTCTCTTCAATATACTTGCTTGTTTTGTCACATAAACTAAAATTAGGCGAACTATTAGAATGTTACCAACCAGGAAATGGCGGAGCGATTTCTGCATATTGCATAATACAGTAACTAGTTGCACATTTTCAACCAGACAAAAACCTACAGGGGACCATGACACAACGTTCTGAGAACGTCCTAAAAACGTCCTTGGGACATCCTTGGAGCAAACCGGGAACTAGACAAAACCTGCAGAGGACCATGACTGTTTAAATTGAATTAATGTAAATTATGCCTTTTAAATTAAAGTATTCTAAATTACATTTGACATCTCGGCTTTCACGTGCTCAAATGTTGTCACGTAATCTCATGGTATCACATGTTGAAATGTTGCATCAGCATGTTGTAAAAAAAAAAAATCACATGAGATCATGTTTTCACATGTGCTCAAATGTTGTCACATGTAGTTTTGTTATCACATGTTGCTTCACATGTTGTCACATGGTATCACATTAATTTCACACTAAATCACGTGATTTCAGAGGCATTGGAACTGTTTGTCCACACGAGTGGTCCCTTACGGAAAAAACATATGTATTTCACAGGATCTCGTGTGCTGAAATTCAAGTGGTTTTCTGTAATGGACCACTCGTGTGGACCAACAGTTCTGCTGTTATCAAGGTCATTTTCTTAGTAGGTGATGTCAGAGGTCAGCATGTGGGAGAAGTCTCAGGGATTGATAGACACATTTCCCACTAGTAATTACTTATTGGAGAGTCGTTCAAGTGTATTTTTCTGAGTTGTATGTGTTAAATTCCCACTTCCCACTTGATTACGAACGCAGGATTAGGTACAATCATTACTGCACTTTGAAATGTAGGTGGGGCAATGTGCTGGCGGGGGCTCATTATCATTTTTGGGGGCATGGTCTAAAATATGTTTTATTTGTGCCAACCATAAGTGGAAATGTTGTACCAGTTTAAGTGGTTTTATTGTTATGTTGATGACTTTCAAGTGTCTCCTTTGAGTGTTTGTTTTGAAATCTTTGTAAGAACTTGTGATGTTCAAGAGTTGCAGTCTTAAGAAGCTGCTGTGCTTCTTTCTAAAAGCTTAACGGCAGCTTGTTCACAGGAAGTTAACCTCTTAAGGATTGAACCCTTTTTTTCATTTTTGCAAGGATATGCATGTTCTTGATACAATTTGAAGTTTGTGAAACATTTCTATAATATTCTACTGTTTCTTAGTCCATGCCGCTCTGTCATTGCTCGTCCGCATTTGTATATATTCTTATTTCCATTCCTTACTTATATTTTTGTGTATTGGGTATATGTTGTGAAATTGTGAGATATTACTTGTTAGATATTACTGCACTGTCGGAGCTAGAAGCATAAGCATTTTGATACACCCGCAATAACATCTGCTAAACACGTGTATGTGAAAAATACAAATGTATTTGATTTGATACCTGGAACCAAAAAGGGTTCTTCAAAGGCTTCTCCTGTGGGTACAGCTGAAGAACCCTTTCAGGTTCCAAAATCACACTTTTTTTTCGAAGATTGTATTGTTTGATTGTGCAAAAATGTTTTACTTTCTCAAATAAAGCCTCTATTCGCCACCTCAACAGCAAACAACAACCCTACGATCATGATCTCCATGTCAGTCTTTTCAGGCCAGTAATCAATAACACCTCTCTGCAGTTTAAACCCAACACATCTTAGCTTTGCAATCACCCTGGGGAAGGGGAGCGGGATATGCCGTGAGCGGGATGCGTGCCTGCCTGCCTCTCACACTCTCTCTGCGTGTGTGTGAGCAGTGTACGTGCGTGAAGTGTGTGTGGGCAGCCCGTCAGCATCTCAGGTGTGTAATAGTGACCTGTCCAACACATCGCATCTTGCCTCCCCGCAAAACAGCTCTAATAGAGTCTGCTGCTAAAAGTAAAACAGAAAGAACTAACGAGAGAGGGAGGAGCCCGTTGTATTCTGTCACCAGGTCCCCAGGTGAAGTGAAGCCTACTGTTGTGATGCAGATGTAAGCTGACGTTGGGGAGGGGGGACATTGAGGAATGTCCTGCTTGCCAGGAGGAACTTTAAACAGCTTTAACTGTTCACCATAACACTGTTTTATCTTGTCAGGACGCATGCACTCACCGTGGCCGCTCATGAATATTATAGCTGAGTGATGGGGACCGACAGAGGGGAACATGTGGGAAGAGAGGAGGGGGGGACCTGCATGTCTGAATTGTGTTCCCCATAGAGCACCTGCTTCACACACACACACACACACACACACACACACACACACACACACACACACACACACACACACACACACACACACACACACACACACACACACACACACACACACACACACACACACACTGGAAGGGACTCCCATCTCCGTTTCCCTCTTCCCTGGCCAATATGGTTTGGTCTGTGAGGAGACAGTACACTCTTAGATAAAAAGGTTCCAAAATGGTTCTTCGGCTGTCCCAATAGGACAGGTAAAACCCTTTTTGGTTTCAGGTAGAACCCTTTTGGTTTCATGTAGAACTATTTTGGTTCTTCCTGGAACCCAGAAGTGTTCTACCTGGAACCAAAAAGGGATCTTCAAAAGGTTCTCCTATGGCGACAGCCGAAGAACCATTTTAGGTTCTAGATAGCACCTTTTCTTCTATGAGTATACCCAAACAACCATTTTTTTAAAAACATACTCCTCCAGAAAGCTTGATGTAAAGCTACCATCCACCCACACACACCTTAAGGGACTTCACCTGAATCCTACTTTCTTACATCTGCCACATGAGTGTGTGTGTAGATGGAATCACAGAAGCTGATGTTTTAAGCAGGTTTAAGCCCCCGTCTACTACTGTATTTGATGTATCCCTAGCGGACTCATTCTGTCCTATTCCACGAGCCAAGTCTGTTGTCTGAGTTTGATCAGGATTACAAATGTAAACCTTCTCCTGAGGTGACAGGATAACCAGATGTCAGTGGACACTGACAGAAGAGGAAATGTACAGTGACTGTGAGGAGACGTGTTTCCTTAGAAGACTGCATGGTTAGCACGTTGTTGGGAAGCAAACAGGAGAGAAATACACCATTCCCCACTTCAGTCTTCTTGGTAGGGATTATTTTTTCTATAGTAACTTTTGTTTCCTACCCCAGGGTCCCTCTGTCTGCTTTCTGCCATTAAAAACAGCAATAAGGACGAGACAATTAGCCATCTAATTTCAATTAGCAGCCTTAATAGGTCATTAGCAGCTTACTTATCATTACTTATGATCTCCAGAGGCCTACAAGATGCAGAGTGACACACCCGACGGTTGTGTTGTAGGACGTTGTTGTTTAAAACCAGGTACAGTATTACGCACAAGTATAATTAATGGTCGGTGAGGTGATTGCATGGCGTCGCACCAAACCACAGCAAAGAAAGTGACTCTTAAATATGGCATTTTCTTCTCTGTGGGAGTTGGCGTTTCTTAACACAAAAGCAGGGTAATCTTGTGATCATCTTTCTCGGCAGTGCTGCTCCATCTTTCGCTTTAGTTCCGCTCCTCTCTCTCTCTCTCTCTCTCTCTCTCTCTCTCTCTCTCTCTCTCTCTCTCTGGAATCCACAAATTCCACAGTCTCCGTTAATTGAATATCGATTAGTTTGTCGCACTTTTTTTTTTTTTTTAAGAAACACAATTAGATATTTCACCCCAAAATTGAACATACATGTCTAAGAAGCTTCAACAGTGCCTGTAACCCCTAAGGGCGTTTCTCTCTGCTAAACTCTGCTGTCAGGCTGCTTACCATAAACACACTGATGCATTATAAATCACACTTAAGAAAGTACGGCTGAGCATAAAGTAGAGAATTATTCTTAATAATTTTACTTTTCAAAAATAGTATACATTTATATTTTAGCAGACGCTCTCATCCAGAGCAATTAGGGTTAAGTGCCTTGCTCAAGGGCACATCGGCAGATTTTTCACCTAGTCGGCTCGGGGATTAGAAACATCGACCTTTCGGTTACTGGCACAATGCTCTTTACCACTAATCTACCCTATCTCATGTGATCACATGTGATTTAATGTGTAGTTAATGTGACAACATGTGAAACAACAGATGATAACATAAAACTACACATGTGACAACATGATCTCATACGTAAAAGCCCTGGTGTCAAATATAATTAAGAATAATTTACTTTGAAAGGCATACTTGACATTAATTCAATTAAACAGTCATGGTCCCCTGTAGGATTTGTCTAGTTCCCGGTTTGTTCCATGGACGTTTTTAGGACGTTGTGTTATGGTCCCCTGGAGGTTTTTATCTCGTTGCATTGAAAATACAGTAAATCTACAATTAGTTACTGTATTTTTACAGCTAAATTAAGGTGTCGTTACTTGGGACTCAGCATGCTAGCAGATACCCATAGACTTCCAGTCATTGTGCTAATGCTAGTTAGCATTGGCTTGCGAAACTACCTATAACTTCCTTCATACTGGACACAGAGACATAAAATGGTATCCACAAGTTCATCTGACTCTGGGGAAGTAGATCATTGCCAAAATCTCGAAGTATCCCTTTAAATTGTAAACTGTCTGTTATGCAACCTTGTTAAAGTGATACCTAAAACCATATAATATTTAATTCATAGCTAGTCACCATGTAATGGTAACACTAACTTTCCTACTGTCACGACTGTCGGTGAGATGCGGTAAAAGAAATCAGGCGCAGGACACAGAACTCTCGGACACGTACTTTAATCCGATAAGGATCCAAAAGAACACAGAAATAACTCCACGCAGGGAGGAAATAACCCGCTCACTAAAATGACAACCGTGAAGGGAAAAACAATCACACACAATGTCCTGATGAGAGACAGGGGTAATATAAGGGAAACAATTAAACATAATGACGAACAGGTGTAAACAATACAGACAAAACTAAACAAACACCGATAACATCGAACGGCAGTAGCTAGTACTCCGGGGACGACGAAAGCCGAAGCCTGCCCGAGCAAGGAGGAGGAGCAGCCTCGGCAGAATCCGTGACAGTACCCCCCCCCCCTTGACGCGCGGCTCCAGCCGTGCGCCGACCCCGGCCTCGGGGAATGCCAGGAGGATGCGGAGCAGGGCGAGTCGGGTGACTCCGGTGGAACTCTGTCAACAGGGAGGGATCTAGGATGTCCCTCCTAGGGACCCAGCACCGTTCCTCCGGACCGTACCCCTCCCACTCCACGAGATACTGCAGACCCCCCATCCGACGCCTCGAATCCACGATGGAACGGACTGAGTACGCCGGAGCCCCTTCGATGTCTAGTGGGGGCGGAGGGGCCTCTCGTACCTCATTCTCCTGGAGTGGACCAGCTACCACCGGCCTGAGGAGAGACACATGGAACGAGGGGTTAATGCGATAATTAATAGGCACCTGTAACCTATAACATACCTTGTTCAATTTCCTCAGGACTTTAAATGGCCCCACAAACCGCCGGCCCAGCTTCCGGCAGGGCAGGTGAAGGGGCAGGTTTCTGGTCGAGAGCCAGACCCGATCTCCCGGTGCATAAACCGGACCCTCACTGCGGTGGCGATCGGCGCTCGGCTTTTGCCGTCTGATGGCCCGCTGCAGATGGACGTGCACAGCGTTCCATGTCTCCTCCGAGCGCCGAAACCATTCATCCACCACAGGAGCCTCGATCTGGCTCTGATACCAGGGTGCCAGAACCGGCTGATAGCCCAACACACACTGGAAAGGAGTGAGATTAGTGGAGGAGTGGCGGAGTGAGTTTTGGGCTATCTCTGCCCAGGGAATATACCCCGACCACTCCTCCTGCCGGTCCTGGCAGTAGGACCTCAGAAACCTACCCACATCTTGGTTTACTCTCTCCACCTGCCCATTACTCTCAGGGTGAAAACCCGAGGTAAGGCTGATCGAGACCCCCAAATGTTCCATAAACGCCCTCCACACTCTAGAGGTGAACTGGGGACCCCGATCAGACACTATATCCTCAGACACGCCGTAGTGCCGGAAAACGTGAGTAAACAGGGCTTCGGCCGTTTGTAGGGCTGTAGGAAGACCTGGCATAGGGATGAGACGGCAGGCCTTAGAAAACCGATCCACAACGACCAAGATCGTGGTATTCCCCTGGGAGGGGGGAAGGTCCGTGACAAAATCCACCGACAGGTGAGACCACGGCTGTTGTGGAACGGGGAGAAGTTGTAACTTCCCTCTGGGCAGGTGTCTAGGCGCCTTACACTGGGCGCACACCGAGCAGGAAGAAACGTAAACCCTCACGTCCTTAGCTAAGGTGGGCCACCAGTACTTCCCGCTAAGACAGTGCACCGTCCGACCAATACCAGGATGACCAGAGGAGGGTGACGTGTGAGCCCAATAAATCAGTTGGTCACGGACCTCGAGCGGTACGTACCGCTATCCCTCTGGACACTCTGGAGGAGAAGGGTCGGTACGTAACGCCCGCTCGATTTCCGTGTTGACCTCCCACACCACCGGTGCCACGAGACAAGACTACGGTAGTATGGGAGTGGGCTCAATGGACCTCTCCTCTGTGTCATATCATCGGGACAGGGCGTCTGCCTTAACATTCTGTGACCCTGGGATATACGTGATCTTAAAGACAAACCGGGCAAGAAACATGGCCCACCTAGCCTGACGAGGGTTCAGTCTCTTCGCTGCCGGGATGTACTCCAGGTTACGATGGTCAGTCAGAATGAGAAAAGGGTGGTTAGCCCCCTCAAGCCAATGTCTCCACACCTTCAGGGCCTGGACCACAGCTAGCAGCTCCCTGTCACCCACGTCATAATTGCGTTCCGCCGGACTGAGCTTCTTAGAATAGAAAGCACAGGGGCGGAGTTTTGGAGGCGTGCCCGAGCGCTGAGACAGTATTGCACCGATCCCCGCCTCGGACGCATCCACCTCGACTTGGAACGCCAAAGAGGGATCCGGATGTGCCAGCACCGGAGCTGAGGTGAACAGGTCCTTCAAATGACTAAACGCCCTGTCCGCCTCAGCCGACCACTGCAACGCACCGGGCCCCCTTTAGCAGGGAGGTAATGGGAGCTGCTACCTGTCCAAAACCCCGGATAAACCTCCGGTAGTAATTGGCAAAACCCAAAAAACGCTGCACCTCCTTTACTGTAGTTGGAGCCTGCCAATTACGCACGGCTGAAACGCCGTCAATCTCCATCTCCACCCCTGACGCAGACAACCGGTGTCCCAGGAAGGAGATGGACTCCTGGAAAAACAGACATTTCTCTGCCTTCACATACAGATCATGCTCCAACAGTCTACCCAGCACCCGACGTACCAGGGACACATGCTCGGTACGTGTAGCGCAGTATATCAGAATGTCATCAATATACACCACTACCCCCTGTCCATGCAAATCCCGGAAAATCTCGTCTACAAATGATTGGAAGACTGAAGGAGCATTCATTAGACCGTATGGCATGACGAGGTACTCATAGTGACCCGAGGTGGTACTGAATGCTGTCTTCCACTCATCTCCCTCCCAAATGCGCACCAGGTTGTAAGCGCTCCTGAGATCCAATTTTGTGAAGAAGCGCGCCCCGTGTAATGACTCCGTCATACTAGCAATCAGAGGGAGAGGATAGCTGTATTTAATAATGATCTGATTGAGACCACGGTAATCAATACACGGGCGTAAACCCCCATCCTTCTTCTTCACAAAAAAGAAACTTGAGGACGCAGGAGAAGTGGATGGCCGTATGTATCCCTGTCTCAAGGATTCGGCGACGTATGTCTCCATAGCAGCCGTCTCCTCCTGAGACAGAGGATACACATGGCTGCGAGGGAGCGCAGCGCCAACCTGGAGGTCTATCGCACAATCCCCCTGTCGATGAGGTGGTAATTGAGTCGCCTTCTTCTTACAGAAGGCGCTTGCCAAATCGGCATACTCATGTGCATGTGCATTGTGGGCATTTGGTTCGGACTCTCCACCGTCGTTGCCCCTACGGAAACACCTACACACCGCCCCACACACTGATCAGACCATCCCTTGAGAGCCCTCTGTTGCCATGAAATGTTGGGGTCATGAGATATTAACCAGGGAAGTCCCAACACCACTGGAAACGCAGGAGAGTCAATTAAATACAACTGTATAGTCTCCTCATGACCCTTCTGCGTTTTCATCTTCAGTGGCGCTGTGACCTCCCTAATCAATCCCGACCCCAAAGGCCGGCTATCTAGGGCATGGATAGGGAAGGGCACATCGACTGGTAATATAGGGATTCCTAACTTATATGAGAAATGGCGATCGATAAAATTCCCAGCTGCGCCTGAATCGACTAGCGCCTTTTGCTGGGAGTAAGAAGAAACTTCTGGAAACATAACTTGGATACACATATGAACAGCAGAGAGCTCTGGGTGAGTTGGGACCTTACTCACCGGGAATGACTCATCAGTGCGCTGCCTGCTGCCTCGAACCCTCCCCAGCACCGAACCGCCGTGTGTCCTCGGCGGCCACAGTTGGTGCAGGGGACAGCCTCCTTCCTGGCCTCCCTACTACCAGCACCCCCGAGCTCCATAGGGCTCGGCTCGGAGGTGCTGGGGGATGGAATGGACGGCCCCAGCGCCGGACGTCCGCGGGTAGCCAACAGGGTATCCAGGCGAATCGACATGTCCACCAGCTGATCGAAGCTTAGGTTGGTGTCCCTGCAGGCCAGCTCTCGACGAACGTCCTCTCTTAAGCTACACCTGTAGTGGTCGATGAGGGCCCTCTCATTCCATCCCGAAATGGAAGCCAGAGTCCGGAAGTCCAGTGCGAATTCCTGCGCGCTCCTCCTCCCCTGTCTGAGGTGGAATAGATGCTTACCCGCCGCCTTCCCGCATAGTTCACAGTAGCGGCGTCTATCCCTCCCCGCTCGCCGTTGGCCCACTCCAGTGCCTTGCCGGACAGACAGGAGTGAGGGCGGACACGCTCTAGTATCCCGAGGGTGCCGGGTGAATGGTTGCCAGGTAAAGTTCCACCTGGAGCAGGAAACCCTGACACCCGGCTGCGGTGCCATCATAAGCCCTCGGGAGCGAGAGCCGAATCCCACTGGACTCCGGATGTGAGACGATAGGAGTAGCCGATGGTGGTGGTATCGTTGGAGGAGGTGTGGGCAAACCTCCTCTCTCCCATCGTCCCAAAGTGTTCATAACGTTATCCATAGCGGCACCAAGATTTTGGAGCATCGCTGCCTGTTGTAGGACGCGCTCCTCGAGTGATCCAGTCGGTGCCGTCGCTCCTGCTGACTCCATGTTAAGGTGTGTGATTCTGTCACGACTGTCGGTGAGATGCAGTAAAAGAAGTCAGGCGCAGGACACAGAACTCTCGGACACGTACTGTAATCCGATAAGGATCCAAAAGAACACAGAAATAACTCCACGCAGGGAGGAAATAACCCGCTCACTAAAATGACAACCGTGAAGGGAAAAACAATCACACACAATGTCCTGATGAGAGACAGGGGTAATATAAGGGAAACAATTAAACATAATGACGAACAGGTGTAAACAATACAGACAAAACTAAACAAACACCGATAACATCGAACGGCAGTAGCTAGTACTCCGGGGACGACGAACGCCGAAGCCTGCCCGAGCAAGGAGGAGGAGCAGCCTCAACAGAATCCGTGACACCTACCAGACCATCAGGTCAATGAGTGTGATGGATTAGCAACAGTATGACTGTTAATCTTGAAATAGCCCACTTGTAACTGGTTGACAGTAAGTTATTGAAAATTAAACATAAGTATGAAAAATTACTGTTGATTCTACATTGATCAAGTTTGATCATGAAGTTACTGGTCCCCTCCCCCATGTTAAACACTTGGATTCATGGTGATATCACCTTAACTCTCATTTTCATACATCAATGGTAACATAATATTCTCTTACCTAATTTATGTGAGTACTGCCAACATCAGAGAAGGCGTGTTTGCAGAGGGGCGTGGTTTATATAGCTAGATAGCTACTCTACTGGTGCCGAAATTTGACTGTAGGGTGTCAGCAAATATAATTAAAAGTTTTAATGAAGTTTACCCTATTAATCTATGGCAAAGATACTTATATGTTTCCCCTTTCATCTGTGTTAGCTAGTAACTGGCTAGCTAGGTCTTCATCTGTGTCTGGTGTTAGCTAGTTACTAGCTAGCTAGGTCTTCATCTGTGTCTGGTGTTAGCTAGTAACTGGCTAGCTAGGTCTTCAACCAGCATGGAACAAAAGGGGGGAGGGGGTCTTTCAAAACTCTGACGACGTTGTCAAGTCAACACATCTGTCAGTGCTGCTGTGAACCGCATCACAAGTGACATGTCACGCGGGAGATGTGTCATTTTCTTTTGACGTCATTGATGCAATTTCAATGTTGTTTGAGTTGGTCTGTGTATCACCAAATTTGCTTGAGATAATTTTTCTGCAACACTGCATCCAAGTTGCTTGATATGGGCGTTTCAAAGAGCTGTCATTGCTGGCAAGCTCATTAATATCCCTGCCCAATCAGCCTGTCTTTTCAAACTTCCTGGTAGCCAGCAATGAGTGTCACGGTTTCGGCCGAGGCGGCTCCTTCTCCTCGTTCGGACAGGCTTCGGCGGTCGTCGTCTCCGGAGTACTAGCTGCCACCGTTCGATGTTTCATGTTTGATTGGTTTTGCCTGTTTGTTACACCTGTTCATTGTTAAGTGTTCATTAGGCACCCTATTTAGTTCTCGTGTGTTTGGTCAGGTGTTGTGTGTAATTGTTCTATGTCACGTGTAGATGTTGGTCCGCTGTTCTATGCTCTCTGTATTTCGTTTTGTTTAAGAGAGTCCTGCACGTTGTGCGTATGTACTTTGGACTGTTCCAGTGTACGCTTGTTTCGCCTGTGGCCTGTTGCCGTGTTGGCTTGTACTGTCGGACTTCACTAAAAACATTAGTTTTTTTGAATCTCTGTGTCCTGCATGTGATTCCATGTTCCCTCTACACTCAACCCTGACAATGAGAGAAAAAGTAATTTTCAGAATGACTGTTCTGGACCTTTAAGCTACTGGAAAATGCACATTAACCTCTTAACAGTGCTGCTCTTGATTGTCACAAGTTCTTGTAAAAAGATGATACATTTTGGTCATAAAAAAAGGAAAAGGGAAATGGGGAAAAAAGGAAACCGCCATCTAGCCCTTTATACAGTGAGTAGACCAACCATTAGGAACACCTTCCTAATATTGAGTTGCACCCCCTAAACACCCCCCCCCCCCCCTTCTTTAACCTGTCTCCTCCCCTTCATTTACACTGATTGGAGTGGATATAATAAGTGAAATCAATAAGGGATCATAGCTTTCACCTGGATTAACCTTTTCAGTCTGTCACGGATGAGCAGGTGTTCTTAATATTTTGTATACTCAGTGTATATACCACCATCCCTGTCCCACTACATTGGCCCCCACAGAACTTACTCCAGGCTGTCGGCCTGGGAGGCTTGAACCCCTTCTCTCAAAACCCCCTATAGCTCTTCTGCACTAAAATCTCTGATACACCAAAACTTCTCTGCAGATGCTCCTACCAATTCAGTCATCTGGGATTTCCTTTTCATCTGTGTGTTACAATTAATAACCATAGCAATAAACGCCAAGAAGTCTAACTTACTAAAGCACAAACTGTTTGTGTCACTCTGTACTGGCAAACTACTCACAGGGATCCTCTCAGGCTCCCTCACCCTTTGTCCAACATCCTCTACTTTCCTCACGGCCTCACTTTGGAAACTTCAACCTGTCTCACTGCCTCAGCATAAGACACTTCCTGCACTGCTCTCACCGTGGAAACTTCAACCTGTCTCACTGATTCAGCATATGGCACTTCCTGCACTGCTCTCACCATGGAAACTTCAACCTGTCTCGAAACACTCCACTTTTTCCCCTGAAACTACGCACTATTTTGTCCCTTACCCTCCTGCACACTTCTCACACCTCGGAATCTCCCTTCTACATACTGCTGCAACATGACCATAAACTTGGCACCTGAAACACTGTAGTGGGTTCGGAACGAAAGCTCTCACGGGATAACTTCTATACCCTAGCTTGACTTTATCCGGCAAACAGTGCATCAAAACACAAAGGAACAGACAGGGTCTCCACAGTCTCACGGTCACCACTGGGTCTGCATCGTCACAGACCCTGGGGATCCCCAACTTCCGTTGATCCATCTTAACACTTAACCCTACCCCAGTTATCACTCCTTTCAGTGGCGCTCTGCTGCGCAGAACAAAGCAGGCCACTGCTTTTGTCCCGTCTCGAAATGCGCAGCCCCTTCTCCGTCTGAGCAGCAGACACACAAAGTCCATCTCTGGATACATGTACCGAATTGACAGAACCCAACTCCTTTACCCAGCCTGATACCACAAACGGATCAGCAAAAAGGAATAGATCCACTTTCTCCACAAATTGTACTTCCACTGGTCCAGAGTCATCTCAGGCATTTTCCTGATCTTTGGGGTGAGGCTCGAATGCTTTCATCTCACCTGATGACGCAGGTTCTTTCTCCTCACTTACATCAGGATCAATTTCAAGTTCACTATCCATCGAATGCTCAGGGCACTCAACCCATATCTACATTTCAAAGTCCAGTAATGATTGTACCTAATGCTGCATTCGTAACGAAGTAGGAAGTGTGAAAGTGGGAATTTACCACATACGACTGGGAAAAATCCACCTGAACAGCCCTCCAACTGGTAATTACTAGTGGAAAATCCGTCTATCATTCCTGAGCTCCGACTTCTCCCACATGCTGACCTCTGACCTCACCTACTAAGGAAACTACCTTGATAACAGTATTTTCGACAGTTAAATGTACAAACAAAACATTATTTATAAAAAGCAATCTATTAATATGGTTTTTGAACTCTATAAAATTAGTTTACAAGCATGATAGCTGTATATTTAGTTTGTGGTTGACGCAGCGTGTTGGCCATTAGACAATAGGCGTTTCCCAACGAGTTCAAATCATGTGAATGCATCCAGCTGGTATTTACGACTTCACAACTGGTAAATTCCCACCTACCACATAGTTACGAGCGCAACTTTATGTTGAATATATTGGGTTGAAAAATGTACCGTTATACTAGATTACCTGCCCATGTACCCTAAAAGGTACCGACCAGTACCAGGTGAGCTCCTATGTGTACCTCTGAAGGTACTTTATGTCAAATCAAATCAAATTATATTTGTCACGTGCCAAATACAACAGGTGTAGACCTTACCGTGAAATGCTTACTTAAAAGCCCTTAACCAACAATGCAGTTCAAGAAATAGAGTTAAGAAAATATTTACTAAATAAACTAAATAAAGTAAAAAATAAAATAAAAAGTAACACAATAAAATAACAATAACGAGGCTATATACAGGGGGTACCGGTACCGAGTAAATGTGCAGGGGTACAGGTTAGTCGAGGCATTTTGCACATGTGGTCCTCTGTAGTTCAATTGGTAGAGCATTGCTCTTGTAACGCCAGGGTAGTGGGTTCGATCCCCGGGACCACCCAAACCTAAAAATGTATGCGCACATGACTGTAAGTCACTTTGGATAAAAGCGTCTGCTAAATGGCATATTATATTATGTAGGTAGGGGTAAAGTGATAGCGAGTAGGTGGGGGGGGAGAACAGTCTATGACTTGGGTGACTGGAGTCTTTGACAATTCTTTGGGCCTTCCTCTGACACCGCCTAGTATATAGGTCCTGGATGATGCGCCGTAAGCACTACCCTCTGTAGCGCCTCACGGTCGGATGCCGAGCAGTTGCCATACCAAGCGGTGATGCAACCGGTCAGGATGCTCTCGGTGGTGCAGCTGTATAACCTTTTGAGGATCTGGGGACCCACTGGAATGTGATATGTAATCTACACCTCCATAAGGCCAATAGAAATCTTCATTAATTTCTATATGAGAATTGTCCTGAAAAATGATTAATTACTCTGAGCTTCATTATCTGTTCACAACGCGCATTAGTGACATCTGCTGGTCAGCAATAAATAGCAGCGTGTGATTATTTTCCTCCACTGTTTTCATCAAAACTCTGTGGCGCAGCAGTAAGTCCTTGGCTTTAGTAGCCTGTAATCAGTTGCAATACCAGGTTTGTATCTATCCTTTTTTGCCTTCAAGTTGACTATTTTGCTAAAACTGAATCTATGGCATTATTTAGGATGCTTAAGACAGAAGCTTATACTATATCGGTCAGGTGAAACTTTTTGTGCAAAATCCTAACTATATTTGTAAGTACGGTGTACAGTAGCGGTCGGTGTTTGAAAGCAGCTTGGAAACAAAGAACGCACCGGAACCACAGCGAAATCAGTGGGATCTCGAATTTTTGCAACACATGGATTGAAAAAGCACGTGATCAAACTAAGCTTCAGACATCATTGATGACATACTTCTGATAAAGTGATACGTGCATCGGCACATTCATTCAAAGTTAGCTGCTTAGCAATTTAGACGCGTGCCTTGGAGCGCTGGTATCAAACGTAACATCACTAGTGAAATGTGAAACTTCAGATGTAAAAACATGTTTTTGGAACACTTCATGTGACATTTCACATTTCAAATCATTTGAAAAAAATGTTTTGGGGGAATACCACACGAGACATACCACATCTGCAAATGTGTTTTTGGAACACTTCACATGTTTTTAAATGCGCAATTAGTGTTCTCTGTTCAGCTAAATGACCTCACTGGGGATTTGAACTCAGAACATCTGGAGTTGAGGTACACTGATCTTCCTGCGCCACAAAGTCAGTAGTAACACCCTAACCATAAATCATTACCTGCAAGACATCTCAGAACTTAGCAAAACAGCCATCTGCACTGCTATTTTAGTTATCAATTAATCTGACTATTCTCTCATCATTGATTTAATTTACTTATTTCAGTAATTTGATAGTTTTCTGTATAGTTGTCTAATGTTGGTGGGGCATATTATTCTGTTTTAATGTTACTCCTGAATCACTATGATAAATGTAATCGTTTTTTTCACAAAGCTGAGAATTACTTTGAAGTCCAAGGTGTAGGAATACAGGAATACAGGTGAGACATGGTGGCATAGCAGGAAGCTCGTAATACCGTGAACGAAGATGTTGTGAGTTCAAATCCCAGGGAAGGAGATGTTGAATAAAAATAGCTGTGAAAATAAACATGCACAAAGTATGTCATTTGAAAATGTTATAGGCACTGTGTGTGTATCATGAAGACTGATTTTTGTTTGCAGGCATCTCACTTGAATGTTATGTGATCACGTTGAAATCCACATGATTTCACATGTGAAAATCCAGACTTGAAACTTAATGTGAAATATCATTTAATAATTGTAATACCTCACACTCATTAACATATAAATGTACCTCCAAAGAAGCATTTAATTAGCTATAGCTGTAAGATCACACTAAAGCAATTACT
The DNA here is from genome assembly GCF_020615455.1 of Coregonus clupeaformis. NCBI lineage: Eukaryota > Metazoa > Chordata > Actinopteri > Salmoniformes > Salmonidae > Coregonus > Coregonus clupeaformis. The sequence goes on from NC_059192.1 coordinate 8,840,062, forward strand.
ATTGCAGCTTGTCGGTTTTTTCTTTTCTTACATGAATAATACCATTTGTTACGTACACAGTCACACACTCAGCACATACATGTTTTCCAATAGAAAGAGAAATAATACAAAACAACAGTTGAGTATAGCACATCTAATTACACAGGTTGAGTCATTTGTAAAATCAATTACTCAAAGCAATTTGAGAGCTTGGGACCATAAGGTTCAATCTGCATTTTTGCCTAAATTGTTCTGTTCAATGTTCTCTACCTATATAGTACTCTAAATAACCCAATTTGTGTTGTTAAGTTCAAAAGAATACAAGATAAAATTGCTGACAGCATTTAAACCAACGAGGGTTCGTTACTTTAAAGCCAATTATCTCAGAATCATATTTTTGCAGATAGAACCTTATAGTTACAAGCTCTCGAATTGTCAATGTGATGCACTGTGACTACAAAGTGAATCCTCATGTCCCTATATTAACATGTACTACTCTATGTCTGTATAGCTCATTCTGTTTCATTTCCTATATTTAATTTAATATTCTCTCATGAGGAACTGTGTTTTTTCCCTCACAGTTTTGTCAACATTGTACATACTTGCAAAACATGCCAAACATGCTCTACTTCAATAATACCCAGTAGATTTTCAGCAGTTGGTGTAAACCTTTTCTGGTATAATGCAGGGTGCTGGTGGCTCCAGTACTGAGGCTAGCAGCTAGATAGTCCTGTCTAAACAGCACCATGGACAGCAGCCCTTCTCTGTCAGCAGATGAGTGCCCTGGATAGCTCCAAGTAGTGTCAGTACCCTGGATAGCTCCCGGTCATTTCAGTGCCCTGGAGAGCTTCCCATTCACATCCAGTCATTTCAGTTCCTTGGACAGTTCTCCATTCGCTCCCAGTCATTTCAGCACCATTTCTATGAGAGTATCTCTTAAACCTCACTCTCTCAGCACGTGCCTGGGCCTGAGGTCTTCCTTAGCTTCACAGCCACACCGACTCTCCACTCTCCTGTTCTTTTCACGTTGCCATAAAATCTTTGCAATGTTCAGGGATGGGACGGATGTTTAGCTTGAATTATTGAATGCTGTGGTTTCCAACTGCTCACTGTACGATGGAAAGGACATCTGAGTTCAAGTGACTTTGTAGTTGTACAAAACCAGTTTTCTGTTTATTTTCTAAACACGAACAATTGAGCACGATTGATCCAAATACCCAAATGTCAGCTTTCAGCTGCCTTGACTCATTCTCCCTGCTACATCAGAGAGGTAGATATGATATATTGTGTTCAGTTTAGTTTTAGATTGGTATTTCAACACTCTCTGGGTGTACTGTATGTAACATCCCAAAAGGAGTGAAATAGAATCCTGCCAACTGAAACTGTGAGGACTGGCAGTTATACGTTTTGAGATTTAGTTAAGGAAAGCTACCTGCTATTTTGTGACTTTTCTACAATGCCTTATTTTCTCTAAGCTACTGGAGGCCTTAATGGTCATGTTGTGTTCTTTGTAACTATGACAACAAGTACTCTTACGATGTAAAAACATCGCTAACATAAATAGAACAGGAATAGAACGTCCACATCCCAAATACCACCAGGCAGGACTAATGGACTACTGAATGGCAGGGACACTCTCCTGCTATTAGCATGGTTAAATCCTTGTAACACATGAGTTTCCTATTAATGTGTTAGTTGTTAGCATTAGACGTGCTGTCAAACCATTGATTTAGAGCAGGGCTGTTCAACTCCGGTGCTGGGGGACCGAAATCCTTCTGGTTTTCATCCCTTCCTTCTAAACAGGGACTGATTCAGACCTGGGACACCAGCTGAGTTCAATATGTCAGCCCTGACAATAATTGATGCTGTGCATACAATGTTCATAGACGAATGTAACCATGTACAACACGTCTCATCTAATTGAGTGTCCACCATTAAAATGGAGAAGTTACACAATGACTTGTTGTTTTATTGCCATGGCAATCTCCAACCGTCCACAAGGGCAATGCGAGTGCCTGTTATAAACCAATATAGGCTGATGGGGGTAAGGATTGGCTAAAACTGCCAGTCATGGCTCCGAGCATCACACCTTCAATCCAAATGCTAGGCACTAGTTTTGTAATTTTCATTTTTCTGTTTTAACCCGTGACCAAATCTTAACCCTGACCTTAACCACTCTGAATTAATGTCTAAGCTTAAGACACATTTATAACCTTTTTATCAAAGACAAATAAAATAATGATGCTCTTGATAAACTCCCTTAATGGACGTTGCAAAACAACACACTGTGTTATAGCAAACTTTAGCTCCTTGTAGAAAAGTCAGCGTAGCTCCAGTATGGCACTAAAGATAAGTCATGTTGATTCAATAGTCGTAGCAGGATATCACAAGTAACCATCGCCGTGGCAATTAGCGGCCGTTGTGAAAGCGCTCCATGACCAAGTGAGGATTCTAATTAACAGATTATGACACAATTAGAAGGAAAACAATCAGTTCTCACACAGCTCCCGGCAAATAATTACTGATCCTGGTTAGAAAGTAGTTTTCTCCTTGTTAAAGCTTTGCCAGGCTGAACGGCTGACAAATTGTTTTGACAAGGCAAAGAAGGAGAAAAGCAATCAGGACAGAGAGATTACTGGGAGCCCACTAGGCTACATGTGGTCAAGCTGAAGGCAGGCCTTTCAACACAGAGACTACAAATGTGCTTGGAAGGAGAATTTAGTGGGGGGGGGGGGGTCTTGAACCAGTGAGTGACCCACACAATTGTCTCATCAAAAACCCACAATTCACAATTAACTCGATGCATATGAAACAATAACTGTTTGAGGCTGATTGTCTATTGTGAGTGCAGCCATATGGCTTGGGTTTATAAAATATATTTCTTTAGATGGAAATGCTGAGTTCCAATACTGTAATAACCATGCAAAGACACAAATTAGAATCTCAAGGCCAACACACTGCTACGATTGTCCCCACTGTCTGGGAGTGCAAGTGTGTCAGTGGACGATATGAAATACAGTTTTCCTTTTGGAAAATGTGTTCTAAGTACAATGAGACATTTAGGTGGGTGAACTTCTCTTCACAAGCTGGGGAAAAAAGATTTGTACTGAAATAAACCTACAGGTTAATTGTTGTCAAAGTGTGTTGTCATGTTCTTTTCTCCTGCATGATGAAATGTCAGCCAGGCCGGCGTATCTTTTCTATTTTTTCTCTATGAATGAAATATGGCCCTTTCTCCAGGTTCCTTTGAGATTTGGAGCTATTTCCGGAACACTTAGCTAGAACACTAAGTACTATACATGTCTGCATGTATTTTTAATACACCTCCAAACTACTAGCCATTTACTCAGTAAAGTATTCATCCAAACATGAGGGACATTGGCCAGTTTAAACATTTGAAGAACATTTAAAATAACTTTAAATAGGATCAAATTGATCATTAATGGATAATTACAGTTTGTCTCAATCGTGTACAAGCATTATTTGGAACAAGACAAAGAACTCTGTGGCCTTTTGCAAATTAGTCAATGTGTTTTCAAGATGTAGTTGCCTTCTCCAAAACATAAAAAATACATTAATCAAAACGATATTGTACCATAAACATTTTAAACACATTAATCAAAAGAACACTACTGCCTGTGAAAAGATTAACACAACCATACTTATCTCTTGAGTCCAAGCAGATAAAAAATTTAGTTATTCTGTGTTTTAAATCCCAGTAGATCAATACATTTTCCTTTGTAGTCACCAAGTCATGATGATCAAAATTGGAAATATAACTATCCAAAGGTGCAGCATTATGGGTAACTACTCTCATTTTATGTGCCAGTCAAAAGTTTGGACACACCTACTCAATCAAGGGTTTTTCTTTATTTTTACTATTTTCTACATTGTAGAATAATAGTGAAGACATCAAAACTATGAAATAACAAATATGGAATCATGTAGTAACCAAAAAAGTGTTAAACAAATCAAAAAATATGTTATATTTGAGATTCTTCAAAGTAGCCACCCTTTGCCTTGATGACAGCTATACCACCCCTACCTTGTTTAAAACGTTTTTGGATACTACATGATCCCATATGTGTTCTTTCATGGTTTTGATGTCTTCACTACTATTGTACAATGTAGAATAGTAAAAATAAAGAAATTAGTGTTATTAGAGTAGGTGTGTCCAAACTTTGGACTGGTACTGTATATTTCACCAAACAATTTCATACACATCAAATAAAATAAAATAAAGCACATTGTGTGCAATATTCATTCATCGGTAACATCGAAATCCTATTCCATGTATTCAATACAAAGGCTGGTTCGCTCATAGTTTTGTAGACTTTCCATTGGCATGCAGTAACACAATCCACAATAGAAATAAGGAAAGGTGAATAGAGGAACACAACTGATGTCAATGTATAGGCCTAAATCAGCAAGCCTGGTGTTCAACCTTCCCAAGTCCTCCCGTGTTACCCCGCTCCTCTGCACACTCCACTGGCTTCCAGTCAAAGCTCACATCATCTTCAAGAGCCTGGTGCTTACCTACGGAGCAGCAGGCTATGGTCAAACCCTACACCCCAAGCCGAGCACTCCGTTCTGCCATCTCTGGTCTCTTGGCCCTCCCACCCCTACAGGCGATCAGCATCCCAGTCAGCCCAGTCAAAGCTTTTCTCTGTCCTGGCACCACAATGGTGGAATAAGCTTCCCCCTAATGTCAGAGTCCCTGCCCATCTTCAGAAAACTTCTGAAACCCTTTAAAGAGTATCTTAAATAAATCCCAAGATGAATTCCGTGCAGTAGTATCTACTGATTGGCGGAAACAGTGAACACAATTGCACACATTTCTCTTCTGATGAAAACAATGTGTTAATATTCTGTGAACAAAACACTTAACAGTGAATTTTGTATTCACTGATGACATTTGTATAGAATTTTTTACAAAAAGTGGTCTAAGACGGTGTTTCCCAACTCCTGTCCTTGAGTACTCATTTTTATTGACAAGCACAACTTGTTAACTAATCATCAAGCCCTCAATGAGTTGAATGAGGTGAGTTTTGTACTGTTGGGGATCCTGGTTAGACCGGAGTTGTGAAACTGGTCTAAGATACGCAAGTCAGGTACTAAGGTAAGAAAATGATCAGAAGTTCTATAAATATATTTGAGCATTTGATCATTGCTGTCCTGCTATAGATATGTTTCAACACAGATCCAAAAATTGCTTGTACGCGACTGAAAAAAACAGTCAAATAAATGCTTCCCATTCTAATGTACGTCAGCAGCCAGGCCTATGCAGTAGTCAAGTGGGTTGTAGTAACTAACCAATTCAAAATCAGAGACAAAGACAAGGTCCTGGGCCATTGAGTGTTCCGTGTTGTGATTGGAACCGGAGCTGACTGATGCAGCTAGTCTCTCTGTCTGACGGCCTCTAATTCGGCCTTCTACAATCAGCGGGCTCATAATACATCGACCGAGATCAGATCACCACAGCGATCTGTATTGAGGGGAATGAGGATGTGGAGGGCCGCACACACACACACACACACACACACACACACACACACACACACAGACACACACACACACACATACAGACACACACACACACACACACACACACACACACACACACACACACACACACACACACAGACACACAAACACAGACACACACAAACACACATCGCACACACACACAGACACACACACACACACACACACAGACACACACACACACACAACAATCACTCACACACACAGACACAGACACATACACACACACACACACACACACAGACACACACACACCCAGACACACACACACACCCAGACACACGCAAACACAGACACACACACACACACACACACACACACACACAGACACACACAGACACACACACACACACACACACACACACACAGACACAGACACACACACAGACACACACAGACAACAATCACACACACACATCACAGACACACACAGACAACAATCACACACACACAGACACACACACAGACACACACACACAGACACACACAGACACAGACACAGACACACACACACACACATCACAGACAAACACAAACAACAATAACACACACAGACACACACACACACAGACACAGACACACACACACACACACACACACACACATCACAGACAAACACAAACACCAATAACACACACAGACACATACACACTCACACACACACACACACAGACACACACAGACAAAACACACAGACTCTCATCACAGACAAACAAAGACAACAATCACACACACAGACACACACACACACTCACACGCAGACAACACACACACAGACACACGCACACAACATACACACACACATCACAGACACACACAAACAACAATCACACACACATGCACACACACAGACACACACACACACAGATAACACATCCACACACACACAAACACACACACACAGACACACACACACACACACACACACACACAGACAACGCACACACACACACACAGAGACAACACACACAAACAGACAAATTCATCCCTCCAATATACTGTAGCAAGAGACTGTAAATGGAAACCCTATGAACAAACCAGACGTAGCTGATTATTCCATTACTTCTATCACAATGAGCCTGATTTGTCCACCCACCACTGCAACAAACTATGTATTAGAAACAAGAGGGGTGAACTGCAAGTCTGCTGAAAACAAATACCTTGTATTACCAATCTTCCAGCTGGCATTGATGTAATTACTGTAATTTCTTCCCGGAGGTTGATCTGATTAGAATACTAGTGGTAAGCTACAGTTGAAGTCGGAAGTTTACATACACCTTAGCCAAATACATTTAAACCCAATTTTTCACATTTCCTGACATTTAATCCTAGTAAAAATTCCCTGTCTTAGGTCAGTTAGACTTTATTTTAAGAATGTGAAATGTAAGAACAATAGTAGAGATTATGATTTATTTCAGCTTATATTTCTTTCATCACATTCCCGGTGGGTCAGAAGTTTACATACACTCAATTAGTATTTGGTAGCATTGCCTTTAAATTGTTTAACTTGGGTCAAACGTTTTACGTAGCCTTCCACAAGCTTCCCACAATAAGTTGGGTGAATTTTGACCCATTCCTCCTGACAGAGCTGGGGTAATTGAGTCAGGTTTGTAGGCCTCCTTGCTCGCACACGCTTTTTCAATTCTGCCCAAAAATGTTCTATAGGATTGAGGCCAGGGCTTTGTGATGGCCACTCCAATACCTTGACTTTGTTGTCCTTAAGCCATTTTGCCACAACATTGGAAGTATGCTTGGAGCCATTGTCCATTTGGAAGACCCATTTGCGATCAAGCTTTAACTGCCTGACTGATGTCTTGAGATGTTGCTTCAATATATCCACATAATTTTCCTTCCTCATGATGCCATCTATTTTGTGAAGTGCACCAGTCTCTCCTGCAGCAAAGCACCCCCAAAGCATGATGCTGCCACAAACTGTGGATATAGATACTTTTGTACCTGTTTCCTCCAGCATCTTCACAAGGTCCTTTGCTGTTGTTCTGGGATTGATTTGCACTTTTCGCATCAAATTACGTTCCTCTCTAGGAGACAGAACGCGTCTCCTTCCTGAGCGGTATGATGGCTGCGTGGTCCAATGGTGTTTATACTTGCGTACTATTGTTTGTACAGATGAACGTGGTACCTTCAGGCGTTTGGAAATTGCTCCTAAGGATGAACCAGACTTGTGGAGGTCTACAATTGTTCTGTGATTTTCCCATGATGTCAAGCAAAGAGGCACTGAGTTTGAAGGTAGGCCTTGAAATACATCCACAGGTACACCTCCAATGGACTCAAATGATGTCAATTAGCCTATCAGAAACTTCTAAAGCCATGACATCATTTTCTGGAATTTTCCAAGCTGTTTAAAAGCACAGTCAACTTTTTTTTCTTTTTCTTATTTTTCTTTTTTTGGGGGGGGGGATGGATCAGCTTAATTTTGCAGATAGATTGTATCTTCTATCAATGTAATTGTCTGCATAACTTCCAATCCCCCATGTTTTTTATATATATACTCCCCTTTATTACTTTTCAACCCCGCCATCCTTTCCCTACTTGGAGTAAATTAGTGAACAACAATGCCCAGGCCTCTACTTCCGGTCTATACTTGCTATCTACACCTTATGGACACAGTTAATTTTACAATAATTCTATTTATATATATATATATATATATATATATATATATATATATATATATATATATATATATATATATTTATTTATTTTTGCTCCTGAACTTCTTCTACTCTCAACCTCTCCGATCATTTTCATGATGCCCATCCGGTTTGCTTCTATGTGCCATATCTTTCTAACTGTGCTCTTTCCCAAAAGCTCCCAACATACAACCTAAATACTTATTATGGACACAGTATGCTTACATTATTAGCTATCTTTGTTATTATTTGTTGTTATTTGTTATTAGACCCATCCTTCAACTCTATTCAATACCTCCCATCTATCGCTTAACACCATCCATATAGGATTTCTATTTGCCATATATATTTCAACCATACTGTGATGTTTTACAAAAGTTCTGAACCTTTCTATTCTCATTGCTTCTACAGATTGTGAATTAAAAATACACATTTTTGCTAAAAGTATTATTATATTATTGATCGATTGACTATGACTTTTCAGATCACCCAGTAATGCTATCTGCAAGCTTAGCTCCAGGTAAATATTGCAATCCTTTAGCCATTCCTGGACCTGTGTCCAAAAACAAGCTACAAATGGACAGAACCAAAACAAATGATCTAATGCTTCTATCTCTTCACAGCAAAATCTGCAGAGCTGGGAAGATTGTATCCCCCATATAAATAACATTCTATTGGTAGCAAGAATTTTATATAATAATTTAAATTGAAAGATTCTAATTTTTGAATCCGGTGTCGTTTTGCGTGTCAGTTCATAAACACTATGCCATGGGATCGGTACGTCAAAGATCTCTTCCCAACTATTTTGCAATCTATATGGGACGGCTGTGAATCCTTTGGTCCTTAAGTGAAACTGATATACTTTTTTTATTTATCACAGTTTTCCTTAACCAATTATGTTCTTTAATGCAAGGCCGACAGACAAGTTTCTTACTTTCTCCCCCTTCCACTTTCCTCTTCCACTTTTGCGGTAAGGCTGCAATTATTTGGTTGTAATTTTGGGTAGAGCAGACATTTCAATATGTTTTTGTTAGCTGCATGTGCGACATAACTCCACCAGTCCTACCGATGATATAATTTACGAAGATTATACCTTTTTTAAACATTCTGTCAAAAAATAAAGGTTTTTTGTTAATTAGTATATTTGAATTTAACCACAATATTTGTTGCATTATTTGTTCTGTCGTTTCTGGAGGATTAAATTGAAATTGCAACCAACTTTCTATGGCTTGTTTTAGAAATAGGGATATTTGGGAGATGATTTCCTTTTCAAATAACTTCAAATGAGTTGTTGTAATCTGAATAAAGGGAAAAAGGCCTTTCTTGAACATTGGGTGAGACAATCTTACTAATTTGCTTGAGAACCAGTTCGGATTTAAGTATAACTTTTGTATGACTGAAGCTTTTAGTGATAGGTCTAATGCTTTAATATTTAATAATTTCTGTCCTCCGAATTCATATTCATTATATAAATATGCCCTTTTAATTTTGTCTGGCTTGCCGTTCCAAATAAATTTGAATATTTTTTTCTCATATAGTTTAAAAAACTGTTCGCTAGGCGTAGGCAAGACCATAAGCAAATAGGTATACTGGGATAATACTAAAGAGTTAATCAGGGTGATTTTTCCACAAATCGACAGGTATTTTCCTTTCCATGGTAGTAAGATCTTATCTATTTTTGCTAACTTTCTATTAAAATGTATTGAAGTGAGGTCATTTATTTCCTTTGGGATATGTATTCCGAGTATATCCACATCACCATCAGACCATTTTATTGGTAAACTACATGGTAATGTGAAAATTGTATTTTTTAGTGATCCAATACGTAATATAGTACATTTGTCATAATTTGGTTGTAATCCAGAGAGGTTAGAAAATGTATCTAGATCCTCTATGAGGCTGTGGAGGGATTCTAGTTGTGGATTTAAAAGAAAACATTAATCATCAGCATACAATGACACCTTTGTTTTTAAGCCCTGGATTTCTAATCCTCTGATATTATTATTGGATCTGATTTTAATAGCTAACATCTCGATGGCCACAATAAATAGATATGCCGATAGTGGACAACCTTGTTTCACTCCTCTTGACAGTTTAAAACTTTCTGAGAAATAGCCATTATTTACTATTTTACACCTAGGGTTACTATACATGATTTTGACCCATTTTATAAGAGATTCTCCAAAATTGAAATGCTCCAGGCATTTATATATAAACCCCAGTCGAACTTTATCAAATGCCTTTTCGAAGTCTGCTATGAATAGCAGGCCTGGTTTCCCATATTTTCCATAGTGTTCTATTGTTTCCAATACTTGCCTTATATTATCTCCAATGTATCTTCCATGTAAAAAACCTGTCTGATTAGAATGAATACGTTCTTTTTGGTAGCATTCCTATGTTGAAGATTAAAAAAGAATTTTGTGCATTTTTCCCCATATTCCATCCAATTTGCTTTATTTTTATAATATATTACACTTGATCTTTCTTGAATAAGTTTTTCCATTTCTTTTTGTTTTTCCTCTAATTTATTCTGAGCCTCTATGTTACAGTTTTTATTGCCATCTATCTGTTCTGTTAGACTTTCTATTTCCTTTCTTAGTATAAACTCTTTTGACCTAAATTGCTTTTGTTTTCGAGATGAGTACTGAATTGCATTGCCTCTAAAGGCACATTTAAAGGTGTCCCATACAATAAGGGGATTCGCTGTACCTATGTTATGTTGGAAAAAGTCAGTTATAAATTCCTTTGTTCTAATTATAAATAAATTATCATCCAATAGGCTTTGATTAAATTTCCAATATCCTCGCCCACGTGGAAATTCAGTAAGAGTAATGTATATGCCTATTATATGATGGTCCGACCGCATTCTGTCCCCTATCAACACTTTTTTTTTACTTTTGGTGCCAACGAGAATGAGATAAGAAAGAAGTCAAGACGACTAGCTTGATTCAGTCTCCGCCATGTATATCTCACTAGATCAGTATATTTAAGCCTCCATATATCTACTAGTTCTAATGTATCCATGACATTCACAATTTCCTTAAGAGCATGTGGGTGATTGTTTGTGGTGTGATTTCCTTTACGGTCCATTGAGCTATTTAAAACAGTATTATAATCCCCCACCATAATAATATTGTCTTGAATTGCTTGCAGGGTTGATAATTTATTATATATATTGTCAAAGAATTGTGGATTATTATTATTTGGTCCGTAAAGGTTAATGAGCCATATCTGTTTATGGTCCAATAACATACTTAAAATAATCCATCTACCTTGCGTATCTATTTTGACAATTTGCACATTCGGATCAAAATTACTATTAATTAATATCATCACACCTTTTGAATTTCTTTGCCCATGGGAGAAGTATATCCCCCCATTCTTTTCCCCCCATTCTTTAAAGGGAAACCATTTCTCTTCAGTGAACGACTACTTCCCTTCCTTCATCTCGAATTGTTGAATGAGTTTCCTGTATACAATAGATATTATATTCCTTCTCTTTGAGCCATGTAAATATTGTTCTTCTTTTGTTATTATCAGCTAAGCCATTACATTTATAACTGGCTATACCTATTTCACCATACACCATAATGAGATACAAGTTTCAAGTCAATTTATCATTATATATGTTTGTAAATTTACTAATAAAAAATACTGTAATGATTGAGTGTCCATATAGCTGTACCGTGATATTTGCATTGCTACGGAGTAACCCTTCAATTGTTCTCCACTAATTCCCCCGCTAAAGCCCCTCCCCATCCCAAGTTGAGCCGTCTTCCCAGTGATCAGCATCCCACCCACGTCCCTACGGATTCCTAAGGCCCCGAGAGGCCAGGACCCTCCATCGAAAACAGCACACAGTGCCACCCACAAAACAGAAGCAGATTAACCGCCAAAAGCATTTCCAATGCTTTCACCTCTCTCTCTCTCTCTATATATGTATCTATATAACTATTTTAAAAAATCTATGCATATCCTATTTTCCATCATTATCAATTAATATGCGTAACAATGTCGGCAGTTCACGTGTAGGATTCTAACATATAACCCGGATTGCCATTGTATTACATTTAATTCATTGACAAGCAATTATTATCCTTGCAAATAATTCCCGTGGTCCATCCCATACCCCCCCACAACAGATGCCAGACAAGCACACACGCACATACTCACATACTCCAACACACTCAACCCCCCTCCTCCACAATCCACCATAAAATCAGATACTCAACGGCTGTTATATCCCAGAGCCCAACTCGAGAAATAACCTGATTTACGAGTGCACATACAGTTAAAGCTGATTGAGAAAGCATTCAGATTGAGCAGAAATTGATAGCAATATGAGATTTGATTAATCTACTTAATCTATGTCAAGTCCTAGGTGATGGAGATCATATCCACCCTCTTCACCTGAGACACAAACACTCTGATCCCCTGTTGTAACCATTTTCCCAAGCATCTCCGTGCGGTCAGACCTTTGATTATTTTGTGCCACCTGGGCCACAATGATAAACCCCCTCTCTGATTGTCCGAGTGTGACCCCCTCCCCATGGGTTACTGCAGCCAGTGTTGCCAGCACTGCCACTACCTGGGTGGGCGTACCCCACCGGAATCCCCACCGGCTAGGTAAAAGGTCGTCAAGGTTCTCATTAGCAGCTTTGAGAATTTCCTTGTATATTATGCTCTCCCATCAGGGGGCTCTGGTTTTGTAGGACCAACCCTGCCAGGCAGGCTCAGAATCTTGAGGGGGCGGTGCTGCTCAAGTAGGTCTCTGACCGCATTTATTTCTCTGTTTAGGCTGCATACTCACAGCAGGTCCATAAAAGAGATGGGAACTTCTCTTTGGTGTATGGGTCGCTCAGGTGGGTGTCCAGGTTATAGGGTTAGGGATCTTTCCATCATGATAGGACAATGAAAAATTAGATTAGATGTATACTATATTCAAAAATGTAAGCACAGTCAACTTAGTGTATGTAAACTTCTGACCCACTGGAATTGTGATTCAGTGAATTATAAATGAAATAATCTGTCTGTAAACAATTGTTGGAAAAATTACTTCTGTCATGCACAAAGTCGATATCCTAACCGACTCCATTTGTGGAGTGGTTGAAAAACAAGTTTTAATGACCCCAACCTAAGTGTATGTAAACTTCCGACTTCAACTGTATTATCGCTACCCCCAAAGGCAAAGTGTTTAAGGTGGCTAACAGGTGAGTCATCCTTATATCCATACTGATGTTACGACACTGTGTGCTTCTACAGATGTAAGATCTTAATTTGAGCCAGTTTGCTACAGCAGGAAAATAATCATGCAGCAACAGGACATGTGCATTACTATGTTGATTATAATTAATATACCTTGTTTTGTTGATACATTTGTCATTAGGTCAAGTCTGACATTTGAAAGTGGAAAATAAAAAACTTTAGAAACCTTTTAAAATCTTGAATACATTACATTTCCTGCTGTGCAGGAAGATTGTCATCAACAAAAGTGTGATCAAATTAAGATCCTACATCTGTATTCAAACCAATAAACACAACTGTGTCTCTGTAGAATAACACAATGTGTTAGCAGCCATTGGATTATCTAGCGAAGATTAATCATACAACCTCGATCTCTGAATGCCTGCAATCTGAATTGAGAGTTACGCTTTAGTAATGAAATTACCTGAGAAACTGTGAATAGCTCCTATTCTATAATGATAGAGAGTGAGAGGAGTGTTAAACTGTACCAAACAACACTTTATATACAGGTTAGGAGAGACACCTGGGCGGCAGGTAGCCTAGCGGTTAGAGTCTTTGGCCAGTAACCGAAAGGTCGCTGGTTCAAGTCTGTTAACCCTAATTGCTCTGGATAAGAGAGTCTGCTAAATGACTAACATTTTTAAAGAAACTCTTGCTAATGTGTTTTTTTTCTCCAAAATACAAGCTGGTTTTACTCAAACGTTTGTAAACAAAGTAAATGTAAACAAACACTGTATAGCCTCAACACATGGTTAAAACTATAATTTGTATATCATGGAGCGTCAGTCATTTCATCCATAGCTCTGTCTATGCATTTGAGAGTAAATACGTTTCTCCAACCTCATCCCTGAGCTTTTTACCAAAACAGGGGCGAGGAGTCTTTTTATTGTTTCAATTGCTGATTGCTGCTTTAAGTGCTAAAGCTTGCAATTGTTGCAACATATGCAGACTACTAAATAACATATCATTGTCGATAAAATATTCAAAATTAAATTAATCTATTGATTGCAAAGGTGATGTCTACTTAGTTAGACCTGAGATACCACATTAGATATGGAATAAGTTTCCTTCAGAAAATAGATTTCCCAGATTGCACAAGTTGTTATTTTAGCCTCATAATAATCCAGAAGGATTTTTAAGTAGTCTGGTGGTTATCGACCAGCTATTTGAGGCACAGTTTGCATGTGCCTTTGGGACGGTGGTGGATTTAAAGGGAAAACGATTCCTCTGCTGGTTACTTGATCTAAGATATCTGGATTTCTTTTGCCCTCCACCTTATCAGTGTCAATGCCAAAACAGCAACATCATTACCAGAATCACATACAGTCTGAATCATACTTTATGTAATATGTATGAATGAAGTCTAAAATGCCATTCATTCAAACGCTATACAGCACAAAATACCATTCATACATTGTAGTCATAAAATATATACAGTTGCATACAATTATACAGCTTCAAACATGAGGAGGGAATGGAGGTTAGTCATGCCACTGTCATCGTCACTCTGGTGCAGCTGTTGGAGAGAACAGATGAGCTGAGAACATAGAGAGTTTTGGAACCCTTAGAAAAAAGGGTTCCAAAAGGGTTCTTTATCTGTCCCCATAGAATAACCTTTTTTGGTTTCAAGTAGAATCCGTTTGGGTTCTATGTGGAACCCTCTGTAGAAAGTGCTCTACATGGAACCCAAAAGGGGTTTTCAAAGGGTTCTCCTATGGGGACAGCCGGATAACCCTTTAAGGGTCTAGATAGCACCTTTTTTTCTAAGAGTGTATGAACAGAGGGTTGTGGTTCCAAGTCACACATAACCTCCATTTTTGTTTGTTATATTGAAACAGCATTTCAATATGTTCGCAAGGTTGCCAAGAAAAACACGTTTTATGGTTAGCTGTTAAATAGAATCTCCACCACCGCAGAAGTCAAGGTCTCTGCATACTGCTTTCAGCCGTACAAATAAGCCAAGGCAATCCATTATTAACTGTGGCAATGACGGTAACTAGACAGCACTGACAGTCTGGCTCTTCTCCTTTCCCCTGACATGAAGAGGAGTATGAGCCATACCGTATTCTACCTGGCTGTATGCATATCCAATCAAACAAATCAATACAAAGCGATAATAGCAACCTTTAATTATTCCCAAGGAGGAGTACAGAATATAAACGAAGGTAGAATCCCCTTTAAACAGTTACAAATACATGATAAGAAGGCTATGATACCACTTTAGGGATATATGAGCAATAACTAACGTACAACCAGTCAGTATGTCTCCACAGTGCAGTTTGGCTAGCCCATCCAATCCCCTTTTGTTAAAAACACTTCCTCGTTTTAAAACAGATAGCGCCGACGCTGCATTGACTTTACATCTCCGACGCCCTAAGGAGCATCAATCTCTCAACGCGCATTGATGTTCTTTAAATTTGCTCCAGCCCTCCAGAATTCATTAACAACGTCAGCCATGTTACTCCCTGCTATGTAATTATGTTTTGAGCCGCAGAGCCCGCCCTAATAAAGACAAAAACCTTCGTGTTTCAGGGCTAATAGGGAAGGTGGGGCTGCCATTGTGTTTTGTTAATGGGTTGCGTGATGAGGAGAAAAATGAACTTTCATCTTAACCTCTGAGGTCTAGTACAGAGACTTTATGACTATAGTGAATAGAACATAATGTAATGCTTAAAGTGGATTGAAAATTATATGAGTTATAATTGTATGGTATCCATAGAAGTCACTGACATGTTCTGTTGAATGTCTCTCCGATACCAAATGTTCTTTCCATGTTCTTTCCCGGGCCCGACGCTTGGTTCTTACAGCCATGCACTGCAGACGTTGTAGTAAAACTCCTTGTAGGGAATTTCTATCGCACTCAAGTTGTGTTCTGATTATGAGGGGGTCCCTTATGAATTTTCTACCCCAACCCCAAAAAGGTTTGAGATCCCCTACTTTAGAGGTTAACTCCAGATGTTAACTTTACAGCATACACCAATCCAATACATAGGGCTCTCTTTAATTGCTGTTTGACATTTCTGACCTTTCTGACCTTTGCTCAAGTATTTATTACATTACTTTTGTTTACAGTTCACTGCAAAAATAGTCAATTGACACACCCATGCGTCAATCTAATTAACATAATAACAAAAATCCCCATCAAAATCCATCTGTTCAAACTAGAGATATATGTGTGGGCATCCGCCTATGTTGGCCTTCCGCATCTGGGGTGGAAAGTGGCAGAGCTACAGCTCCGTTTGTCAGTGTGACGAGTACTGAGTATACGAAGAGGCAGGAAGCAGACGCAGGAATTAACAAGGTCAAGGTTTACTTAAACAATGACGAAGAGAAATAACAAAGATAGAGGACACGACACGAAGCCAAACAATCACACACAACATCATACAGAACAGTCCAGGGCTAAATAGGAGTGGTAATGAGATGATGAGGTGCAGGTGCGCTGGAGGTGATTAGGGTGCGTTGGGTTTCCATTCCGGTGTTGCCGAGGTGGTGCGCTCAGACCGGTGGCTCAGTAGACCGGCGAATTAGAGCACTGGAGGGGAGCAACGGGAGGAGACGTGACAGTCAGACCAGGAGAAGTTCCAAAATTCGGTCTTCTCACGAAAAACGTCTGTAGCGTCCGAACGGTTTGGCCTACAAACTAATATGACCAATCTATGGAAAGATGAAACTCTCACAAACACAATGGTGTTCCACAAGTGTAATGGGACTCGTCTGAAGGTAAAGGTGCCAGTTAAAATAATGAATGGAAGTATGGAAGTAGTTTTGTGCCAAAAATTAAAAAGGGGTTAAATATGTGTCCCAAAATTTTTTATTATTATCCTGAGCTTTCTTATATCTCCTAGATATAGCACAGACACTTCAAAACCTTGTTTCTTGTGGTTGTAACGTATAGGCCGGGAGTCAGGAAGCAGGTGCAGAAGGTGAGTTTAATAATGAACCGATACAAAAGAGCAAACATGGGACGCGTACTGAACGTGAGAGAAAACCAATAACACCTAAGGACTGATGAACAGAGGGCTAAATAAAGGGGGAGTAATCAGGGTATTGATAAAGTCCAGGTGTGCGTAATGATGGTTGCCAGGTGTGCGTAATGATGGTTGCCAGGTGTGCGTAATGATGGTTGCCAGGTGTGCGTAATGATGGTTGCCAGGTGTGTGTGTAATGATGGTTGCCAGGTGTGCGTAATGATGGTTGCCAGGTGTGTGTGTAATGATGGTTGCCAGGTGTGCGTAATGATGGTTGCCAGGTGTGCGTAATGATGGGTTGCCAGGACCGGTGGTTATTAGACCGGCGACGTCGAGCACCGGAGCGGTGGAGCGGGAGTAGACGTCACAATGATTTATTATTTGATTGTCTATTTATGAATGCGTTATTCACCCCCCATACACGCGGAGACCGACTCAATTGGTGCCTCTAGTGATACTATCTCTTTCATTGTTACCCAACGCTTAGGTTTACCTCCACTTTACTCATATCCTTCCATATCCTTGTCTGTACATAATGCCCTGAATCTTTTCTACAACACCCGGAAATCTGCCCCCTTTATTCTATGTACCCAACGCACTAGAAGACCAGTTCTTAACGCCTTTAGCCGTATCCTTATTCTAGTCCTCCTCTGTTCCTCTGGTGATGTAGAGGCTAACCCTGCAGCCCTCAGTATCACTCCTACTCCCCAGGCGCTATCATTTGCTGACTTCTGTAATCGCAAAAGTCTTGGTTTCTTGCACGTAAATATCAGAAGTCTACTTCCTAAGTTTGACTTATTCACTGCGTTAGCACACTCCGCCAACCCTGATGTTCTAGCAGTGTCTGAATCCTGGCTCAGGAAGGCCACCAAAAATTCTGAAATTTCCATCCCCAACTATAACATTTTCCGTCTAGATAGAACTGCCAAAGGGGGTGGAGTTGCAATCTACTGTAGAGATAGCCTGCAGAGCTCTATCATACTATCCAGTTTGAGCTTCTACTTCTAAAAATTCACCTTTCCAGAAATACGTCTCTCACTGTTGCCGCTTGCTACAGACCCCCCTCAGCCCCCAGCTGTGCCCTGGACACCATATGTGAATTGATTGCCCCCCATTTATCCTCAGAGTTCGTACTGCTTGGTGACCTAAATTGGGATATGTTTAATACCCCGGCCATCCTACAATCCAAACTAGATGCCCTCAACCTCACGCAAATTATCAATGAACCTACCAGGTACAACCCTAAATCCGTAAACATGGGTACCCTCATAGATATCATCCTGACTAACATACCCTCTAAATACACCTCAGCTGTCTTCAACCAGGATCTCAGCGATCACTGCCTTACTGCCTGGGTCCGTAACGGGTCCGCGGTCAAACGACCACCCCTCATCACTGTCAAATGCTCCCTAAAACACTTTAGCGAGCAGGCCTTCCTAATTGACCTGGCCCAGGTATCCTGGATGGATATAGATCTCATTCCGTCAGTAGAGGATGCCTGGTTGTTCCTTAAAAGTAATTTCCTCTCAATCTTAAATAAACATGCCCCATTCAAAAATACAGAACTAAGAACCGATATAGCCCCTGGTTCTCCTCAGACTTGACTGCCCTTGACCAGCACAAAAACATCCTGTGGCGTACTGCATTAGCATCAAATAGCCCCCGTGATATGCAACTTTTCAGGGAAGTTAGGAACCAATATACACAAGCAGTCAGGAAAGCAAAGGCTAACTTTTTCAAACAGAAATTTGCATCCTGTAGCACTAACTCCAAAAAGTTTTGGGACACTGTAAAGTCCATGGAGATAAGAGCACTTCCTCCCAGTTGCCCACTGCACTGAGGCTAGGAAACACTATCACCACCGATAAACCTACAATAATCGAGAATTTCAACAAGCATTTTGCTACAGCTGGCCATGCTTTCCATCTGGCTACCACTACCCCGGCCACCAACTCTGCACCCTCCGCTGCAACTTGCCCATGCCCCCCCCGCTTCTCCTTCACACAAATTCAGACAGCTGACGTTTTGAAAGAGCTGCAAAATCTGGACCCCTACAAATCAGCTGGGCTAGACAATCTGGACCCTTTCTTTCTAAAACTAGCCGCCGAAATTGTCGCAACCCCTATTACTAGTCTGTTCAACCTCTCTTTCATAACGTCTGAGATCCCCAGAGATTGGAAAGCTGCCACGGTCATCCCCCTCTTCAAAGGGGGTGACACTCTAGATCCAAACTGCTACAGACCTATATCCATCCTGCCCTGCCTTTCGAAAGTATTTGAAAGCCAAGTTAACAAACAGATCACCGACCATTTCGAATACCACCGTACCTTCTCCGCTATGCAATCCGGTTTCCGAGCTGGTCATGGGTGCACTTCAGCCACGCTCAAGGTCCTAAACGATATTATAACCGCGATTGATAATAGACAGTACTGTGCAGCCGTCTTCATCGACCTGGCCAAGGCTTTCGACTCTGTCAACCACCGCATTCTTATTGGCAGACTAAATAGCCTTGGTTTCTCAAATGACTGCCTCGCCTGGTTCACCAACTACTTCTCAGATAGAGTTCAGTGTGTCAAATCGGAGGGCCTGTTGTCTGGACCTATGGCAGTCTCTATGGGGGTGCCACAGGGTTCAATTCTTGGGCCGACACTTTTCTCCGTGTATATCAATGACGTCGCTCTTGCTGCTGGTGACTCTCAGATCCACCTCTCACGCAGACGACACCATTTTGTATACATCTGGCCCTTCATTGGACACTGTGTTAACAAACCTCCAAACGAGCTTCAATGCCATACAACACTCCTTCAGTAGCCTCCAACTGCTCTTAAACACTATTAAAACTAAATGCATGCTTTTCAATCGAACGCTGCTGGCACCCGCCCACCCGACTAGAATCACCACTCTCGACGGGTCTGACCTAGAGTATGTGGACAACTACAAATACCTAGGTGTCTGGTTAGACTGTAAACTCTCCTTCCAGACTCACATAAAGAATCTCCAATCCAAAGTTAAATCTAGAATCGGCTTCCTATTTCGCAACAAAGCCTCCTTCACTCATGCTGCCAAACATGCTCTCACGGTTTAGGCCGAGGCTGCTCCTCCTCCTGGTTCGGGCAGGCTTCGGCGGTCGTCGTCCCCGGAGTACTAGCTGCCACCGATCTATGTTTCATGTTCGTTTGGTTTTGTCTTGATGTTGTACACCTGTGTCTTGTTAGTCCTCGTTAGTGTCCTATTTAGTTCTCGTTGTGTGTGTTTGTCATTGTGTGTGATTGCTCTTCTGTTTTGTGTTGGAGCTACGTACTTCCCTCCAGTGTTTTGGAGAGGTATTTCGCACATGTTAGTGCGCCATTTGTTTGACGCCTGTGTGCGCCGTTATTTCGCCTTCGGGCTTATTGTGCTTATTTTCTACGTGAATATTGCCCTAAAGTCTTTTGGACTGAGCTTCTGTGTCCTGCGCTTGATTCATGCACCACACCCACCTTCAGCACCCCTTGACAGAATCACACACCAAGATGGAATCAGCAGGATCTGCAGTTACGCCTGAGTCGCTCGAGGAGCATGTTCGCGGCCAAGATGACCAGATACGACAACTGGGGACCGCTCTACAGGACGTCATCAACACCCTGCACCGATGGGAGGCCAGCGGGGTACCCACACCTCCACCTACCCTGCCAACCCCATCGGCCGGTCCACCAGTCCCAGGTCCGGAACCCAGGGGGATTCGGCTCTCACTCCCGAGGGCGTATGACGGAACAGCTGCCGGGTGTCAGGGGTTCCTCCTGCAGGTGGAGCTCTACCTGGCCACTGTACACCCGGTGCCCTCGGGACACGAGAGCGTTTCCGCCCTCATCTCCTGTCTCACGGGCAAGGCGTTGGAGTGGGCTAACGCCGAGTGGAGGAAGATGGACGCCAACACCATCTCCTACGCCGAGTTCTCCCGCCGCTTCAAGGCCGTGTTCGACCATCCACCTGAGGGCAAAGCGGCGGGGAGCGTCTAGTCCACCTGAGACAGGGGAGGAGGAGCGCACAGGCGTTTGCTCTAGAGTTCCGGACTCTAGCGGCGGACGCAGGGTGGAATGAACGGGCCCTCATCGACCATTTTCGATGTAGCCTACGGGAGGACGTTCAACGTGAGTTGGCCTGCAGGGATACCCATCTCACCTTCGACCAGTTGGTCGATATGTCCATCCGTCTGGACACCCTGCTGGCCACCCGTGGACGTCCCGAGGGGGGTCCGTCCATTCCGCCCTCCGGCACCTCCGAGCCGAGCCCTATGGAGCTCGGGGGTGCCGGCGCTAGAGAAGGAGGAGGAGGAGCCCGAGGGGGCCTGTCTCCTGCACCAAGTGCGGTCGTGGAGTGCACACTGCGGCCAGGTGCTGGGGAGGGTTCTCCGGGGGAGAAGACAACAGGCCACGCACTGGGGGGGCCTCCCAGGTGAGTAGACGTCCCACTTACCCAGAGCTTTCTGTTGCGCACTTTTGTATACCTGTGTGCTTTCCACAGGTTGCACCTCATTCCCAGCATAAGGCGCTAGTAGATTCAGGCGCAGCTGGGAATTTTGTTGATCGGAAGTTTTGTTTAGATTTAGGGATCCCTCTCTTACCTGTTGACAAACCTTTTCCCGTTCATGCCTTAGATAGCCGCCCGTTGGGGTCGGGGTTGATTAGGGAGATCACAGCACCACTTAGGATGTGTGCGCAGGGGGGTCATGAAGAGACTATACAGCTGTATCTGATCGACTCTCCTGCGTACCCAGTGGTGCTGGGAATTCCCTGGTTAAGCACCCATAACCCTGCTATTTCGTGGCAACAGAGGGCTCTCGATGGGTGGTCTGCTCAGTGCGAGGGGCGATGTCTGGGTGTTTCCGTGGGGGAGACTTCGGTGGAAAGTCCAAACCAAGTGCCTGCACTGCACATTCCGCCTGAATATGGGGATTTAGCTCTCGCGTTTAGTAAAACTAGGGCGACGCAGTTGCCTCCTCATAGACATGGGGATTGTGCGATTGATCTCCAGGCAGGAGCAGCGCTCCCACGGAGCCACGTGTATCCTTTGTCTCAAGAGGAGAGAAAAGCTATGGAGACTTACATAGCCAAATCTTTGAGACAGGGATACATTCGGCCCTCCACTTCTCCCGCCTCCTCGAGCTTCTTTTTTGTGAAGAAGAAAGATGGAGGGTTGCGCCCATGCATTGATTACCGTGGTCTCAATCAGATTACTGTGAAATACAGTTATCCACTCCCTCTGATTGCGACCATGACAGAGTCATTGCATGGATCGCGGTTTTTCACAAAATTGGATCTCAGGAGCGCGTATAACTTGGTGCGCATTAGGGAGGGCGACGAATGGAAGACAGCGTTTAGTACCACGTCAGGTCATTTCGAATATCTCGTCATGCCATATGGGTTGATGAATGCTCCATCAGTCTTCCAATCCTTCGTAGATGACATTTTCCGGGATATGCAGGGACAAGGGGTGGTCGTGTACATTGATGACATTCTGGTGTACTCGTCTACCCGAGCCGAGCATATAACCCTGGTGCGTCGTGTATTGAGGGAGGCTGTTGGAGCACGACCTATATGTCAAGGCAGAGAAATGTCTGTTTTTCCAGGAGTCGGTCTCCTTTTTTGGGTTATCGGTTGTCCGCGTCAGGGGTGAGAATGGAGGTGGATCGTGTGTCCGCTGTGCGTAATTGGCAAACTCCAACCACTGTAAAAGAGGTGCAGCAGTTCTTGGGCTTTGCGAATTACTACCGGAGGTTTATCCGGGGGTTTTGGACAGGTGGCAGCTCCCATCACGTCCCTTCTGAAAGGGGGTCCGGTGCGCCTGCAGTGGTCAGCTGATGCGGACAGGGCCTTTAGGAGACTGAAGGACCTGTTTACGTCGGCTCGGTGCTGGCGCATCCGGATCCCGCATTACCCTTTCAGGTTGAGGTAGACGCGTCTGAGGCTGGTATAGGGGCCGTTCTCTCTCAACGGTCCGTCACGCCACCTAAACTCCGCCCCTGTGCTTTTTACTCAAAAAAGCTCAGCCCGGTGAGCGTAACTATGACGTTGGGGACAGGGAGTTGTTAGCTGTAGTTCAAGCCCTTAAGGTGTGGAGGCATTGGCTTGAGGGGGCTCAACACCCTTTCCTCATTTTGACTGACCATCGGAACCTGGAGTACATCCGGGCAGCGAGGAGACTGAACCC
Source organism: Coregonus clupeaformis (assembly GCF_020615455.1). NCBI lineage: Eukaryota > Metazoa > Chordata > Actinopteri > Salmoniformes > Salmonidae > Coregonus > Coregonus clupeaformis. The sequence goes on from NC_059192.1 coordinate 8,863,640, forward strand.
TCGCCAGGCTCGATGGAGTATGTTTCTCACCAGGTTCGTATTTAAAATCACGTACATCCCTGGGTCCCAGAATGGTAAGGCAGATGCGCTGTCCCGGCGGTATGACACGGAGGAGAGGTCCGTTGAGCCTTCCCATACTACCGGAGTCTTGCCTTCTGGCACCGGTGGTGTGGGAGGTCGATGCCGAAATCGAGCGAGCGTTGCGTACCGACCCCAGCCCTCCACAGTGTCCTGAGGGTCGGAAGTACATTCCGCTCGAGATTCGGGATCGACTCATTTACTGGGCTCACACGTCACCCTCCTCTGGACATCCGGGTATTGGCCGGACAGTGCATTGCCTTAGCACTAAATACTGGTGGCCCACTTTGGCTAGGGATGTGAGGGTTTATGTCTCCTCCTGCTCGGTGTGCGCCCAGTGTAAGGCGCCCCGACATCTGCCCAGGGGTAAGTTACAACCCCTGCCCGTTCCACAACGACCATGGTCCCACCTCTCGGTGGATTTTGTGACAGACGTTCCCCTCTCTCAGGGGAATACCACCATCCTGGTCGTTGTGGACCGGTTCTCTAAGGCCTGTCGTCTTCTCCCTATGTCGGGGCTTCCTACTGCCCTACAGACCGCTGAGGCCCTATTTACCCACGTCTTCCGGCATTACGGGGTACCCGAGGATATAGTGTCTGATCGAGGCCCCCCAGTTTACCTCCCGTGTTTGGAGAGCGTTCATGGAGCGGTTGGGGGTCTCGGTTAGCCTTACCTCAGGGTACCACCCGGAGAGTAACGGGCAGGTAGAATGTGTCAACCAGGATGTGGGTAGGTTTCTGAGGTCGTATTGCCAGGGCCGGCCAGAGGAGTGGGCACGGTACATTCCCTGGGCCGAGATGGCCCAGAACTCTCTCCGCCACTCCTCTACCAACCTAACCCCCCTTCCAATGTGTGTTAGGTTACCAGCCGGTTCTGGCACCTTGGCAGCAGAGCCAGATCGAGGCCCCTGCGGTGGATGATTGGATGAGGCGCTCGGAAGAGACGTGGAACGCTGCCCACGTCCACCTGCAGCGGGCCGTCCTTCGTCACAAGGCGAGCGTCGATCTCCACCGCAGTGAGGGGCCGGTGTACGCACCCGGAGATCGAGTCTGGCTCTCTACCAGAAACCTACCCCTCCGCCTGCCCTGCCGGAAGCTGGGTTGGCGGTTTGTGGGGCCCTTTAAAGTCCTGAGAAGATTGAACGAGGTGTGTTATAGGTTACAGCTACCTGTTGAGTATAAGAATATTAACCCCTCGTTCCATGTGTCTCTTCTCAGGCCGGTGGTAGCTGGTCCACTCCAGGAAAATGAGATAGGGGAGACTCCTCCGCCCCCACTGGACATCGAGGGGGCTCCGGCGTACACCGTTCGGTCCATCTTGGACTCAAGACGCCGGATGGGGGTCTCCAGTATCTCGTGGAGTGGGAGGGTACGGCCCGGAGGAGCGGTGCTGGGTGCCGCGGAGGGACATCCTAGACCCATCTCTCCTGTCGGAGTTCCACCGGGACCATCCCGCGCGCCCTGCTCCGCGTCCTCCTGGTCGTCCCCGAGGCCGGGGTCGGCGCACGGCTGGAGCCGCGCGTCAAGGGGGTGCTGTCACGGTTTCGGCCGAGGCTGCTCCTCCTCCTGGTTCGGCAGGCTTCGGCGGTCGTCGTCCCCGGAGTACTAGCTGCCACCGATCTATGTTTCATGTTCGTTTGGTTTTGTCTTGATGTTGTACACCTGTGTCTTGTTAGTCCTCGTTAGTGTCCTATTTAGTTCTCGTTGTGTGTGTTTGTCTTTGTGTGTGATTGCTCTTCTGTTTTGTGTTGGAGCTACGTACTTCCCTCCAGTGTTTTGGAGAGGTATTTCGCACATGTTAGTGCGCTGTTTGTTTGACGCCTGTGTGCGCCGTTATTTCGCCTTCGGGCTTATTGTGCTTATTTTCTACGTGAATATTGCACTAAAGTCTTTTGGACTGAGCTTTTGCGTCCTGTGCTTGATTCATGCACCACACCCACCTTCAGCACCCCTTGACACATGCCCTCGTAAAACTGACTATCCTACCGATCCTTGACTTCGGCGATGTCATTTACAAAATAGCCTCCAACACTCTACTCAGCAAATTGGATGTAGTCTATCACAGTGCCATCCGTTTTGTCTCCAAAGCCCCATACACTACCCACCACTGTGACCTGTACGCTCTTATTGGCTGGTCCTCACTACATGTTCGTCGTCAAACCCACTGGCTCCAGGCCATCTATAAATCACTGCTAGGCAAATCCCCGCCTTATCTTAGCTCATTGGTCACCATAGCAGCACCCACCCTTAGTCTGCGCTCCAGCAGGTATATCTCACTGGTCATTCCCAAAGCCAACACCTCCTTTGGCCGCCATTCCTTCCAGTTCTCTGCTGCCAATGACTGGAACGAATTGCAAAAATCTCTGAAGCTGGAGACTCTTATCTCCCTCACTAACTTTAAGCATCAGTTGTCAGAGCACCTTACCGATCACTGCACCTGTACACAGCCCATCTGAAATTAGCCCACCCAACTACCTCATCCCTATATTGTTATTTATTTTGCTCTTTTGCACCCCAGTATCTCTATTTGCACATTATCTCTTGCACATCTAGCATTCCAGTGTTAATACTATTGTAATTATTTTGCACTATAGCCTATTTATTGCCTTACCTCCATAACTTGCTACATTTGCACACACTGTATATATATTTTCTGTTGTATTTTTGACTTTATGTTTTTTTACCCCATATGTAACTCTGTGTTGTTTTTATCGCACTGCTTTGCTTTATCTTGGCCAGGTCGCAGTTGTAAATGAGAACTTGTTCTCAACTGGCTTACCTGGTTAAATAAAGGTGAAATTATTATTTTTTTTTTTTTATTCAATGCGTTTCAATGGGCTATAGTAGTAAAGGCCAAACTCAATAGTTTATCAAATATAATGTAAGACTTTTTTGTTACCTACATAAATGGTATGCCCATCTTAAAACAATTACATATGTTAGCATAGTAGAACCCCCCACCCCCCCACCCCAGTAGCTGTTTCAATCAAGTGTAGGTTGAGTGTACGCTTGAGATAAAACTTGAGATACACCCCGGTGTAGAGAGATTCTTAGACTTATGGAAGCAGAGGAACTTGAGAGGTGTTTTGCATTTCTTTTATCTCCGAGTTTCATTTGAAGTGTTAAAGAGCTACGTTTTGCCAGTCAACTATGATATTATGTGCATTTAGGGGGAACTGAAAAAGGAAATCAGCCATCGCTTCAATATTTTGACAAAGCCAAGATAAACACTGAGAGTGGTTTGAGGCCAAGGGAAATTGCTTGGCTGTCTGTGTTGTTACCCAGAACATTTGCATTATGGTAAACTGCACCACTGAAGACATCAAGGTGATAAAAACCACAAACATAATGCTTCTTCTTTATTATAGTCAGGGTTATATTTGGTCTGATGTACTCTCGCCCCCTTGTCCTCTCTATATCTCTCACCATTGTTCTCTCTCACTTTCTCTTTCTCCTTAATTCCCTAAAAGCAATCAGCACCCAGTGTTCTAGTGTTCCAGTGTTCCAGTGTTCCAGTGTTCTAGTGTTCTAGTGTTCTAGTGTTCCAGTGTTCCAGTGTTCTAGTGTTCTAGTGTTCTAGTGTTCCAGTGTTCTAGTGTTCCAGTGTTCTAGTGTTCTAGAGCTAATGACACATGACCAAAAGTCTAGTGTAATCTTTAGCCACTGTTAAGATATGACAGCAGTTAGGAGGGTTTGAGCACAAGAGATCAACAAGAGATAAAGAATATGGTGCAAAATTAAGGTTTTATTTACAGTGGCAGTCCAGTGAAATTAGTGCGAGTGAAAATGTGCAAAACTGGACTTGATCCAAAAAGGATGTTCAGATAAGTAGTCGAAAAATTGACAAAAATGACACAACTTAAAAAAGAATAAACAGTAGCAATATGTAGCAACCAAACGGCTACAAAAGGCAAAAGGCCTTCAAAGCTCATAACAGGCCTAGAATACTCACACAGCTGATGATGGCATAGACAACTAGTAACACGTGTTACCTCAAAGAAAGCTCCCCCGATAATGGTAAGGAATGGTCATTTACAGTGCATTCGGAAAGTATTCAGACCCCTTAACTTTTTCCACTTTGTTACATTACAGCCTTATTCTAAAATGGAGGAAATTAATTTTTTTCTTCACCAATCTTCACACAGTACCCCATAATGAAAAAGCAATGTTTGCAAATGTATAATAAAAAAACAACTGAAATATGGCATTTACATAAATATTCAGACCCTTTACTCAGTACTTTGTTGAAGCACCTTTGGCAGCGATTACAGCCTTGCGTCTTCTTGGGTATGACGCTACAAGCTTGGCACACCTGTATATGTGGAGTTTCTCCCATTCTTCTCTGCAGATCCTCTCAAGCTCTGTCAGGTTGGATGGGGAGCGTTGCTGCACAGCTAGTTTCTGGTCTCTCCAGAGATGTTCGATCGGGTTCAAGTCCGGGCTCTGGCTGGGCCACTCAAGGACATTCAGAGACTTGTCCCGAAGCCACTCCTGTGTTGTCTTGTCTGTGTGCTTAGGGTCGTTGTCCTGTAGGAAGCTGAACCTTCGGCCCAGTCTGAGGTCCTGAGCAATGTGGAGCAGGTTTTCATCAAGGATCTCTCTGTACTTTGCTCCGTACATCTTTCCCTCGATCCCGACTAGTCTTCACGTTCCTGCTGCTGAAAAACATCCCCACATCATGATGCTGCCAGTACCATGCTTCACCGTAGGGATGGTGCCAGGTTTCCTCCAGACGTGACGCTTGGCATTCAGGCCAAAGAGTTCAATCTTGGTTTCATCAGACCAGATAATATTTTTAGGTCCCTTTTGGCAAACTCCAAGCGGGCTGTCATAGGATATTTGGAGGAGGCTGGTCGGGAGAGGTTGTGTTTTCTCTAGCAGGAGGTAAGCTTGGCTTCTTATATGGTGTTGAGTAAAGCTTAAACCATGTATTTAGATTGTAGGTAGGTAGTTGTAGTTAGGTATTGTAGGTAGTTTATTTAGGTAGTTATTGTAGGTTTTTGTAGGTAATTATTGTAGGTAAGTATTGTATACGGCGGAGCCCGGCGAAGCACGAGGCTAGCTAGCTAGCGGGTAGCTACTGGTAACGTTTAGCAACGGTGGATAGTTTATACATAGCTTGGGCTTTGTCGAGTAAGGCTTAATTATGTATTTAGATTGTAGTTAGGTATTGTAGGTAGGCATCGTGGGCTGTTGTGGGTAGTTATTGTAGGTTAGCATTGTATTCGGCGGTGCCGGGTGTAGCACGAAGCTAGCTAGCTAGCCGTTTTTCAAACAAAGTCAACACAGTAGCCATTGCTAGCTAGCCAACACGACCAGCTAACTGTACTGTAGCAGCTAAATACAATATATTTGTGCTAGCTAGCCAACGTTTAATTATTGCTGCGTTATGAAAGGAACTAGACACGGACACAATTATCTGTTTAGTGTGTTAACACACTATTGGTAGTTTGTTGTAACCAAGTATTGGTGCTAAACTGTGTGTTATTGGATGCTAGCATGCTAGTTAGCTATGGCGTCATAGTTAGCTAGCTGAACAAAGTAAGTTGAGTCTATTCCTTGAAACATTGAACCGGTGTAGTTCACAACAATTCTAATTTCTAAAGTGGAAGTTGGGAGAGTTTTTATTCGGGTGGTTCAGTGAAACAATTATAGTTTCTGAGGTGGAAATATTGGTGAGGGAGGCCCTACTCTCTCCTTTCCCAGATGTTTAGTTCATCTCATTCCGATCTCCTCTGCATTATTGTAGCCATTTGCTACAGCCTGTCAACTATGCCTCTGCCTATCCCTGTTCTCTCCTCTCCGCACAGGCTACACAAATGCCTCACACCGCGTGGCTGCTGCCTCTCTAACCTGGTGGTCCCTGCACGCACCCCACACCTGGAGTTCCAGGTCTCAGGCAGCCTCTGGAACTGCCGTTCTGCTGCCAACAAGGCTGACTTCATCCCAGCCTATGCTAACCTCCAGTCCCTCGACTTCCTGGCGCTGACGGAAACATGGATTACCACTGAAAACACTGCTACTCCTACTGCTCTCTCCTCGTCTGACCATGTGTTCTCGCATACCCCGAGAGCATCTGGTCAGAGGGGTGGTGGCACAGGAATCCTCATCTCTCCCAAGTGGACATTCTCAATTTTTCCCCTAACCCATCTGTCTATCTCCTCATTTGAATTCCATGCTGTCACAGTCACTAGCCCATTTAAGCTTAATATCCTTGTCATCTATCGCCCTCCAGGTTCCTTGGAGAGCTCATCAATGAGCTTGACGCCTTGATAAGTTCCTTTCCTGAGGATGGCTCACCCCTCACAGTTTTGGGGGATTTCAACCTCCCTACGTCTACATTTGACTCATTTCTCTCTGCCTCCTTCTTTCCACTCCTCTCCTCTTTTGACCTCACCCTCTCACCGTCCCCCCCTACTCACAAGGCAGGCAATACGGTTGACCTCATCTTTACTAGATGCTGCTCTTCTACTAGTCTCACTGCAACTCCCCTCCATGTCTCCGGCCACTACTTTGTATCCTTTTCTCTCTCGCTCTCCTCCAACACTACTCACTCTGCCCCTACACAGATGGTAATGCGCCGCCGCAACCTTCGCTCTCTCTCTCCCACTACTCTCTCCTCTTCCATCCTATCATCTCTTCCCTCTGCTCAATCCTTCTCCCTCCAATCTCCTTATTCTGCCTCCTCAACCCTCCTCTCCTCCCTTTCTGCATCCTTTGACTCTCTGTGTCCCCTATCCTCCCGGCCGGCTCGGTCCTCCCCTCCAGCTCCGTGGCTTGATGACTCATTGCGAGCTCACAGAACAGAGCTCCGGGCAGCGGAGCGGAAATGGAAGAAAACTAAACTCCCTGCCGACCTGGCATCTTTTCACTCCCTCCTCTCTACATTTTCTTCATCTGTTTCTAATGCTAAGGCCACTTTCTACCACTCTAAATTCCAAGCATCTGCCTCTAACCCTAGGAAGCTCTTTGCCACATTCTCCTCCCTGCTGAATCCTCCCCCCCCCCCCTCCTCTCTCTCTGTGGATGACTTCGTCAACCACTTTGTAAAGAAGGTTGACGACATCCGATCCTCGTTTGTTAAGTCTAATGACACTGCTGGTCCTGCTCACACTGCCCTACCCTATGCTTTGACTTCTTTCTCCCCTCTCTCTCCAGATAAAATCCTGCGACTTGTGACTGCAGGCCGCCCAACAACCTGCCCGCTTGACCCCATCCCCTCCTCTCTTCTCCAGACCATCTCCGGTGACCTTCTCCCCTACCTCACCTCGCTGATCAACTCATCCTTGACCGCTGGCTATGTCCCTTCCGTCTTCAAGAGAGCGAGAGTTGCACCCCTTCTCAAAAAACCAACACTCGATCCCACTGATGTCAACAACTACAGACCAGTATCCCTTCTTTCTTTTCTTTCCAAAACTATTGAGCGTGCCGTCTTTAGCCAACTCTCTTGCTATCTCTCTCAGAATGACCTTCTTGATCCAAACCAGTCAGGTTTCAGGACTGGTCATTCAACTGAGACTGCTCTTCTCTGTGTCACGGAGGCTCTCCGCACTGCTAAAGCTAACTCTCTCTCCTCTGCTCTTGTCCTTCTAGACCTGTCTGCTGCCTTTGATACTGTGAACCATCAGATCCTCCTCTCCACCCTCTCCGAGCTGGGCATCTCCGGCGCGGCTCACTCCTGGATTGCGTCCTACCTGACCGGTCGCTCCTACCAAGTGGCGTGGCGAGAAGCTGTCTCCGCACCACGTGCTCTCACCACTGGTGTCCCCCAGGGCTCAGTTCTAGGCCCTCTCCTATTCTCCCCTATACACCAAGTCACTTGGCTCTGTCATATCCTCACATGGCCTCTCCTATCATTGCTACGCTGACGATACACAACTAATCTTCTCCTTTCCCCCTTCTGATAACCAGGTGGCGAATCGCATCTCTGCATGTCTGGCAGACATATCAGTATGGATGACGGATCACCACCTCAAGCTGAACCCTGGCAAGACGGAGCTGCTCTTCCTCCCGGGGAAGGACTGCCCGTTCCATGATCTCGCCATCACGGTTGACAACTCCGTTGTGTCCTCCTCCCAGAGTGCGAAGAGCCTTGGCGTGACCCTGGACAACACCCTGTCGTTCTCCGCTAACATCAAGGCGGTGACCCGATCCTGCAGGTTCATGCTCTACAACATTCGGAGAGTACGACCCTGCCTTACACAGGAAGCGGCACAGGTCCTAATCCAGGCACTTGTCATCTCCCGTCTGGATTACTGCAACTCGCTGTTGGCTGGGCTCCCTGCCTGTGCCATTAAACCCCTACAACTCATCCAGAATGCCGCAGCCCGTCTGGTGTTCAACCTTCCCAAGTTCTCTCACGTCACCCCGCTCCTCCGCACACTCCACTGGCTTCCAGTTGAAGCTTGCATCTGTTACAAGACCATGGTGCTTGCCTATGGAGCTGTGAGGGGATCGGCACCTCTGTACCTTCAGGCTCTGATCAGTCCCTACACCCAAACGAGGGCATTGCGTTCATCCACCTCTGGCCTGCTGGCTCCCCTTCCTCTGCGGAAGCATAGTTCCCGCTCAGCCCAGTCAAAACTGTTCGCTGCTCTGGCACCCCAATGGTGGAACAAGCTCCCTCACGACGCCAGGACAGCGGAGTCACTCACCACCTTCCGGAGACATTTGAAACCCCACCTATTTAAGGAATACCTGGGATAGGATAAAGTAATCCTTCTACCCCGTCGCCCCCCCCCCCCCCAAAACAAATAATAATAAAAAAAAACACATATTGCAAAGTGGTTATCCCACTGGCTATAGGGTGAATGCACCAATCTGTAAGTCGCTCTGGATAAGAGCGTCTGCTAAATGACGTAAATGTAAATGTAAAATGTGTCTTTGACTGAGGAGTGGCTTCCGTCTGGCCACTCTACCATAAAGGCCTGATTGGTGGAGTGATGTTTGTCCTTCTGGAAGGTTCTTCCATCTCCACAGAGGAACTCGGGTTCTTTGTCACCTCCCTGACCAAGGCCCTTCTCCCTCGATTGCTCAGTTCGGCCGGGCGGCCAGCTTTACGAAGAGTCTTGGTGGTTCCAAACTTCTTCCACTTAAGAATGACGGAGGCCACGGTGTTGTTGGGGACCTGCAATGCTGCAGAAATGTTTTGGTATCCTTCTCCAGATCTGTGCCTCAACACAATATTGTCTTGGAGGTCTACGACAATTCTTCGACCTCATCACTTGGTTTTTGCTCTGACATGCACTGTGGGACCTCATATAGACAGCTGTGTGCCTTTCCAAATTATGTTCAATTTCGAGTCTCATAGCAAAGGGTCTGAATACTTATGTAAATAAGGTATTTCTGATATTTATTTATTTTTTTACCTGTTTTCGCTTTGTCATTATGGGGTATTGTTTGTAGATTGATGAGGACCTTTTTTTATTTAATACATTTTAAATGGGTGAATTAAAAGATCATCAAACAATTAATAAGAAACCATACCAATGTGCAATTTAAACATGCACATCAATAGATCATCACACAATTAAGGAGAAACCATATCAATGTGCACTTTAAACAGGCACATCAATAGATCATCACACAATTAAGGAGAAACCATACCAATGTGCACTTTAAACAGCCCCAGACCATTGTTCCTCCTCCACCAAACTTTACAGTTGGGGCAGGTAGCATTCTCCTGGCATCCTCCAAACCCAGATTCGTCTGTCGGACTGCCAGATGGTGAAGCGTGGGGTGTCAAGTGTGAGTGTTAGTTCACAAAATTATTTATTTGGGGTGGTGTGAGGTGGTGCGATGGGGGGTGCTGTGGGATTTAAGGAGAAACCATAGCAATGTGCACTTTAAACAGGCACATCAATAGATCATTACACAATTAAGGAGAAACCATATCAATGTGCACTTTAAACAGGCGCATGAATACATCATCACATAATTAAGGAGAAACCATACCACTGTCATACTAACATAACTACAGTAGATGATTCCATGTTAGCCACCAGGTTCAACACCATGTAGGCTAATCTCCCTGTTTTATATACCGTATAATCTAGTTACATGTTAACCCACCATTCCTTCACACTTCATTAGATAACAACATTCCGTGATCCCTTGCCCTCACTGTCATGTTTTTCCCCATTTTGTTCCGCGTTTTAAGCTGCAATGTTAATGCAGAGAAAGCCTGGGAGCCTTAGTTACTAATGGTTGCCTTCCAAATAAAATCCTGGACAGCGTTCAGCTCCAACATTGACTCCAGACAGCTCCTCAGGAAATAACAGTTTGAAAGTAAATCCCTCTAATTAGGGTCCTAGCAATTCGTTGAAACAATTGGCAGAGAGAAGAGAGAGGAATGGATAATTGGGTGCCATTTATCTGCACGGTTATGTGAGGAAGGTTATAGCTCATTGGCACACTGGGTGTCAAAGCAAAAATAAGGCATTGTTAGTGTCGTGGTGTGGTAATGTTATTTGTCTTTCGATCCAGATAGCTTCATAAAGAAAACACAAATGTCTAATTGACATTTACTGGGTAGAGATTGTCGCCTCGTTTTATGGAAAGCACATTTTCTGAGAACATGTTCCGCAGTGACATTAACCCAGTCTCTATGAGTCACACACTACCAACACATCCTTCTCCCTCCCTCTCTAGATGACCGTTTCAACCACATCCAACATGCTCCACATTAGTACTGAGTGCTCAGATAAGCGGTGTTCTGTAAGTTAATTGGGGGAGTTTGTTAAAGCTGATCTGAAGCTGTTTAGTGGTCTTTTAGAAGTCAATTAACTGACTAGTGCAGCTCCGCTGTCTCTCTCTCTCTCTCTCTCTCTCTCTCTCTCTCTCTCTCTCTCTCTCTCTCTCTCTCTCTCTCTCTCTCTCTCTCTCTCTCTCTCTCTCTCTTTCTCCCTCCCCCTCTTTCTCTCTTGCTCTCTCTCCCCTCTCTCTCCCTCTCTCTCTCTCTCTCTCTCTCTCTCTCTCTCTCTCTCTCTCTCTCTCTCTCTCTCTCTCTCTCTCTCTCTCTCTCTCTCTCTCTCTCTCTCTCTCTCTCTCTCTCTCTCTCTCTCTCTCTCTCTCTCTCTCTCTCTCTCTCTCTCTCTCTCTCTCTCTCTCTCTCTCTCTCTCTCTCTTTCTCTCTCTCTCCAGCGGCAGATAGACACATGTTGTTGTTGTTGTTATTGTTGTTGGAGCTGGTTAGGCTGGGGGCGAGGATTTGTTAAGGAGCGGTGGGATATACTGCTGGGGTTGGGGGGGTTCTTCAGAAACTCAAACCAGCCCATGGTCTTCAAGGAGAAATAACCCAGTCTCCAGTGACAAGATGACAATAATGGAATTCCCCTCCTGGTATGATTCAGTACAATTACACCCCCTAACCACAGTTGGGAAGGAACTCAAAGTCCTCTTTGGAGACTCACCCGCTGAAACCATGCAGCAGGTATTGTACTTGGAATTACGCATCATTGATCCCATTAATACGAGCGAGGGGAAAGTAAAATGTGTGTAATGGAAAGTAGGGGGAGTGGGGTGCCTGTGCAGTATTTACATTTCCCCATGAAGGGTCGATCTGAGTTTTTACACACTACATGACTAGGTCCTATTTATAGCCCATTCTAGAGGGTGAGGTCATCGGGTCAGAAAACTCTGTTGAGATCACTTTCCACCAATCCTCCTGACTAATAACCATGCAGACTACAGTACCATAATGAGAGCTAGTTAGGATGAAGAGAAGAGCTGTTGTGCACTAATTCATTGCAATGTAAAACTTTGCATTCTTCATGTCTTTGAGACTGAGGGAGAAAAGTGAATGGGGATATGGGGGATAATCAAACAGTAGCATATGGTCTCTGTCTCTCTGCGCCTGACCAGAATTATAATTATTCTCCGGTTTACACGAATAAGATATTCTGATGTGCCCTATTAAAAGTGCACTGTGCAGAAATCGCTCTGCCATTTCCTGGTTGCTAAAATTTGAATCGATCGTGAAAAAACAAGCAAGTATAGTGTAGAAATTCATTGTACCATCTAAACCACTGTGAAACATATTTTCCATAACCAAAAATACTGTATTTTCAGCTGCTTGAAGCGGGTGTACAAAACTGAAAGAACGGAAAGCATAGAAATAACGCACATAGAACAGATCTTCTTACATTTACATTTGTCATTTAGCAGACGCTCTTATCCACAGCGATTTACAGTTTGTGCATTCATCTTAAGATAGCTAGGTGGGACAACCACATACACTACATGATCAAAAGTATGTGTACACCTGCCTGTCGAACATCTCATTCCAAAACATGGGCATTAATATGGAGTTGGTCCCCCCTTTGCTGCTATAACAACCTCTGTTCTTCTGGGAAGGCTTTCCACTAGATGTTGGAACATTGCTGCGGGGACTTGCTTCCTTTCAGCCAAAAGAGCATTAGTGAGGTCGGGCACTGATGTTGGGCGATTAGGCCTGGCTCGCATTCGGTGTTCCAATTCATCCCAAAGGTGTTCGATGGGGTTGAGGTCAGGGCTCTGTGCAGGCCAGTCAAGTTCTTTCACACCGATCTCAACAAACCATTTCTGTATGGACATCACTTTGTGCATGGGGGCATTGTCATGCTGAAACAAGAAATGGCCTTCCCAAATTGTTGCCACAAAGTTGGAAGCACAGAATAGTCTAGAATGTCATTGTATGCTGTAGCATAGATTTCCCTTCACTGGAACTAAGGGGACTAGCCCAAGCCATAAAAAACAGCCCCAGACCATTGTTCCTCCTCCACCAAACTTTACAGTTGGGGCAGGTAGCATTCTCCTGGCATCCTCCAAACCCAGATTAGTCTGTCGGACTGCCAGATGGTGAAGCGTGGGGTGTCAAGTGTGAGTGTTAGTTCACAAAATTATTTATTTGGGGTGGTGTGAGGTGGTGCGATGGGGGGTGCTGTGGGATTTAAATTACTCTTGAAGAGGTAGGGTTTCAGATGTTTTCAGAAGATTGGCAGGGACTAGCTTCAGGGGGACTGGGACTGGGCTGAGTGGGAGCTGCCTTCCCATAGGGGTGGGAGGGCCAAGAGACCAGAGGTGGAAGAACAGAGGTTAGTGTGTAGGGTTTGAGCATAGCCTGAAGGTAGGGAGGGGCAGTTTCTCTTGCTGCTCCGTAGGCAACTACCATGGTCTTGTAGTGGATGCGAGTTTTGACTGGAAGCCAGTGGAGTGTGCGGAGGAGCGGTGGACAAGGGAGAACTTGGGAAGGTTGAATAACAGCAAGGGCTGCAGCGTTCTGGATAAGTTACAGGGGTTTGATGGCATAAGCGGGGAGCCCAGCCAATAGCGAGTTGCAGTAGTCCAGACGGGAGATGACAAGCACCTGGATTAGGATCTGCGCTGCTTCCTGTGTGAGGTAGCGTCGTACTCTACGGATGTTGTAGAGCATGAACCTGCAGGAGCAAGTCATTGCTTTGATGTTTGCATAGAACGACAGGGTGTTGTCCAGGGTCACGCCAAGGTTCTTTGCACTCTGGGAGGTAGACACTGTTGAGGCAGGCTGTTGAGGCAGGCATTCCCTGGGAGGAAGAGCAGCTCTTTCTTGTTGAGCTTGAGGTGGTGGGCCGACATCTAAGCTGAGATACAGTGCCTGGCAAAAGTATTCATCCCCCTAGGCGTTTTTCCTATTTTGTTGTATTACAACCTGTAATTTAAATGGAGTTTTATTTGGATTTCAATGTAATGCACATACACAAAATAGTCCAAATTGGTGAAGTGAAATGAAAAAAGTAACTTGTTTAAAGAAATTCTAAAAAATAAATAACGGAAAGGTGGTGCCCGCATATGTATTCAGCCCCTTTGCTATGAAGCCCCTAAATAAGATCTGGTGCAACCAATTACCTTCAGAAGTCACATAATTAGTTAAATAAAGTCCACCTGTGTGCAATCTAAGTGTCACATGATCTGTCACATGATCTCAGTATATATACACCTGTTCTGAAAGGCCCCAGAGTCTGCAACAACACTAAGCAAGTGGCACCACCAAGCAAGCGGCACCATGAAGACCAAGGAGCTCTCCAAACAGGTCAGGGACAAAGTTGTGGAGAAGTACAGATCAGGGTTGGGTTATAAAAAAATATCAGAAACTTTTAACATTTAACGGAGCACCATTAAATCCATTATAAAAAAATTGAAAGAATATGGCACCACAACAAACCTGCCAAGAGAGGGCCGCTCACCAAAACTCATGGACCAGGCAAGGAGGGCATTAATCAGAGAGGCAACAAAGAGACCAAAGATAACCCTGAAGGAGCTGCAAAGCTCCACAGCGGAGATTGGAGTATCTGTCCATAGGACCACTTTAAGCCGTACACTCCACAGAGCTGGGCTTTATGGAAGAGTGGCCAGAAAAAAAGCCATTGTTTAAAGAAAAAAATAAGCAAACACGTTTGGTGTTAGCCAACAGGCATGTGGGAGACAGATATGGAAGAAGGTACTCTGGACAGATGAGCCTAAAATTGAGCTTTTTGGCCATCAAGGAAAATGCTATGTCTGGCGCAAACCCAACACCTCTCATTACCCCGAGAACACCATCCCCACAGTGAAGCATGGTGTTGGCAACATCATGCTGTGGGGATGTTTTTCATCGGCAGGGACTGGGAAACTGGTCAGAATTGAAGGAATGATGGATGGCGCTAAATACATAAATATATTCTTGAGGGAAACCTGTTTCAGTCTTCCAGGTTTTGAGACTGGGATGGAGGTTCACCTTCCAGCAGGACAATGACCCTAAGCATACTGCTAAACCAACACTTGAGTGGTTTAAGGGGAAACATTTAAATGTCTTGGAATGGTCTAGTCAAAGCCCAGACCTCAATCCAATTGAGAATCTGTGGTATGACTTATAGATTGCTGTACACCAGCGGATGCCATACAACTTGAAAGAGCTGGAGCAGTTTTGCCTTGAAGAATGGGCAAAAGTCCCAGTGGCTAGATGTGCCAAACTTATAGAGACATACCCCAAGAGACTTGCAGCTGTAATTGCTGCAAATGGTGGCTCTACAAAGGGGGGAGGGAATAGTCATGCATGCTCAGGTTTTCAGTTTTTTTTGTCTTATTTCTTGTTTGTTTCACAATCAAAACTATTTTTGTATCTTCAAAGTGGTAGGCATGTTGTGTAAATCAAACGATACAAACCCCCCAAAAATCCATTTTAATTCCAGCTTGTAAGGCAACAAAATTGAATTTTGTTGGGTCGCCCAAAAAATGACATTTTGCAGTTTTAAGCAAAGAGGACTCTATTTAGACACACTCCATAATTATTTCTCTCCATGTCCTCTCCTCCTCTCTCCTCCTCTTCTCTCTCCTCTCCTCCTCTCTCTCCTCTTGTCCCCCTTTCCACTTCCACCTCTCCTCTGTTTCTTCCCTCCTGGAAAGATTTTCCTCTTGTGTCCTCACCTCCTCTTCTCCCACTCTCCTCATGCTACTTCTCTTTCATTTCCATCTATTTTCTTTGGCTCTCTTCCTGGAAAATGGAAACCGTCCTCTCCCCATGTGTTCTCTTCCACCTTCATATCTCCTGTGTGTCTGTGAAGCTGCAGGTCGGCGTTCAAGTGTCCCACTGTGAATTCCAAAACGGCATAATGTCTAAAGTGGAAAGTCTGTGGGTTGGAAACTTGGGTGTGCCTCTGTGATGGTGTGGGAATTCACCAGCATTAGGTTCCTCAGCCTCAATCCCAATTTGTGTCTCCTTTACAGTTTTATGAGATTAAGGGGTCTTAAATCACCTTTTAATCTGTTTGAGTCTTTCTTAGACTGCTGGGTGGTATTACAGTTCCCCTCACTGTGATGTCTGCTTGTTGTGATTCAAACCGACACCTTCACTATAGGAGCTTTACGGATAAAGCCATGGGCAAATTCGTTCTGGGACGCTCCTGCATTACAGAACATGTGGAATGTCTTAATTCACCTCTGATGAGAACCCTGCATGTCAACAATGAAACAGGAAGAGGTGTGTATATTTAGCGTTCTGAGGAGCTAATAGCGATCGCGTCGGATTAATCTGGCCCTTTGATGTGGCTGATTTGCGGCAGATTCAGTGGCGTCTTGAGTCAGCGTGTGGAGACAATGAGGGATCAAAGTGAGAGGGATGGGTGTTTTTGTGTGACGGGATAACCTCAGACAGAAATAGAGACATGTGGGTGTTGTGAGTGTTATCAATTCATACCCTGCATAAACACACAGACGCTAGGATTGTAGCTGAATGACTTGGTTTAATTAAAGCTCCTTTGAGGTGATTTGAGGATGTAGGAGCATGCTATATGGAACATTCACTTCTATTGTTTGTTTGGCTTTAAAAAATGCGGAGGAACAGTTAGTTTTTTATAGGAGGGGGGAATGTTAAACTCTGTCTAATTCAGAAAATAATTGATAACCAGTCTTATGTGTTCTCTAGGGTTCCTCTGTGTGCCACAGCACCAGTCTTAAAGCCGGTTCAGATACAACAGCCGACATAAGCAGAGACCAGATGAGACTAAACTATCCAGTTTTTAAATTTTGTCACAGAGTTTCTAGATGCGACATCGCAAGATTTCCGGGAACGCTTGTGAAGCAGACCAAGCAGACCAGGCGGGGGTTTGGGGTTTGAGAAGTGAAATATTTTTCCTTAGTTAAGTTTCACGAAATCTAATTGCACAATCTAGATTGGAGCCAGTGTCTTAAGTAGATGAACATGTTATTACTTCAACCAGGTTGCCTCTGCCAGGAGGCTGACACTTGGCCGCAAGTGGCTCTCCCAGCAAGACAATAACCCCAAGCACACCTCAAAATCCACAAAGAAATTGATAATTGACCACAAAATCAACATTTTGCAATGGCCATCACAGTCTCCAGACTGAACCCCATTGAAAACCTGTGGTTTGAATTGAAGAGGATATCAAGGATTTTGAAAGATTCTGTATGGAGGAATGGTCTAAGATCCCTCCCACTGTGTTCTCCAATCTCAGAAAACATTTGAGAAAGAACCTCAGTGTCGTTATCCTCGCAAGGGTAGGGAGCTGAAGTACTGAAAACAGGGCTGCTAATATTTTTTTACTGACTTGTTAAACAAAATCTATTTCTCTGAGCAATTGTATTAGTATAAAATAATATGATTTCATAATGTGAGCATACAATCTAGTTCAGTCTTTTTAATTATTTATTTTATACAGTATTTTTTGCTCATCTAAATCAATACTTACAGACCTGCATATCTATCTCTCACCAAAGGGCTTTCTGAACGACTCCTGCAGGTGTGTGGGAACAAGGCCACTCCTTGTCAGGCTCTGATCCAGAGGTCATCGTTTGTAACGTCGCTACTGCTGCCAAAGGCCTCATCTTGGAGCAGGTGAGAGAAGTCCAGAGACAGTATTTATGTCTCGATAATGCAAATGCATTTTCACTGCCGCACACACACACACACACACACACACACACACACACACACACACACACACACACACACACACACACACACACACACAAAGGCATCTCTTGGTTCCATTACTCTTGGTGTCCTCTCCATTCTCCGAGTGGCAGGGATTGATCCCAAAAGCCATCTATGTTGCATGTTTTGGCATGGTTTCGCATTGCATATATGAGCTGGGATCAGTGTCTCGGCTGCACTATAGAGGCAGGTGAGATGCAATCTATTTTCATCAGTGCGAAGTGGGGGGGTCAATTTATAGAGTGCAAAGAACAGCATATGAGACAAGCACACTGGCAATATAAACTTTGTAGGACTTGTTGGTGATGGAACACATGGGACAGAAAACAGAAATATTGGTATTGTGTGTATGTACAGTATTTATTGGTCATATACCTGGCTGTCTATCCAAACTGTAAATAATGAACAGGAATTTAAATCTACAGATACTATTGCATTGAGTCTATGTATCCTGTTTCCCAACAGAGTGTAAACATAACAGGTATTGTACATGTTGCTGGTCGCCATGTTTGAGCCGACATTACTCCTATACTTGATGAAATGATGAGAACATCTCATGACTTGTCACGACTTCCGCCGAGGCTGCCTCCCCTCCTTGTTCGGGCAGGTTTCGGCGTTCGGCGTCACCGGTTTACTAGCTACTGCCGATCCATTTATCATCACTCCATTTGTCTTGTCTTCAATCACACACACCTGGTCCTTATTCCCTCATTAGTCATTGTATAAGTGTTCCCTCTGCTTCCTTGTCTGTGTGGGTGATTGTTTGTTGTTTAGGTTAGTGAAGCTCGGTGGAGCTCGTGTATTTTGTATCGACGGGAGTATTTTCCCGTGTGCCTTGTATTTTCCAGTGCACCTGTTTTGTGCCCTGGAGTGTGTTTGACGCATTTCTGCGTAAACCTGTATTTTTGCGGATTAAAACCTGTTATTCTGTGATTTACCCTCCTGCGCCTGATTCCTTCAACACCACCTCATCACAGAATCACCCACCCGCATGCCTGGAGTCGTGGAACGGGTCCAGGAGCATTCAACTATGCTAGCCAGCTTGGGTGAAGCGATGGATCGGGTTCTTCAGGTCGTCCAACGTCTGGAGAGGAGAGAGCCCAATCCGTCGAGACCAGCTGGCCAACCGGATCCCGCCACCAACACCCCAGCACCCAGAGGGATCCAGGTATCCCGACCACGGTAGTTCGACGGGACAGCGGCGCTTACTTCTCCAGCATCCGGCAGGTCCCATCAGAGTGGGAGAAGGTGTCCGCCCTCGTCTCCTGCCTCTCGGGGAAAGCCCTGGAGTGGGCCAAAGCGGTGTGGAGCGAAGGAGGAGCCGCGTTGAGGAACTACGGGGAGTTCGCTCGCCTCTTCCGGGCGTTCTTCGATCACTCGCCTGAGGGTCGAGAGGCGGGCGAGTGGCTGGTCCACCTGAGGCAGGGGACGAGGACTGCGCAGGATTTCACATTGGAGTTTCAAACTCTGGCAGCTGGATCCGGGTGGAACGAGCAGGCCCTGATCGACCATTTCCAGTGCCATCTGCGAGAGGACATCCGACGTGAGCTAGCCTGCCGTGACACCATGTTGTCCTTCTCGCAACTGGTGGACATGACCAATCGTTTGGACAACCTGCTGGGAACCAGAAGATGTCCTGGAGGAGGTCTGCCCGTTTCCATCCCGGAAGACTCGGATCCAGAACCGATGGAGATGGGTGGATCTGCTAGCCGTGAGAGCGGAGGACGACAGTGCCAGTGCCACACTGGTGGCGCGAAGGGACATTTCACCACACGTTTTCGTCAACACTGTTCTGGTTTTGGAGGCGGCAGGCAGGGCACTCTCGCATCACCCCAGGTATCGAACACCCACACTCGTTCAGAGCCCTCTGCTGCGCACTGTAAAATACACATCTCCTTTCCTGAGCACATGGTAGTTCCCCAGTGTAAGGCGCTAGTCGATTCAGGCGCAGCTGGGAACTTTATGGACAGGGCATTCGCACACCGTATAGGCATTCCATTGATTCCCCTATCCATTCCACGCCCCATCAGAGCACTTGATAGTCGACCATTAGGGTCCGAGTTGGTTAAGGAAGTTACTGCACCAGTCACCATGATTACCCAGGAGACTCATTGTGAGCAGGTTACTTTTTCTATTATTGAGTCTCCTGCTTTCCCTGTGGTATTAGGTATCCCTTGGCTAGCACTCCACAACCCCACCTTCTCATGGCCGCAGAGGGTTCTCACGGGGTGGTCGCGAGAGTGTCAGGGTAGGTGTCTAGGTGTTTCCAGACAGTACCTCCACCGTGCGCATTCCCCCTGAATACCTCAATCTGGCACAAGCGTTCTCTAAAATGCAGGCGACTAAATTACCACCTCATCGGGCGGGGGATTGCGCCCAGGAGTCATATATACCCCCTGTCACAGGCTGAAACGGTGGCTATGGAAAAATATGTTACCGAGTCCCTGCGCCAGGGATATATACATTCCTCCACTTCACCCGCCTCCTCGAGTTTCTTCTTTGTGAAGAATTAGGATGGAGGTCTGCGCCCGTGCATTGATTATCGACCACTGAACAGGGAGACAATGAGATTTAGTTATCCTCTCCCCCTCATTTCTTCAGTGATTGAATCAATGCATGGGGCGCGCTTCTTCACCAAATTAGATCTCAGGAGTGCGTACAACCTGGTGCGTATCCGAGAGGGAGATGAGTGGAGGACAGCCTTCAGCACAACCACGGGGCATTATGAATACCTGGTGATGCCCTATCGTTTGATGAATGCTCCCTCAGTTTTCCAGTCCTTTGTGAACGAGGTGTTTCGGGACTTGCTTGGTCGCGGTGTAGTGGTCTACATCGATGACATCCTGGTGTATTCCGCTATGCGCGCCGAGCATCTGTCCCTTGTCCCTAGTGGCCCGACTGTTGGAAAATGACCTGTATGCTAAGGCAGAGAAGTGTATGTTTTTCCAGCAGTCCGTCTCCTTCCTTGGATACCGCATTTCCACGGTAGGCCACCAGTATTTTCCGGTCAGGCAGCGCACTGTACGGCCGATACCTTGGCTGTTACAGGATTTCCACCGTCGCCATCCGTCTCGCCCTGCTCCGCATCCTCCTGGCCGTCCCTGTGGCCAGGGTCGGCGCGCGGCTGGTGCCGCGAGTCAAGGGGGGGGGTGGTACTGTCACGACTTCCGCCGAGGCTGCCTCCCCTCCTTGTTCGGGCAGGTTTCGGCGTTCGGCGTCACCGGCTTACTAGCTACTGCCGATCCATTTATCATCACTCCATTTGTCTTGTCTTCAATCACACACATCTGGTCCTTATTCCCTCATTAGTCATTGTATAAGTGTTCCCTCTGCTTCCTTGTCTGTGTGGGTGATTGTTTGTTGTGGAGGTTAGTGAAGCTCGGTGGAACTCGTGTATTTTGTATCGACGGGAGTATTTCCTGTGTGCCTTGTGTTTTCCAGTGCGCCTGTTTTGTGCCCTGGAGGGTGTTTGACGCATTTCTGCGTAAACCTGTATTTTTGCGGATTAAAGCCTGTTATTCTGTGATTTACCCTCCTGCGCCTGACTCCTTCAACACCACCTCATCACATGACTGTAAAACAGCAGAGACAAGTCTGACGGAAGATTGATTTCATCGTCACTCTGAACAGTAATGAACCGGCAATTATTCGGCTGTACTTCTCCTGCTCTTCCCTAATTACCAGCGTCGTCATAGTATTTGTTTCCTGGGAAACTAACTGAGTGCTCTATTTATTTTCTCTGTGTTCGTTATTCAAAGTATATGTATATTTAGTGTATTTAGTGTATTTACAGCACAGCAACGTAGTGTGAGATGGTGAGAACTGGAAATGCTCCCAGGCATACTAATGAGATACGTCTCTCTCTGAGTGGTTGAAAACAGTGGGGAGAAGATCTGCACACAACAACAGCCTCGTACACAGCTAGCAATATACAGTACCATAATACTAATGTATTTCTATGTGTGTGTGTGTGTGTGTGTGTGTGTGTGTGTGTGTGTGTGTGTACTGTTTATCCCAGGTTTAGGTGTGAAACCCTTCGTAGCTGCTAAGCTCAGTGCTAAGGGTCGGAAATTAGAGAAGATTTGGGTTGGTGCATTGGCTTACGTTGCTACACAGACTCTTCCACACACACACACATGCACACACACACACACACACACACACACACACACACACACACACACACACACACACACACACACACACACACACACACACACACACACACACTATAGCTAAGCTTATAGAATGCATATAGGGGCTGAGCCCAGAAAAGCTCCACTGTAAACTGTGTGTAAGCAACGCCAGGCAGACAGGAAGAACAGAGAGAACATAGACCATCTGCTAGTTGGATACAGGAAGTGTTAATGTAATGTTTACTTCATTATATCTTTGGGGGATATGGAGATGTGTATTATTAGATTTTTTGGGATTACACTTTCAGTACTGAAATATTTTCTTCACACTTGCCATGACAACTTATAACTGCTGAGATTCCAATCATATGTGAACTCATTAGATCAAGGTCAATCATTTGTCAATCATATGTGAACAATCAAGTTAGTGACGCCAGAACATATGTTTCAACAACAAGATACAGTGGATATAAAAAGTCTACACACCCCTGTTAAAATGCCAGGTTTTTGTGATGTAAAAGAATGAGACAAAGATAAATCATGTCAGAACTTTTTCCACTGTTAATGTGACCTATAATGTGAACAATTCAATAGAAAACAAACTGAAATCTTTGAGGGGGAAAAATGAAAAAGAAAAACCTTACAATAACCTGGTTGCATAAGTTTGCACACCCTCTTATAACTGGGGATGTGGCTGTGTTCAGAATTAACCAATCACATTCAAACTCATGTTAAATAGAAGTCATTACACACCTGCCATCATTTAAAGTTCAGCTGTTCTAGTAGGATCTTCCTGACATTTTCTTAGTTGCATCTCAGAGCAAAAGCCATGGTCCGCAGAGAGCTTGCAAGGCATCAGAGGGATCTCATTGTTGAAAGATATCAGTCAGGAGAAGGGTACAAAATAATTTCCAAAGCATTACATATACCATGGAACACAGTGAAGACAGTCATCATCAAGTGGAGAAAATATGGCACAACAGAGACATTACCAAGAACTGGACGTCCCTCCAAAAGTTATGAAAAGACGAGAAGAAAACTGGTCAGGGAGGCTTCCAAAAGGCCTACAGCAACATTAAAGGAACTGCAGGAATTTCTGGCAAGTACTGGCTGTGTGCTACATGTGACAACAATTTCCCGTATTCTTCATATGAATGGGCTATGGGGTAGGGTGGCAAGACGGAAGCCTTTTCTTACAAAGAAAAACATCCAAGCCTGGCTGAAGTTTGCAAAAACAAACATCAAGTCCCCCAAAAGCACGTGGGAAAATGTGTTATGGTCTGATGAAACCAAGGTTGAACTTTTTGGCCATAATTCCAAAAGGTATGTATGTCGCAAAAACAACACTGCACATCACCCAAAGAACACCATACCCACAGTGAAGCATGGTGGTGGCAGCGTCATGCTTTGGGGCTGTTTTTCTTCAGCTGGAACCGGGGCCTTAGTCAGGGTGGAGGGAATTATGAACAGTTCCAAATACCAGGCAATTTTGGCACAAAACCTTCAGGCGTCCGTTAGAAAGCTGAAGATGAAGAGGAAGTTCACCTTTCAGCACGACAACGACCCAAAGCACACATCCAAATCCACAAAAGCATGGCTTCACCAGAAGAAGATTAACGTTTTGGAATGGCCCATTCAGAGCCCAGACCTGAATCCAATTGAACATCTCTGGGGTGATCTGAAGAGGGCTGTGCACAGGAGATGTCCTCGCAATCTGACAGATTTGGAGCGCTTTTGCAAAGAAGAGTGGGCAAATATTGCCACGTCAAGATGTGCCATGCTAATAGACTCCTACCCAAAAAGACTGAGTGCTGTAATAAAATCAAAAGGTGCTTCAACAAAGTATTAGTTTAAAGGTGTGCACACTTATACAACCAGGTTATTGTGAGTTTTTCTTTTTTATTTTTTTTCCCTCAAAGATTTCAGTTTGTTTTTCAATTGAATTGTTCACGTTATAGGTCACATTAAAGGTGGAAAAAGTTTTGACAAGATTTATCTTTGTCAAATTTTTTTACATCACAAAAACCTGCCATTTTAACAGGGGGGTGTAGACTTTTTATATCCACTGTATGTGTAATATAGGAAACACTGAGCTGTGTTGAAGACACGTCGGTTTTACCATGCATTTCTCTGTTGTGTGTGCACTGTGACTGTATCAAAGGGAATTAAAGTGTTTAATTAACAGCATTTAACTTCCTTCCTAGCAGGCAACACTGGTTGAAATTACATCATTTTAAACAGTTTTACATTAATTATTATGTAATTCCAAACAGTTTTACCTGCTGGGTTAACACAAAGTGTTTGAACAAACATTGTGGTGTTGGTGGACAATGTATTGTCAAGGCATTTCCCTCCCAAAAACACAGTGTCCATCCTTTACGTAGACATGACCGCTCTCAACTCAGAGGATGATGCTTGCACAATTCGCTTATAGGTCTTCATTTATCAACTGTATTATGTGTTGAAAATCCCATTACTTTGTCTGAGGGAAAAGTCAGGGATATTTCCTGGACCGTAAATTTTCCTAATGAATATCCATGTTTGGGGGTAATTTTTTATGCGTACTCTTGCAAGCAGACTATTTAGCTTGCTTGATTTATTTTTTGAAAAAACACAGCGGATGTCACAACACCTTTCTCTTATCGATGCATTTTAATGGAATCATTTTCACAGATGCATTTTCACAAGTTGAATCTAATTTAGCTTAGTGGTGTGTAAAACATTTTTTATAACAGCCGCCCCTCAACAGAAATGAGGCTTCAGCAGGCAGCTCTAAATTAAACATATTTTTAATCCTGATGGGATCAGCTGTGTAAAGGATGAGGAACTAAAATAAAATGTGTCACCGTGCCACAATCGCAGACACCTCGCAAGTCGCTCTGAGCGATGGTTCACCCTCTTTTGCTGAAGTTAGCAGAAGGAAGTAAACAGTTTTGGCCCAGTGATAAATTATGAACATTGCCCAATCGTAAATGTATTTAACAGCCAGACTTTAATGGAAGATTCAGCGCAGATTCTCACTGTTCTCTGGAACACTGCGGTAGTAACCTGTTTGGTCAGCACTGTTAGAAAGCTCACTACGGAAGCTACAGCTGTTAGATTTGTTACCTCTCACCCTGAGTACCGCCTGGTCTCCTACACATTTATAACAAGAGGAAGATCCAACTACTGTCTGCTAGGGCAGCAGTTTTCTTGTGTGTTTGTGTGTGTGTGTGTGTGTGTGTGTGTGTGTGTGTGTGTGTGTGTGTGTGTGTGTGTGTGTGTGTGTGTGTGTGTGTGTGTGTGTGTGTGTGTGTGTGTGTGTGTGTGTGTGTGTGTGTGTGTGTGTGTGTGTGTGTGTGTGTGTGTGTGTGTGTGTGTGTGTGTGTGTGTGTGTGTGTGTGTGTGTGTGTGTGTGTGTGTGTGTGTGTGTGCGCTTGTGTACGATTTTGGGTTCGTGTAGTCTGTCTGTCTATCACTACATAAGTCTCCTCTTTTGTCCACAGTGCCTGAGAGTTTGAATTGTCCACAGTGTTGTAGGTATGAAAATACTTTTGTGTGGTTTTATTCCTCTCCTCTAACATCCCCTATCCTTTCTTATCCCTGCATCGACAGACAGACAGAGACGTACTGTAGCAGTAGTGTTTGTTAATGCCAGACCCTGCCACAACAAACTGTTAACACAATATGTAGCTAGCTAGCTAGCTAGACCTATAATCAGAGCCCCATGAGGAGAGAGCCTACACATCTTTTTGTTTACAGGATTGTTTCCCTCAAGCAGCTTGACAGGGCGTGGGTGAACCCTCCCTCTAGCCATTTGTTTAGTGTGAGGGTTGTGTGAGGGTTGTGCGAGGGTTGTGCGAGGGTTGTGTGAGGGTTGTGCGAGGCCTTCTAAGCTCCACGAGGGTTCAGAGAAACCTGGCTGGAGGCTGTCAATGCAGGGGCTGACACTCACACTGCCCGGCAGGAGATTTGAGATCTGATCTGCCTGATGTCTCCATCACAGAGAAACAAATTCTGTTTCACTACAGATAACGAAAACGCAGTAAGGAACGGCAATTCATCAAAAGCCATGTATTAAACTTCAGCTTGTGTTAATTTTATTTTTGTCCAGTCTCCAGACTTCTCACCACTTTCTAACCTTCCTAAACACAGTGAATAATGTTGATATTCCAGCTCCTATACCCAAGACTCCAACACCCAACCATCAACCAAACCCTACGGATCTTCGTGCACCATCCAGACTACAGCCCTATGCTAAAGAACACCCAACTGCTACTTTTTTTTTTTACTGTTTCTGATCAAATGTATATTCTTGTTGCCTCATGCAGAACCAATAATGAAGCAATAAGGCCTGAGGGGGTGTGGTATATGGCCAATATACCACGGCTAAGGGCTGTTCTTATGAACGACGCAACGCGGAGTGCCTGGATACAGCCCTTAGCCGTGGTATATTGGCCATATACCACAAACCCCCAAGGTACCTTATTGCTTTTATAAACTGGTTATCAACGTAATTAGAGCAGTAAAAAATCTATGTTTTGTCATACCCGTGGTATACAGTCTGATATAACACGGCTTTCAGCCAATCAGCATTCAGGGCTCGAATCACTCAGTTTATAAGGTCTAATAAATCTTATCGGTGTGTTAGTGTAGTGGTTCAGAAGACCCTGCGCTGACCTCTATCCTTCTGGAGATAGAGGTGGACTGCCTCATTAAGCCTCAGCTGTCTAAGGTTTGAGGATTATTGCCATGCTGCTTTACCAGTCATTAAAGATGATTGAGATGAGTTGGCAAAAGTTTTTTTGGCAAAAGTGTGAAAGAATTGTTTGGCATAGATGTCTCAGATCTATACGCTCGCTCAGAAACAAAAGGTTTAGATTTGTTCTTAAAGGGGAACAAACGCTTGTCACTGTAGTGGTCCTGTGTACCTTTAGTTTTAGGTACATAACTGTAGCCTTGCAGTTCGTACCTTAAAAATAGCCAATAGTGTACCTTAGCGGACAAGACGGTACAGGTACAAAAGTATTCCTTTGGAAAAGGTACAAATGTGCCTTTTCAGGGTACCACACTAGTGACAAAGCTGTTTGTTCATTTTAAGTGGCAAAAATGTACCTCTAAAAGGGGTTTTGGGGTGTTGTTTTAACACTGTACTGAATAACACACATACTGAAACAAACAATTTTAATAATCCACCTGCAAT
Organism: Coregonus clupeaformis; assembly: GCF_020615455.1. Taxonomy (NCBI): domain Eukaryota; kingdom Metazoa; phylum Chordata; class Actinopteri; order Salmoniformes; family Salmonidae; genus Coregonus; species Coregonus clupeaformis. Next base: position 8,890,482 of record NC_059192.1, read on the forward strand.
AGAGCATGCTGGGAAATATGATAATGATGGGTGTGGTTTTTGAGAGTGTGTGATGATTGTACCTTTATATTCAAGCTATATTCATGTGTGTGTGTGTGTGTGTGTGTGTGTGTGTGTGTGTGTGTGTGTGTAGAGCTTGTGATCTGAGTCAATGGGGGGGATGAGGGTGGGGGTATAATAGTGAAGTATAACCATTGTACCATCCATTTCCCATGCAGGCTATTACATGTGTTTAATGGCCTAAAGCTTGTCATGAAACTGCTAATTGCTCTCTATAAATGCCATATAGGCAATTAACTCATTAATAAAGTCTCAGGAAGAATGGAAGGACGCAGTAGAAGTCGCACTTTAGCTGCAATAATTATTTTGTAAAATGGTGCCATGCTATAGGAATTAGAAATTGAATTTTGCACTTACTCTCCATTCTTCTCCCCATCAAGTTGACTCATCAGTCTCAATAACCCCTTATTATACCCATTTATCTCGCACACAGGCTCTGCCACTTGAGTATAATCAACATAGTGACCCCAAACTGCTGGTGACATGTATGGCGATATCAATGATAATTGTGACATCAGATTACACTTATACTGGGTTCCTCTATTCTGATTTAATGACCTGTGATTGCATCATTGGATGACTGGATAATTGCTGTGGGTTGGCACAGAGACCAGTGTGTCATTAGAGACAAGCTTGTTTAAAACAAAGGAAAAGAGAGCAGGTGCTAATCGGTATCATCGACTCAGTTCACAAGCTCTACACACACACACAATATGAGCTGAGTTATTAGTTTAATCAGTCTAGGATGCTTAATGATTAGTTTAGCAGTCTTTATTAGACAGGGAGAAAGAGAGCTGGATCTGGAGGTAGAGAATAGAGAGAGAGAGAGAGAGAGAGAGAGAGAGAGAGAGAGAGAGAGAGAGAGAGAGAGAGAGAGAGAGAGAGAGAGAGAGAGAGAGAGAGAGAGAGAGAGAGAGAGAGAGAGAGAGAGAGAGAGAGAGAGAGAGAGAGAGAGAGAGAGAAAGAGAGAGAGAGAGAGAGAGAGAGAGAGAGAGAGAGAGAGAGAGAGAGAGAGAGAGAGAGAGAGAGAGAGAGAGAGAGAGAGAGAGAGAGAGAGAGAGAGAGAGAGAGAGAGAGAGAGAGAGAGAGAGAGAGAGAGAGAGAGAGAGAGAGAGAGAGAGAGAGAGAGAGAGAGAGAGAGAGAGAGAGAGAGAGAGAGAGAGAGAGAGAGAGAGAGAGAGAGAGAGAGAGAGAGAGAGAGAGAGAGCGAGAGCTCTTCATTTGAATCATTATTCCCCCACTGAGTCCTTCCAGATCAGACTGGTAGAAGAGACAAGGATCTGCCTCACAGCTGGGATAACACAGCTCTGTCGTTCCTTGATTTTATTATGTTCAGTTACGAAAGGGTGGTAGATCTACAGTATAGCGAAGCATTTTAATTGAAATTAGTGAAATAATAATTAGTGCATTTATATAATATTTTACGGTGTAATGCTCTCAAAGGATTTCATTAATGAAGTGAAAGGCTAGAGGATTTCATGGCAATTGGTGAGAGACTGGCTAGTACGCAAGTATTGCAGCCACTTTAATTGCATGTAAGCTTTACAGCTGAACTGTGTCTTAGTAATACACTAGGGATTTTCGCATGGCTGTGATTGTCTGGTGGTCACTGTATTCACATAGGGGAAAACATGACTAATGACTTGGAATTGATTCTTTGAATAACACCATATACATAAATATTATTTTGAATCATCCAATCAAATCAAATTGTATTTGTCACATGCGCCGAATACGACAGGTGTAGACCTTACAGTGAAATGCTTACTTACAAGCCCTAAACCAACAATGCAGTTTTAAGAAAGAATACCAAAGAAAATCACAAAAAAATACAATATAAAATAATACGAAATAAAGTAACAAATAATTAAAGAGCAACAGTAAAAATAACAATAGCGAGGATATATACAGGGGGTACCGGTACCGATTCAATCTGCGGGGGCACCAGTTAGTCGAGGTAATTGGGGTAATATGTACATGTATGTAGAGTTATTAAAGTGACTATGCATAGATCATAAACAGAGAGTAGCAGCAGCAATGCAAATAGTCTGGCTAGCCATTTGATTAGATGTTCAGGAGTCTTATGGCTTGGGGGTAAAAGCTGTTTAGAAGCCTCTTGGACCTAGACATGGTGCTACGGTACCGCTTGCCGTGCGGTAGCAGAGAGAACAGTCCATGATTTGGGTGACTGGAGTCTTTGACAATTTTTAGGTCCTTCCTCTAACACCGCCTGGTATAGAGGTCCTGGATGGCAAGAAGCTTGGCCCCAGTGATGTACTGAGCCGTACGCACTACCCTCTGTAGTGCCTTGCGGTCAGAGGCCGAGCAGTTGCCATACCAGGCAGTGATGCAACCAGTTAGGATGCTCTCGATGGTGCAGCTATAGAACCTTTTCAGGATCTGAGGACCCATGCCAAATCTTTTCAGTCTCCTTAGGGGGAATAGGTTTTGTCGTGCCCTCTTCACGACTGTCTTGGTGTGCTTGGACCATGTTAGTTTGTTGGTGATGTGGACACCAAGGAATTTGAAGCTCTCAACCTGCTCCACTACAGCCCTGTCGATAAGAATGGGGGTGTGCTCGGTCCTCTTCTTTTTCCTGTAGTCCACAATCCTCTCCTTCGTCTTAATCACGTTGAGGGAGAGGATGTTGTCCTGGGACCATACGGCCAGGTCTCTGACCTCCTCCCTATAAGCTGTCTCGTCGTTGTCGGTGATCAGGCCTACCACTGTTGTGTAATCGGCAAACTTAATGATGGTGTTGGAGTCGTGCCTGGCCATGAAGTCATGAGTGAACAGGGAGTACAGGAGGGAACTGAGCACATACCCCTGAGGGGCCACTGTGTTGAGGATCAGCGTGGCGGATGTGTTGTTACCTACCCTTACCACCTGGAGGCGGCCCGTCAGGAAGTCCAGGATCCAGTTGCAGAGGGAGGTGTTTACTCCCAGGGTCCTTAGCTTAGTGATGAGCTTTGAGGACACTATGATGTTGAACGCTGAGCTGTAGTCAATGAATAGCATTCTCACATAGGTGTTCCTTTTGTCCAGCTGTGAAAGGGCAGTGTGGAGCGCAATAGATATTGCATCATCTGTGGATCTGTTGGACCGATATGCAAATTGGAGTGGGTCTAAGGTTTCTGGGATAATGGTGTTGAAATGAGCCATGACCAGCCTTTCAAAGCACTTCATGGCAACAGACGTGAGTACTACGGGTCGGTAGTCATTTAGGCAGGTTATCTTAGTGTTCTTGGGCACAGGGACTATGGTGGTCTGCTTGAAACATGTTGGTATTACAGACAGACAAGGAGAGGTTGAAAATGTCAGTGAAGACACTGGCTAGGCCACTCCAGGACCTTAATGTGCTTCTTCTTGAGCCACTCCTTTGTTGCCTTGGCCGTGTGTTTTGGGTCATTGTCATGCTGGAATACCCATCCACGACCCATTTTCAATGCCCTGGCTGAGGGAAGGAGGTTCTCACCCAAGATTCTCCCTTTGATGCGGTGAAGTTGTCCTGTCCCCTTAGAAGAAAAACACCCCCAAAGCATAATGTTTCCACCTCCATGTTTGATGGTGGGGATGGTGTTCTTGGGGTCATAGGCAGCATTCCTCCTCCTCCAAACACGGCGAGTTGAGTTGATGCCAAAGAGCTCGATTTTGGTCTCATCTGACCACAACACTTTCACCCAGTTCTCCTCTGAATCATTCAGATGTTCATTGGCAAACTTCAGACAGCCCTGTATATGTGCTTTCTTGAGCAGGGGGACCTTGCGGGCACTGCAGGATTTCAGTCCTTCACGGCGTAGTGTGTTACCAATTGTTTTCTTGGTGACTATGTTCCCAGCTGCCTTGAAATCATTGACAAGATCCTCCCGTGTAGTTCTGGGCTGATTCCTCACTGTTTTGATGATCATTGTAACTCCACGAGGAGAGACCTTGCATGGAGCCCCAGGCCGAGGGAGATTGACAGTCTCTTGTGTTTGTTCCATTTGCGAATAAACGCACCAACTGTTGTCACCTTCTCACCAAGCTGCTTGGCGATGGTCTTGTAGCCCATTCCAGCCTTGTGTAGGTCTACAATCTTGTCCCTGACATCCTTGGAGAGCTCTTTGGTCTTGGCCATGGTGGAGAGTTTGGAATCTGATTGATATATTTTTTCTGTGGACAGGTGTCTTTTATACAGGTAACAAACTGAGATTAGGAGCACTCCCTTTAACCTCTTCATCACTAGGCACCTGGCTAAAGTGCCTGCCTCGAAAATGCATGCCCAAATTGAATAGAGTATATCTCCAAAACGACAAGGGCTATCAACATAATCTTGGTAGCAAAAGAAAGGTAACACATGTGAGATGTATCTTGAAGTGAAATATTTAATGTGGGTATTACTGTGTCAGAGTACATGAAGCTAGAACACAGCATAAATTGGGAGGTTTTGATTCCGCCTGAAAGTAACTTCAGGTTTTATAGGGTATAATTTGTTGGATATATGCAGCTGCAGCCCCTATATACTATGGGACCATAGCCCAATATCTGATGAGTACTTATGTGAAGTTTGATGCCAATAAAGTAAAGTAAACCTAAGTTGTAGGGGTTTTAGTTGAAGTGTGTTTAGGCGGATTACCAAATGGAGACATTTGGGTAGATTTGGGCACCATCAATGCCATTTGACTTTTATCAGGTACCAGACAGCAAAAGGCATTTAATTTCACTAACATATCACTGTATATGTACATTCCATCAAAATACAACTGTTTTGATGTTGTTTCCCATGTTCTCCCAGACCTCTATATGTGTTCCCATTAAAATAAACCATACAATGGGAAAGTTTGACTCCGAACTGAGCAGATTTATTAGAAACTATAAACAACAAATAAAAAAATAAAAAATTACCCACATCCCAAAACTATAAACAATGATATGGTGTCCTTGGGTGGGTTGTCACACAAAATGTAGACCCTTTTTTTTCTTCTCTATTATGCCACCTATCTTCTTCTTCCTCTTCTTCCTCCCCAACTCTTGGAGTGGCAGGCCTACCTCCACCACGCTGACTTTGAGAAAGCTTTTCCTTTTCTTTTGGGTTGAGGGCTCTTTACAGGGGGCTCAGTGTCCGATGAAGACCGTGGCCGAGGGAGGGGAGCAGAAGTGCGTTGTCTAGACAAGCGGCCAGGCTGAGGAAGAGGAGGCTCTGCCTGAGGAAGGGGAAGATGTGGCTGAGGAGGCAGATGCTCTGGCTGTGGCTCATCACCCCTATAATCATCTTCACTATACAAACAAGACAAAAGAGAAAAGAACATCATGACTAAAACACACTTGTATTCATTCGTTGACAAATCTGACTCAAAACAGTCAGATTTATAAAATAAATAGTTAGAACTATGAGAATGTTGACTAAAGTGATAATTCAGTGACAAGAAATAATACACATAGCGTTCTATTGTAAGTCAACTTGCGCGTGGGCCTCTAAGCTAAGCTAGCTAAGCTAGCGCTAACTTACGTTGAGCTTCAGTTACTCAATTAGATATTTTAGAATGAATGTTTTGTACTCATACAATAAATTAGTAATCGTAGTATTATAAGTAATAAATAACAATGGGATTACATACTCTTCTGATGCTTGAGTAGGGCCCTGGACACGATAACCTTCGTTCTCGTCGTTGGGGTCTGGTTCGTCCGGTCTGAGCAGGTCCTCATCGTCTGATTCAGTCAATGGGGATACATGGAGTCCAACTTTCATCTGTTACAATTAATAACGCCTCTGTAACTGTATATTTGTTACTAGAGCCTGCCATAATTGAATAAACTTTGCGTTTTACCTCAGAAATTCTAGTGTTGTGGTGCGCTCTGCGTAACCGTGCGTAATGCAGCAAGGCAACTAATATGAGACAATGAGGTGCGCACCTGGATATTTCAACAACCGGTTGGTCGATTTTGACATGTGACCCCTCTATCGAAAGCTCTGGATCTGTAGAATTAAATGAGAACAATGACAAACCACCGGGATTGCATCATATATCCAGAGGATGGTGACAAAACAGTGCCTGTTGTGATTGAACCAAACTACTGACTTCATCTTCAAACACATTGTTGGCCATGTAAAACGATGGAAACTCATTGAAATCGACTCGGAATAAGAGAGAGACCCTAGAGTATCTTTTCAAGTGGTTTTATTCGATCAGCCACTACTTTTGGTAACAGAAACAATAAAGGTAAGACGCAGTTTGTTGTTGTGATAAAAAAAATGGAAGTTTGTTATTGACGTTCTTTGATTAATAGTTTAGTGAGTGTTGGTCATAGAGGAACACAGCTATCACTGTTGGAATCTGTGAGGTAGCAGCTTTTGAATGGTGTATTGTGTGTGTAGATAGGTTGAGAAAAATACGTTATCTGTCTACGAATATACGGGCATGCACGGTTTCAAAATACGGTACTGGTTTTGCTATATGCTTATATATTTGCTTGGAGTCTAAATATTATTTAATTTGGGCAACAACAGTTTAGCTAGATTCACAGTTGAGACACTTCTCGTTCCAGTAGTGTATAACATTCAGGTATTCACACATGTTTAAAAACCGTACTATGCCATTGTTTGAGATTGTGGGAGGAGTACCCCAGATATGGGGAACCTCGTGAAGAAAAGGTTAAGAGTGTGCTCCTAATCTCAGCTCGTTACCTGTATAAAAGACACCTGGGAGCCAGAAATCTTTCTGATTGAGAGGGGGTCAAATACTTTTTTCCCTCATTAAAATGCAAATAAATTTATAATGCATTTTTGACATGCGTTTTTCTGGATTTTTTTGTTGTTATTCTGTCTCTCACTGTTTGTCACGTTCGTTTAATGACAGGTCAGACCAAGGCGCAGCGTGATATGCGTACATGTTTATTGAACTATAAACACACGACAAAACAACAAAGGAAACGAAACGTGAAGTCCTATGGTAAAAACACAATTAACCTTACCAGGAACAAGATCCCACAACACACTAGTGCCAATAGGCTGCCTAAGTTTGATCCCCAATCAGAGACAACGAGCGTCAGCTGCCTCTGATTGGGAACGACACCGGCCAACATAGATATTCACCTACTAGAATAACACCAAAGAATATACACACCCTGACTCAACATGTACGAGTCCCCTGAGTCAGGGCGTGACAGTACCCCCCCCCCAAAGGTGCGGACTCCGACCGCACAACCTTCACTTAACAGGGTAGGGGCCGGGTGGGCATTCCGCCTCGGAGGCGGATCCGGCTCCGGGCGTGATGACCACATACTCTCCGCCTCCCTGTAGCGCCTCTGGTCTGGTCTGGACCTCGGCGCGCTGCTTCCCCTCTCCTTCCTCCCACGATACTCCAGACCCTGTCTGGACCCTGGTGTGAGAGACCCCGAACCTGGAGAGGGGCTGACGTCAGGCTCGAGACTGGAGCCGCTGACCGGAGCTGGATCAGGCACCGGTGGAGCGGACTGCCCTGGCTCCGGAGTGGAGCAGCTGACCGGAGCTGGATCAGGCACCGGTGGAGCGGACCGCTCTGGCTCCGGAGTGGAGCCGCTGGGCCGGACCCCGGTGGAGCAGACTGCTCTGGCTCCGGAGTGGAGCAGCTGACCGGAGCTGGATCAGGCACCGGTGGAGCGGATTGCTCTGGCTCCGGAGTGGAGCCGCTGACACCGGTGGAACGGGCACGGGCCGTGCCGGACTGGACACACGCACCACTGGTCTGGTGCGAGGAGCAGGCACGGGCCGGACCTGACTAGGAACACGCACCACTGGCTTGGTGCGAGGGACAGGAACGGGCAGGGCCGGATTGGCGACGCGCACCACTGGCTTGGTGCGAGGAGCAGGAACAGGCCGAGCCGGACTGGCGACGCGCACCACTGGCTTGGTGCGAGGAGCAGGAACAGGCCGGGCCGGACTGGCGACGCGCACCACTGGCTTGGTGCGAGGAGCAGGAACAGGCCGGGCCGGACTGGCGACGCGCACCACTGGATTGGTGCGAGTAGCAGGAACAGGCCGGGCCGGGCTGGCGATGCGCACCACTGGGTTGGTGCGAGGAGCAGGAACAGGCCGGGCCAGGCTGTGGAGGCGGACTGGAGGTCTGGAGCGGAGAGCTGGCACAACCCGTCCTGGCTGGATGCCTACTTCCGCACAGTATGTGTGAGGCATCAGCACAGGACGCACTGGGCTGTGCACGCGCACTGGCGATACAGTTCGTAGAACTGGCGCAGGATATGCGGGACCGAGGAGGCGTACTGGAGACCAGGAGCGTTGAGCCGGCACACCCCGTCCTGGCGACACAGTACGTAGCTCCGCATAACACGGAGCCTGCCCAGTCATACGCTTCCTCGCGTGAGTACGGGGAGTTGGCTCTGCTCTGACCCTAGGCTCCGCCAACCACCCCGTGTGCCCCCCCAAAAAAATTTATTGGGGCTGCTTCTCGGGCTTCCTCCTCGACCAACCTCCTCACGCTGCTTGGTCCTCGTTTGGTGGGATCTTCTGTCATGTTCGTTTAATGACGGGTCAGACCAAGGCACAGCGTGATATGCGTACATGTTTATTGAACTATAAACACACGACAAAACATCAAAGGAAACAAAACGTGAAGTCCTAAGGTAGACACACAACTAACCTTACCAGGAACAAGATCCCACAACACACTAGTGCCAATAGGCTGCCTAAGTATGATCAGAGGCAGCTGTCGCTCGTTGTCTCTGATTGGGAACCACACCGGCCAACATAGATATACACCTACTAGAATAACACCAAAGAATATACACACCAAAGAATATACACACCCTAACTCAACATATACGAGTCCCCTGAGTCAGGGCGTGACACTGTTTAAATAAACCTACCATTAAAATTATAGACTGATCATTTCTTTGTCAGTGGGCAAACGTACAAAATCAGCAGGGGATCAAATACTTTTTTCCCTCACTGTATGTAAATAAGGTATTTCTGTTTTTTATTTGTAATACATTTGCCAAAATTGCTTTGTCATTATGGGGTATTGTGTGTAGATTGCTGAGGAAAAAAAAAAATGTATCAATTTTTTAATAAGGCTGTAACGTAACAAAATTTGGAAAAGTCAAGGGGTCTGAATACTTTCTGAAAGCACTGTATTTCCTCCAATATCTTGCAATATCAGCTGAATGTTAAAATGTCCTATTCTAAAATCTCATATTCTTAATTTATTAAACTTTAATTAAGCTAAATGTAATAGTTTCAAAGATAAATAATTGCATGTTTTCCATATACATTTTACAGTGGCTTTACACGGTGACCAATTACCAGTCAACCACCTGTAGTTGTGTGGCTAATAATTGCGCCCTCATTCCCCTCAGATCCCATTGGATAAACATAGCTGATATAAATAGACGTGTTAATTGTGTCTGTCGTGTTTGGACAGGTGCTGGGAGTATCCGCTCAAATGAACTGAGTGAAATGGAGTCTAACAAGATACTGCAGCCCGTCGATCAGGCTATACCTTAATGAGCTGTAATGGGTGGCTCCAGGCAGCATGACTAGCAGTGAGGGAGGGGGGGCGGCACGTCACCCATTGTGGTGATCTGTAGTTGAAGGGAATGTTGTTTTTTTATCTCCTGATGTCCAAAGAAAAGCCTGCTGTTTCGTAAGAATATATGTCACCCGCACCACCACCCCCTTTCAGCTGTCTCATTACTTAGCCAGTCATTCTCCCTCCCTTCACAATTAACGATCAGTATTTTAACCATCCTCCAGTCATTTTGCCTCCCATCACAATTAACACTCAGTCTTTTAGGGTGGCAGTGCAGGTGACATACAGTGGGGAGAACAAGTATTTGATACACTGCCGATTTTGCAGGTTTTCCTACTTACAAAGCATGTAGAGGTCTGTAATTTTTTATCATAGGTACACTTCAACTGTGAGAGACGGAATCTAAAACAAAAATCCAGAAAATCACATTGTATGATTTTTAAGTAATTAATTTGCATTTTATTGCATTACATAAGTATTTGATACATCAGAAAAGCAGAACTTAATATTTGGTACAGAAACCTTTGTTTGCAATTACAGAGATCATACGTTTCCTGTAGGTCTTGACCAGGTTTGCACACAAATTCCGTATTGCCCACTCCTCCATACAGACCTTCTCAAGATCCTTCAGGTTTCGGGGCTGTCGCTGGGCAATACGGAATTTCAGCTCCCTCCAAAGATTTTCTATTGGGTTCAGGTCTGGAGACTGGCTAGGCCACACCAGGACCTTGAGATGCTTCTTACGGAGCCACTCCTTAGTTGCCCTGGCTGTGTGTTTCGGGTCGTTGTCATGCTGGAAGACCCAGCCACGACCCATCTTCAATGCTCTTACTGAGGGAAGGAAGTTGATGGCCAAGATCTCGCGATACATGGCCCCATCCATCCTCCCCTCAATATGGTGCAGTCGTCCTGTCCCCTTTGCAGAAAAGCATCCCCAAAGAATGATGTTTCCACCTCCATGCTTCATGGTTGGGATGGTGTTCTTGGGGTTGTACTCATCCTTCTTCTTCCTCCAAACACGGCGAGTGGAGTTTAGACCAAAAAGCTATATTTTTGTCTCATCAGACCACATGACCTTCTCCCATTCCTCCTCTGGATCATCCAGATGGTCATTGGCAAACTTCAGACGGGCCTGGACATGCGCTGGCTTGAGCAGGGGGACCTTGCATGCGCTGCAGGATTTTAATCCATGGCGGCGTAGTGTGTTACTAATGGTTTTCTTTGAGACTGTGTTCCCAGCTCTCTTCAGGTCATTTACCAGGTCCTGCCGTGTAGTTCTGGGCTGATCCCTCACCTTCCTCATTATCATTGATGCCCCACAAGGTGAGATCTTGCATGGATCCCCAGACCGAGGGTGATTGACCATCATCTTGAACTTCTTCCATTTTCTAATAATTGCGCCAACAGTTGTTGCCTTCTCACCAAGCTGCTTGCCTATTGTCCTGTAGCCCATCCCAGCCTTGTGCAGGTCTACAATTTTATCCCTGATGTCCTTACACAGCTCTCTGGTCTTGGCCATTGTGGAGAGGTTGGAGTCTGTTTGATTGAGTGTGTGGACAGGTGTCTTGTATACAGGTAACGAGTTCAAACAGGTGCAGTTAATACAGGTAATGAGTGGAGAACAGGAGGGCTTCTTAAAGAAAAACTAACAGGTCTGTGAGAGCCGGAATTCTTACTGGTTGGTAGGTGATCAAATACTTATGTCATGCAATAAAATGCAAATTAATTACTAAAAAATCATACAATGTGATTTTCTGGATTTTTGTTTTAGATTCTGTCTCTCACAGTTGAAGTGTACCTATTGTGACGTCACGAGAGGCTACACAGCTTTCAGCGGGGTTGCTCAAGTAGTGCAAGGAGACAAGGTTCAAACAAAACAAGGATTTTATTATAGGTCTTGGGAAATTAACGAAAATATAACAAAATTCTGTTCTCTTGTGGCTCTTTAAGGGTTAACAGTTCAGGGATGTCTCTTCCACATCCAAAGTCATAATTCTCACTCGCTCAGATAACTTTTCCCCAGCCTTACTGTAGTCCACGTTGCAGCTAGTGGCCAACCCAGCAAAAAGTCCTTCCAAATGTCTCTCACGTATTTCCACAGGTGCATATATCCAAAGGTGAGTATTTTCCCAAAGGTAAGTATCTCCAAATCCTTATATTCCTCATGGAAGTGGACGTGCAGCACTCTTGTCCTCCCGAGAGCCCCGGTTGGAGACTGTCTCTCTTCCCTCCCCAAACCTTCAGCTCATCAGCTCCTCATTTGTTTCAGCTGCGTGGGAAGATTGGCCATAGAGGGGTGGAGTTCCCCGACCATACCAGCAGATGGAGCCATAGCTGTCTGGGTTTGCAGCCACCTCAGGGGGATGTAACGTCCCTCCAGGACACAGCCTCTCGTGACATCACACATCCCCCTCCTCGGGACCGACGTCCTCGTCGGGGTAAAGGCAGCGAAGAAGGCATCACGCCGGGAGAGGGCGTCCGCATTGCCGTGGTGCTTGCCAGCCTGCTCTCTCTTCAACTCCTCCACCTCTAGGACCAGGGACTCAGCCTCCTGTTGTCTCTCCTTGAGTTTCTTACTGAACACATCAGCCTTGGTTTTAGCAGAGTTTAGCTTCTGTTGAGCAGCTTTCAGTTCCTTCTCTCTCTCTGCCTCCGCATTCTTCATCTTGTTCTCCAACACCTTGTACTTCTCCTCTGCCTTCTTCTGGACCTCCTTACTACTGCGCAGGGTCTCCTCACACTCCTCGATGGTCCTGCGCAGCCTCTCCAGCTCCTCCTGTTGCTTAGGGAAGGAGCTCTGTTGGAGTTTAGCCTGGAGGATATCTAACTCTTCTGTCTTCATGTCTAACTGTTGCTTTAACAAACGATACCTCTCAGCGGTCCCCTTCAGACCAGACAGTTCTTTGTCCAGATTCTGTAGCTCCGTCTCTGTGTCGGTCTGGGCACCTGCCATCCCTATCAGAGCCCGGGCGGGAGTGAGTAACTCGGAGGATTGCACCGGAGCCTTCCCAGGATGAGTCTTGCCTCTCCGTTTCCGAGGTACTCGGGTTATCCTCTCCTGAGACTCTCTCCAGAGTGGGTAAAAGGCTGGGCAGTCTCGTCCAATTAGGACAGGGACGGGGAGGGAATCAACCACCCCCGCCGTCGTGTGTATGGTTCCCCGTGTGCTGGTCATTGTAAGTTCAGTAATGGGGTATTCTCTGGTGTCCCCATGGACACAGGAAACTGGGAGGACTTTCCCCGGGTCAGACACGTTGGGCCCACCAAATCCTTACGCACCAGGGTGGCCCGGCTACCAGAATCCAGTAAGGCCTCCACATCATGGTGATTCACAGTTACCGGGCAGGTGGGGGGTCGATCTGGGCCGCCATCTACGACTCCCAAGAGCGAGGCAAACGGTGTGTGGGTGCTGAGCTGGAGGACTCCGCAGTGGGCATAGGTTCATCGGCTGGTTTCCCACACTGCCAGGAGATATGTCCCATCTCCCCACACCGGTAACACTGTCGAGTTTCCCCCCTCCTGGTGTACTCTTCTTGGACCCGCCTGGTTTCTGGCTCCCCCTGGAGCCGGGATAAGTCCTGACGTGGCTGGGTTCGAGACCTTGGGGTCCTTTGGACGGGTTCTTCCCATTTGTGGTGGGGCCGCACTCCTGGGGTCTTTTCGGGAAGCATTCAGCATCTCCGCTGTGGCCTGGTACTTTTCCACAGCTTCCACGGTCAGATCAGCCGTGGTCAAGGCCTGTTGACTGATGAACCGTTTTGCCTCATAAGGCAGGGCGCGTGAGGTAACGATCCACCACAACGGCCTCCACCACCGCCGCTGCTGTATTCCTCTGCGGATCCAGCCATTTCCTTGCGATTCGGACAAGTTCATGCATCTGCGCCCGAGGAGGTTGGTCTGGTTGGAAGGTCCAGCTGTGAAAGCGCTGGGCCATACCAAACTTTGTGAGTCCATATCTGCTGAGGATCTCAGACTTCAGGGCATCATAGTCAGTAACCTGGTCAGGGCCCAGGTCCCGGACAGCATTCAGCGATTCCCCGGTTAGAAAGGGGGCTAACAGACCAACCCACTGTTGCTTGGGCCAGGCTTCCCTAGTGGCCGTGGCCTCAAATGCATGCAGGTATGCCTCAATGTCATCGGTAGCTCCCATCTTAGATATAAAGTCACTTGCCTTTATTGGGCGGGTATTTTGGACCACCCTCTGTCTCTGCAACTGCAATTCCTCTGCCTTCAGAAGGTTGGCTTTCTTTTGCTCCTCCAAGAGAGCCACGTTTGCTTGCATCTGGGCTTGCTGGCCAGCAACAAGGGCTTTCAATATGTCCTCCATTTCAGTCGGGCGGGAGCCTACGGCCAACTTGGAAAACTGGGTGATCAAACCTTCGGTATCCTCCTCTGACATGCACTATTAACGCTTGAGCGTGCCCGTATTCTCCACCATCTGTGACGTCACGAGAGGCTACACAGCTTTCAGCGGGGTTGCTCAAGTAGTGCAAGGAGACAAGGTTCAAACAAAACAAGGATTTTATTATAGGTCTTGGGAAATTAACGAAAATATAACAAAATTCTGTTCTCTTGTGGCTCTTTAAGGGTTAACAGTTCAGGGATGTCTCTTCCACATCCAAAGTCATAATTCTCACTCGCTCAGATAACTTTTCCCCAGCCTTACTGTAGTCCACGTTGCAGCTAGTGGCCAACCCAGCAAAAAGTCCTTCCAAATGTCTCTCACGTATTTCCACAGGTGCATATATCCAAAGGTGAGTATTTTCCCAAAGGTAAGTATCTCCAAATCCTTATATTCCTCATGGAAGTGGACGTGCAGCACTCTTGTCCTCCCGAGAGCCCCGGTTGGAGACTGTCTCTCTTCCCTCCCCAAACCTTCAGCTCATCAGCTCCTCATTTGTTTCAGCTGCGTGGGAAGATTGGCCATAGAGGGGTGGAGTTCCCGACCATACCAGCAGATGGAGCCATAGCTGTCTGGGTTTGCAGCCACCTCAGGGGGATGTAACGTCCCTCCAGGACACAGCCTCTCGTGACATCACACTATGATAACAATTACAGACCTCTACATGCTTTGTAAGTAGGAAAACCTGCAAAATCTGCAGTGTATCAAAGACTTGTTCTCTCCACTGTACATTCTTACGAAACAGCAGGCTTTTGGGGTTTAGGTGATCATATGTACACTACATGATGTTGGCTGGCTATGGGGAAAGAACATCAAAGAATTATGAGAAACTCTCCCTTTTTCTAAGATCGTGAATAGTTGGACATCCATTTTTGAACTTATATATGAATGATACTGTATGTACCCATTGATTCTTGAAGAATATAACTGTCGTAGCCCATCAGAACCCAAAATATAAGCCTGTTTTACTCAAACGTTTGTAAACAAAATAAATGTAAACAAACACTGTATAGCCTCAAAACATGGTTAATACTCTCATTTTTATATCATGGAGGGTCAGTCCTTGAATCCGTTTCACTCATTTCATTAGAGCTTATACTCCCAGCACCTGTCTCAACACGACAGACACAATTAACACGTCTATTTATATCAGCTGTGTTCAGCCAATGGGATCTGAGGGGAATCAATGCATTTTATGCACGCTTCGACAATAACAACACCGTGCTGTGCGTGAGGGCCCCCAACGGCCCAGAGGACTGGGTGATCTCGCTCTCGGAGGCCGATATGAGCAAGGTCTTTAATCAGGTCAACACTCACAAGGTTGCGGGGCCAGACGGTACACCAGAGCACATACTCAGTGCATGCGCAGTACAGCTGGCAGGCATATTCACAGTACAGCTGGCAGGCATATTCACAGTACAGCTGGCAGGCATATTCACAGTCATTTTCAACCTCTCCTTGTCCCAGTTTGTAATCCCCACGTCTTAAGCTGACCACCATCATTCCTATTCCCCAGAACTCTAAGGCTTCATGCAACAATGACTACTGCCCTGTAGCACTCACATCTGTAATCATGAAGTGCTTTGAGAGGCTGGTTATGGCACACATCAACTCCATCATCCCAGACACCCTAGACCCACTCCAACAGATCCATAGATGAGAGGAGTACGATATGTTGGTGGATCTTTGATTTCACAATAGATCGAATTCGATGTTTCATGGATTATTTCACTATATCACAGTATAGCATTCACAACATGCTAGAAATAATTAGAATATTACAAGGATGATATAATCTATATAGATACAGTATATATATATATATATATATATATATATATATATATATATATATATATATATATATATATATATATATATACAGTGAGGGAAAAAGTATTTGATCCCCTGCTGATTTTGTACGTTTGCCCACTGACAAATAAATTATCAGTCTATAATTTTAATGGTAGGTTTATTTGAACAGTGAGAGACAGAATAACAACAAAATAATCCAGAAAAACGCATGTCAAACATTTTATAAATTGATTTGCATATTAATGAGGGAAATAAGTATTTGACCCCCTCTCAATCAGAAAGATTTCTGTCTCCCAGGTGTCTTTTATACAGGTAACGAGCTGAGATTAGGTGAACACTCTTAAAGGGAGTGCTCCTAATCTCAGTTTGTTACCTGTATAAAAGACACCTGTCCATAGAAGCAATCAATCAATCAGATTCCAAACTATCCATCATGGCCAAAACCAAAGAGCTCTCCAAGGATGTCAGGTACAAGATTGTAGACCTACACAAGGCTGGAATGGGCTGCAAGACCATCGCCAAGCAGCTTGGTGAGAAGGTGACAACAGTTGGTGCGATTATTCGCAAATGGAAGAAACACAAAAGAACTGTCAATCTCCCTCGGCCTGGGGCTCCATGCAAGATCTCACCTCGTGGTGTTGCAATGATCATGAGAACGGTGAGGAATCAGGCCAGAATTACACGGGAGGATCTTGTCAATGATCTCAAGGCAGCTGGGATCATAGTCACCAAGAAAACAATTGGTGACACACTACGCCGTGAAGGACTGAAATCCTGCAACGCCCGCAAGGTCCCCCTGCTCAAGAAAGCACATATACAGGGCAGTCTGAAGTTTGCCAATGAACATCTGAATGATTCAGAGGAGAACTGGGTAAAAGTGTTGTGGTCAGATGAGACCAAAATCAAGCTCTTTGGCATCAACTCAACTCGCAGTGTTTGGAGGAGGAGGAATGCTGCCTATGACCCCAAGCACACCATCCCCACTGTCAAACATGGAGGTGGAAACATTATGCTTTGGGGTGTTTTTCTGCTAAGGGGACAGGACAACTTCACCGCATCAAAGGGAGAATCTTGGGTGAGAACCTCCTTCCCTCAGCCAGGGCATTGAAAATGGGTCGTGGATGGGTATTCCAGCATGACAATGACCCAAAACACACGACCAAGGCAACAAAGGAGTGACTCAAGAAGAAGCACATTTAAGGTCCTGGCGTGGCCTAGCCAGTCTCCAGACCTTAATCCCATAGCAAATCTGTGGAGGGAGCTGAAGGTTCGAGTTGCCAAACGTCAGCCTCGAAAACGTAATGACTTGGAGAAGATCTGCAAAGAGAAGTGGAACAAAATCCCTCCTGAGATGTGTGCAAACCTGGTGGCAAACTACAAGAAACGTCTGACCTCTGTGATTGCCAACAAGGGTTTTGCCACCAAGTACTAAGTCATGTTTTGCAATGGGTGTCACAATCGTTATTAGACACGGACCAAGGCGCAGCGTGATAACCGTACATCTTTATTACGTACTTAACACACGATCAAAACAAAACAACAACCGATACGTGAAGTCCTAGGTTATACACCAAAACAAACCTTACGGAACAAGATCCCACAATAAACAGTGCCAAACAGGCTGCCTAAGTATGGTCCCCAATCAGAGACAACGAGAATCAGCTGCCTCTGATTGGGAACCACCCTGGCCAACATAGATCTACACGATCTAGATCATGAACATAGAAAATACAACATAGACACTACACACCCTGGCTCAACATTTAAGAGTCCCCAGAGCCAGGGCGTGACAATTGGGTCAAATACTTATTTCCCTCATTAAAATGCAAATCAATTTATAACATTTTTGACATGCGTTTTTCTGGATATTTTTGTTGTTATTCTGTCTCTCACTGTTCAAGTAAACATACCATTAAAATTATAGACTGATCATTTCTTTGTCAGTGGGCAAACGTACAAAATCAGCAGGGAATCAAATACTTTTTTCCCTTACTCTATATATATGTACAGTTGAAGTCGGAAGTTTACATACACTTAGGTTGGAGTCATTAAAACTTGTTTTTCAACCACTCAACTAATTTCTTGTTAACAAACTGAAGCTTTGGCAAGTCGATTAGGACATCTTCTTTGTGCATGACACAAGCTTGGTCGCAAATGGGTCTTCCAAATGGACAATGACCCCAAGCATACTTCCAAAGTTATGGCAAAATGGCTTAAGGACATCAAAGTCAAGGTATTGGATTGGCCATCACAAAGCCCTTTAAGAGTGTGCTCCTAATCTCAGCTCGTTACCTGTGTAAAAGACACTTGGGAGCCAGAAATCTTTCTGATTGAGAGGGGGTCAGATACTTATTTCCCTCATTAAAATGCAAATCAATTTATAACATTTTTGACATGAGTTTTTCTGGATTTTGTTGTTGTTATTCTGTCTCTCACTGTTCAAATAAACCTATCATTAAAATTATAGACTGATAATTTCTTTGTCAGTGGGCAAACGTACAAAATCAGCAGGGGATCAAATACTTTTTTCCCTCACTGTATGTGTATGTAATCCTTCCTAACATGGCTTTTTTGAGTGCATAAGTGTTGCTCTCCACAGTCTGGAGGACATAGTTTTGAAATCAGTGGAATTAGAGTATGAAAGCTAAGGAGATGGAGAAACTGATGGCGTTTTATTGCAAATATGCTGACGGAGTCGAAAAGAGAACACACAGAAGGCTGTTGTATAAAACACCTGTCTCCGGATTACATCTTCAAACTAAGGCAACCATGCCAACCGTGACAGAGAGGGAGAAGCATCCATCCATGTATATGGGTAAAATAGTCTAGCTAGCTACATTTTCAAATATTACACATTTCTAATTTAGTCAGAAAGACGTTTTCATTTCAAGTTAAAGTGTTCTGTTAACTAGCTAGCTAACGTTAGCTAGTTATAGCCTAATGTTAGCTAGCTAACGTTGAACCTGGTTGGTTAGCTACCTGCAGATTCATGCAGGGTAGTAACGTTATGAGTTGGGATTATGGTTCATTGTTTAGCTAGCTAGCTACATGTCTAAACAAAAGACTCCACTATGCAGGTAACTATTTCAATAGAATGTTTCTGATGTTCAGTATGCTCGCTGAACGCTACGAGAGCGAAACACTCTGAATTTATGAACAGCCAATCTCACACCGCTCTGAGTTTACGAATGCCCAGAGTACACTCTGGCACTCCAGATTAAATGTACGATCACACCCGTAGTATAAGCCATCCTTTAGTCTTAAAATCTTTGGTTATTTAGTACATAGCCTCACATGTGAATCCTTAAAGAGATGGGTGGGGCTAAAGCTTAAGAGGTTGTGAACGATGTTGAATGGGTGTAGACAAAGAAGAGCTCTCCAGTAGGTACCAAAACATTCAAGGGCAATTTTCTAGCTCTGAGTCTCTGCTTTTATCCAATGTAAAAAACACCTTTTAAGACTGAATCGAGCCGGTCGGTCACAAATTAGAAACGTGTAATATCTGGAAATGTAGCTAGCTAGACTATCTGACCCGTATACATGGATGGACGCTTCTCCCACTCTGTCACGGATGCCATGGCTGCCTTAGTTTGAAGATGTAATCCGGAGTCAGGTGTTTTATGCAACAGCCTTCTGTGTGATGGCATACACGTTTTTTATTAAGGCACATGAAAGTTCACATGTTCCAGAAGGCATTTCTGCCCAAAAACATATTTAGATTTTTTTTTTTTACATTCACGTTGAAATGCCTCTCCTGTGAAGTAGTGACACGCGACATACGCCTAGTTTCCTGAAATGAGTCACATATGGGATTGACAAAGTAATTGAACACGACACCATGTACACAAACAAAAACGGATGAACATAGATAGAATCTATGATGAGGACCCTGACTTTTCCTGGCTGGTTAGGTTCTACTGAAGGTACGGACACAGACGGACACATGATAAAAGCTCAGACTAGATCTACTCACCCAACTGGATGCTTCAGCTGAATAGCATAGTGATGCAGAGTCACACAGTCTTTAATCTACAGTACACGGGGTAAAAGTCTCAGTAGGATGACCCAGGCTGGGCCTGGGTGTCTGGCTCTGTTCTCCCTTCTTCAGATACGATTTCACATCCTGCTATTCTCACTCCACTCCCCAACTCCGACGTTGAAAGCCATCTCCTCGCTTCCCACAAAAACTACACAGTTGGACAGTAAGTAGCTCAACCTCGAAGAGGGCCTTGCCAGCTGGATGGACGGAGACAGACAATAGGATGCAGTTGTGGGTGTAGGGTGCAGAGAGAGGGCTCCAGGGCTTCACAGGCACGTAGGGGACACGGAATAGAGGGTACAACATGTTAGTGCAGGGCTTTGGAAACAGATGGTTAGAATCAGGTCTAATTTAGGAGAATTGGAGGTGAGAGGGAGTGAAGGATGAGTGAGGGGAGGGGAGAGGGATCGTGAGAGAAGAGCACGGAACGTAACAAAAGAGAAGGAATCTACATGGAACGTTTCCTATCTTTGAATAGGAGCCTGTTTATCTATTGTGTTGTAGCAATATTTTTTACAATTCCATAGGGATTTATGATCTATAACCATGTCTAAAGGCTTCAAGCGATTCTGATTAAGGGATCACTCAATAAAACCGTATGACTGTTCAGTGGTTTACACAGTCAGGGTCAAATAGCATACAAGTCATCCTAGTGCATGCGCAATGTGCCAAACATCCCTCTACAACAGATGCTATCAGTCACATGACCCTTCCCTGCCAATCTTTCTACATGGATGTCTCTCTCTGGGCTGGGTAGTCAGGCAGGTCATCCGTAATACAAGTCAGTATTCGACGTCCATCCATGTCTGAGGACGTTGGGAGATGACGTGGCCGGCCACTAGGGGCAACAGTGAGCACTCTTACCTTCAAGTAAAATTTTGTTTTGCGGATGGGAATGGCGGATGGGTGTAAGCTTCTGCCTCTGGTTCCAAAGGTTGCATGTAAGCATCTGCCTCTGGTTCCAAAGATTGCATGTTCAAATCCAGTGATAGAAAATTGTTTCTGATATTTCTGTTTTAAGCCTATCCCAAACCTTAACCCTTACCTTAAACATTCTGAGTTAATGCCTAACCTTAAGAATTCGGAGTTAATGCCTAAACTTAATCCTAACCTTAATATATTCAGAGTTAATGCCGAAATTTAACCATAAATTTAAGATTTAAGATTTAATGCCTAACCTTATCCTTGGAATGATACAGAGAATACAATATACTATACAGTTATTTATTTTACTTAGATTATTATCTATCCTGATGCCTAGTCACTTTACCCTGCCTTCATGGACATATCTACCTCAAGTACCTTGTACCTCTGATCTGGTGTTGGTACTCCCTGTATATAGCTCCATTCTCATGTATTTTAATTTATTCCTCTTGTTACTATTTATTTTTTCATTTACATTTACATTTTAGTCATTTAGCAGACGCTCTTATCCAGAGCGACTTACCGTTAGTGAATACATATATATATATATATATATTTTAAACATTTTTTTATACTGGCCCCCCGTGGGAAACAAACCCACAACCCTGGCGTTGCAAACGCCATGCTCTATCAACCAGGATCTCTAGTGGCACAGTTAGCACTGCGATGCAGTGCCTTAGACCACTGCGCCACTCAGGAGTACACACATTTCACGGTAAAGTCTACACGAGTTGTATTCGACGCATGTGGCAAATACAATTTGATTTGATTTGAGTTTTGATTTGAT
Organism: Coregonus clupeaformis; assembly: GCF_020615455.1. NCBI lineage: Eukaryota > Metazoa > Chordata > Actinopteri > Salmoniformes > Salmonidae > Coregonus > Coregonus clupeaformis. The sequence goes on from NC_059192.1 coordinate 8,912,009, forward strand.
TTGAGAAGTACATTTCTTAATTTGACGTTTGGAACAACTTCGAAATTTGATGTTTGAGAAACAAGAATGAACGTCTAATTCTGACGTGAGACTGCGAGAGCTTGTTGGTGTAGTTGGTATCCAGGTTACAGGAGGTTAAGTGTTCTGCAACACACTGCACTCCAGCATCCATCTCTCACCCAGCAGGAGGACTGACCACCTGATATGTGGACTGCCGAGAGATAATGATCCCACACTGTGCCCTCTGTCTGTGTGTGTCTATGTGCGTGTGTGTGTGTGTGTGTGTGTGTGTGTGTGTGTGTGTGTGTGTGTGTGTGTGTGTGTGTGTGTGTGTGTGTGTGTGTGTGTGTGTGTGTGTGTGTGTGTGTGTGTGTGTGTGGGCAGGCGTGTGTTATTTCCATCACAACCATATATCCATCACGACTCAGTGAGTAATAATACAAATCTGTGTTATTTAACTCATGAAATGGCTTTGGTCCAATGTTGAAATAGTACACACATATATATATATATATATGTGTGTTGACCTGAAAGCAATTATGCTTTCCAGTCAACACAAATAAGAATGCTCTCAGAAAGTAAAGCATGCTTTATTTTCCCATCCTGTAAACAATGTACAGAGAGTGGAATGAGGTTCCATTATGTACTATAAGAGCTCTCTCACCACAGAGCTTTTATATTTTAAGATAAATAAATAAATAGAAGACCTGATAAACAGAGTTGTTTACAGAGAACACAGCATTGGCACAACTGATATTGCCATACAATTATGGCCAACAATCGAGAGCAGACACCTACAGAAAATAGACTGAACTTTCACTCAATAATGACCTTCAGCTAAACCAAAGGAATTTTTTGGAAGTTGAAGCTCATTTACTGCATTTTGTACACAATTTAAAAACTCTAAAATGCTGTTTGGAGAACAGCAATAACGAGCCCAGTCACCACAATATTAGGTTTAAAGGTCTGTGGAACGGCACACTACAATTTAGTACGTACTGTACATATCCCAACCAGAAGCCATGGATTACAGGTAACATCCACACCTAGCTCAAGGCTAGAGCTCCCGCTTTAAAGGAGTGGGACAATAATCCGGACGCTTATAAGAAATCCCGCTATGCCATCAAACAGGCAAAGTTTCAATACAGGACAAAGATTGAATCCTACTACACTGGCTCTGACGCTCGTCGGATGTGGCAGGGCTTGCAAACTATTACGGACTACAAAGGGAAACCCAGCCGAAGAGCTACCCAGTGAAGCGTAAATGCCTTTTATGCTAGCTTCGAGGCAAGCAACACTGAAGCATGCATGAGACCACCAGCTGTTCCGGACGACTTTGTGATCACGTTCTCTGTAACCGATGTGAACAAGACCTTTAAACAGGTCAACATTCACAAGGCCACGGGGCCAGACGGATTACCAGGACGTGTACTCAGAGCATGCGCGGAACAACTGGCAAGTGTCTTCACTGACATTTTCAACCTCTCATTGACCGAGTCTGTAATACCTACATGTTTCAAGAAGACCACCATAGTCCCTGTGCCCAAGAAAGCGAAGGTAACCTGCCTAAATGACTACCGTCCCGTAGCACTCACGTCGGTAGCCATGAAGTGCTTTGAAAGGCTGGTAATGGCTCACATCAACACCATCATCCCGGAAACCCTAGACCCACTCCAATTCACATACCGCCCCAATAGATCCACAGATGACGCAATCTCAATCAACACTCCACACTTTCCTTTCCCACCTGGAAAAAGGAACACCTATGTGAGAATGCTATTCATTGACTACAGCTCAGCGTTCAACACCATAGGTCCCACAAAGCTCATCACTAAGGTCCTCTGTTGCTCAAATGGTAGAGCATGGTGCAGGTAATGCCAGGGTAGTGGGTTCGATCCCCGGGACCACCCATACGTAAAAATGTATGCACACATGACGGCAAGTCGCTTTGGATAAAAGTGTCTGCTAAATGGCATATTATATTATATTATTATATACTAAGCTAAGGACCTCCCTCTGCAACTGGGTCCTGGACTTCATGACGGGCCGGCCCCAGGTAGTCAACAACACATCTACACCCTGATTCTCAACATGGGGGCCTCTCAGGGGTGCATGCTTAGTCCACTCCTGTACTCCCTGTTCACCCACGACCGCGTGGCCAAGCACGACTCCAACACCATCATTACGTTTTCTGACGACACAACGGTGGTAGGCCTGATCACCGACAACGATGAGGCAGCCTATAGGGAGGAGGTCAGAGACCTGGTAGTGTGGTGCCAGGACAACAACCTCTCCCTCAATGTGAGCAAGACAAAGGAGACGATCGTGGACTACAGGAAAAGGGGGGCCGAACACGCCCCCATTCACATCGATGGGGATGTAGTGGAGCCGGTCGAGAGTTTAAAGTTCCTTGGTGTCCACATCACCAACAAACTCATGGTCCAAACACACCAAGAAAGTCGTAAATAGGGCGCGACAACGCCTTCACCCCCCTCTGGAGACTGAAAAGATTTGGCATGGGTCCCCAGATCCTCATAAAGCTCTACAGCTGCACAATTGAGAGCATCCTGACCGGTTGCATCACCGCCTGGTATGGCAACTGCTCGGCATCCGACAGTAAGGCGCTACAGAGGGAAGTGCGTATGGCCCAGTACATCACTGGTGCCAAGCTTCCTGCCATCCAGGACCTATATACTAGGCGGTGTCAGAGGAAGGCCCAAAAAATTGCGGTACCGGAGCGCCAAGTCTAGGTCCAAAAGGCTCCTTAACAACTTCTACCCCCAAGCCATAAGACTGCTGAACAATTAATCAAATGGCCACCCAGACTATTTGCATTGACACCCCCCCCTTTTGTTTTTACACTGCTGCTACTCACTGTTTATTATCTATGCATTTTACATTTACATTTACGTCATTTAGCAGACGCTCTTATCAAGAGCGACTTGCATTGTCACTTTACCCCTACCTACATGTACAAATTACCTCGACTAACCTGTACCCCCACACATTGACTTGGTACCGGTACCCCCTGTATATAGCCTCATTATTGTTATTTTATTGTGTTATTATTATTTATTTTTTTACTTTAGTTTATTTAGTAAATATTTTCTTAACTCTATTTTCTTAAAACTGCATTGTTGGTTAAGGGCTTGTAAGCATTTCTGTTGTATTCGGCGAATGTGACAAATAAAATGTTATTTGATTTAGCAGACACTCTTATCCAGAGCTACTTAGAGGAGCAATTAGGGTTAAGTGCCTTGCTCAAGGGCACATCGACAGATTTTTCACTTAGTCGGCTCAGAGATTCAAACCATCAATATTTTGGTTACTGGCCCAACACTCTTAACCGCTAGGTTACCTGCCGCATATACAACGTCAACCACTACTCAACCATAAATTGACTAATTTATTTGTGGAACGACTCATACAGTGCAACGTGACCTAGATGCAAAATACACGCTATCAAGTCACAACAAGACCAACTTCAAATGCCGACATCCATAGGCGGTGCATGAGTTTGAAGTTTTGGGAAGCAATTTTTTCACCTGAGGCGTGGTGACATAAAGTAGGTTTAATCACAGATAATCTTAATCTTAGGCATAGTGAAATAAAGTAGGCTTAATCACAGATAATCTTAATCTTAGGCGTAGTGACATAAAGTAGGCTTAATCACAGATAAACTTAATCTTAGGCATAGTGACAGAAAGTAGGCTTAATCACAGATAATCTTAATCTTAGGCGTAGTGACATAAAGTAGTCTTAATCACAGATAATCTTAATCTTAGGCGTAGTAACATAAAGTAGGCTTAATCACAGATAATCTTAATCTTAATCTTCTCCTTTCTTTCCGCAGGAAAAATGTGGCCTTTTATAAACACATTTCATGTCATTCTACTACACTTTATATGACTGGAGACATAAGCAACATATTTTTTAAAACGACATATATTAGTAGCCTACTTTGCTGACACTGACAAACAGATCAGTAAAAACAACCTCGTCTTGAATGCAACCATCTAATCTAGGCCTACGAAAAGGGGAGACACATATTGTACATTATGATGTCCATCTAGCCATGTCCCCAAGATAGGCTACTGTTCACTCAATTGGGAGTTTAGAATTTTGATAATTTGAGACAGATTAGAGTATTTTCTTTGTGTTCGCTTTTCAGCAATGGCCATTTGCTTTCTAAACTACGTTTTTTCCTATGATTGTGTTTTGAAATATTATATGCCTAGGCCTATTTACCTGCTTTTTACTGACCACTGCAACTCAACAATCAGCTATTTGGTAGGCTATTTGCCGAGCACACTTGTCACGTTCGTTTAAAGACGGGTCGGACCAAGGCGCAGCGCGATATGCGTACATGTTTATTTAACGATAAACACACGACAAAACAACAAAGGAAACAAAACGAGAAGTCCAAAGGTACGGTACAATAAACCTTACACGGAACAAGATCCCACAACTCAACAGTGCCAATAGGCTGCCTAAGTATGAGCCCCAATCAGAGACAACGAGCGACAGCTGCCTCTGATTGGGAACCACACCGGCCAACATAGAAACACAAATCTAGAATATTCACACCCTGACCAAACTAGCTAGAGTTCTGTAGGCCAGGGCGTGACAACACTGCCCAAATTGGGCCCTTAAAACAGTGCACAGCTAATTTTTTAAAGAAGGTAATGATCCTCTGTGGCCAAATCATGCTCTCTGGTGTAGTTTTTTGAATGATTTTATTTATTTCTGTACAGGCACGAGTAATTATATAGCTAATTTTGGCTAATTTAATTCAATTTACTTTAGGGGAAGCTTATATCCCCCTAGCCAATTAGACTCGACACCTGTGCCGACATCAATGTGAAGTGAAAGTAACCGGTGCATAAAACAGCTGACTGCAAGGCTTACAAAGCGAGTTCAAATGCCGACATCAAATTCAAAGCAATCAGCGCACTGCCTAAACAATGAAGACCCGCAGAGCAAACTGTCTGGCAATGTCGCCCTTACTAACGACGGTTACCTGATGAATGGATGTTATAACAAGTCCTCAGTTATGGACAGATTTGAGAGCATAATCTCCATCCAAATGTTACTGTTCTACCTGTCACCTTGACATGGGGGGCTCCTATGGGCCTGACCCTCTGTAGCAGAGTGTTGTAATTATATGACTTTACATAATCCCAGAATATGTCCTCAGTGTTCGCAGGTCCAAAACAGATCAAGGTGTTTTAATCAGACTAAATGTCTGGTATTAGGGGCTAGGTGTGCCAGTTTAGCGTCACTCTGTGTGAATTATCAGCAGGAAATAAGTCAATGTCACCTTGCAACTAAACCCCAAAGCCTGCCGCTACAACAGCCATTTTGTGTCCAACTACTGAACAGAGACAGACGATTTTTGACTGCTTTCACTCAGTTTCCTTCCTGGTTTGGCCTTGGAAGTCAACAGAGATATCAACAGGTGAGAGAGAGGTGCCAGGATAAAGTGAAATGTTTCTTCAAATGAGACCAAAGACTGAATGTATGTGTGTGGACGTGTGTGTGTGTGTGTGTGTGTGTGTGTGTGTGTGTGTGTGTGTGTGTGTGTGTGTGTGTGTGTGTGTGTGTGTGTGTGTGTGTATGTGTGCTTATTCAAGGTATTTCTCTACAGTACAATATGTATAGGCCATCTTGTGCTTAGCTCTGTATGTATCGTGTGGAGTCACCAATTGGTGTGTGGGTGAGCTGTGTTAATGAGCTGTATGTCAAATTAGCATGGATCTAAAAAAGCATCTTCTATTACAGGTCCTGCTGGGTGGACAACGCATTCTAGGAAAACACTGCTCCTCTGTTTCCATTGTGCAAGCAACAACCACCACCTGTGTGTGTGTGTGTGTGTGTGTGTGTTAGCTAGCTTTATGATGCATATCTTTGCATAATCTATCCAGAATTGACCTACTGCAATCGCTGAGGACACTTTAAATTAAATGTGTTGTCAGGCATACCATCAATGTAGGTAGACTACATACATACATGTAGTCTACCTACATACATGTAGTCTACATACATACGTGTAGTCTACATACATACGTGTAGTCTACAAACATACGTGTAGTCTACATGCATACGTGTAGTCTACCTGCATACGTGTAGTCTACCTACATACGTGTAGTCTACAAACATACGTGTAGTCTACATACATAAGTGTAGTCTACCTACATAAGTGTAGTCTACATACATACATGTAGTCTACCTACATACGTGTAGTCTACCTACATACATGTAGTCTACATACATGCATGTAGTCTACCTGCATACATTAAGTCTACATACATACATGTATTCTACATACATACATGTAGTCTACATACATACAGTGAGGGAAAAAAGTTTTGATCCCCTGCTGATTTTGTACGTTTGCCCACTGACAAAGAAATGATCAGTCTATAATTTTAATGGTAAGTTTATTTGAACAGTGAGAGACAGAATAACAACAAAAAAATCCAGAAAAACGCATGTCAAAAATGTTATAAATTGATTTGCATTTTAATGAGGGAAATAAGTATTTGACCCCCTCTCAATCAGAAAGATGTCTGACTCCCAGGTGTCTTTTATACAGGTAACGAGCTGAGATTAGAGCACACTCTAAAAGAGAGTGCTCCTAACCTCAGCTTGTTACCTGTATAAAAGACACCTGTCCACAGAAGCAATCAATCAATTAGATTCCAAACTCTCCACCATGGCCAAGACCAAAGTGCTCTCCAAGGATGTCAGGGACAAGATTGTAGACCTACAGAAGGCTGGAATGGGCTACAAGACCATCACCAAGCAGCTTGGTGAGAAGGTGACAACAGTTGGTGCGATTATTCGCAAATGGAAGAAACACAAAATAACTGTCAATCTCCCTCGGCCTGGGGCTCCATGCAAGATCTCACCTCGTGGAGTTGCAATGATCATGAGAACGGTGAGGAATCAGCCCAGAACTACACGGGAGGATCTTGTCAATGATCTCAAGGCAGCTGGGACCATAGTCACCAAGAAAACAATTTGTAACACACTACGCCGTGAAGGACTGAAATCCTCCGGTGCCCGCAAGATCCCCCTGCTCAAGAAAGCACATATACAGGGCCATCTGAAGTTTGCCAATGAACATCTGAATGATTCAGAGGAGAACTGGGTGAAAGTGTTGTGGTCAGATGAGACCAAAATGGAGCTCTTTGGCATCAACTCAACTCGCCGTGTTTGGAGGAGGAGGAATGCTGCCTATGACCCCAAGAACACCATCCCCACCGTCAAACATGGAGGTGGAAACATTATGCTTTGGGGGTGTTTTTCTGCTAAGGAGACAGGACAACTTCACCGCATCAAAGGGACGATGGACGGGGCCATGTACCATCAAATCTTGGGTGAAAACCTCCTTCCCTCAGCCAGGGCATTGAAAATGGGTCGTGGATGGGTATTCCAGCATGACAATTACCCAAAACACACGGCCAAGGCAACAAAGGAGTGGCTCAAGAAGAAGCACATTAAGGTCCTGGAGTGGCCTAGCCAGTCTCCAGAGCTTAATCCCATAGAAAATCTGTGGAGGGAGCTGAAGGTTCGAGTTGCCAAACATCAGGCTCGAAACCTTAATGACTTGGAGAAGATCTGCAAAGAGGAGTGGGACAAAATCCCTCCTGAGATGTGTGCAAACCTGGTGGCCAGCTACAAGAAACGTCTGACCTCTGTGATTGCCAACAAGGGTTTTGCCACCAAGTACTAAGTCATGTTTTGCAGAGGGGTCAAATACTTATTTCCCTCATTAAAATGCAAATCAATTTATAACATTTTTGACATGCGTTTTTCTGGATTTTTTTGTTGTTATTCTGTCTCTCACTGTTCAAATAAACCTACCATTAAAATTATAGACTGATCATTTCTTTGTCAGTGGGCAAACATACAAAATCAGCAGGGGATCAAATACTTTTTTCCCTCACTGTAAGCCAGAAAGGCCTATCGCGTACGTACATGCCCTTATTTCAGTCGTCAGTCAAAAAGAGGGTGTCTTGTCCTGCTCCTGAAATCTGCTAGTGCATTCATCCCAGTCATCAGCAACAGAGCATTGGTGTAGGTGCATGTCTGACATCAATGTGTGCGCAATTACAATTATAATATAATATGGTCAATTAAAATATATATATATAACATAAACATACTGTTGACATGTAGGCTATGGTGTAATGGAATGTTTTGTATTGTGTGGTAGGTTTTGTGGATTTTCACAATCTTCTGTAGGTGTCTTAACCAGCCATAAAATAACTACAATGGTAGGTTTAGTGGGTTTTTACACTCTTATGTAGGTGTCATAACCAGCCATAAAATAACACAATATATGTCACAAGAGGTCAAAATATATGCGTCATGACAGTGTTATGATCGTGTCATAAGGTGTTATGACGCTGGGTGTCAAGTGTTACCAAGTTTTTCTGGGTAAGTCTCTTGTCACGATCGTCTGAAGGAGCGGACCAATACGCAGCGCGTGGAGTGAACATGATGACTTTATTTAATTAAAGCAACCACGAAAAACCAACAAATGACGATACGTGAAGTCCTCTGTGACACCGACAGAACATACAACACTGGAACAATAACCCACAAACACACAGTGAAAACACACAGTATAAATATGGCTCCCAATCAGAGATAACGAGCCGACAGCTGACACTCGTTACCTCCGATTGGGAGTCATATGACTAACAAGCTACTCCAACCAAACATAGAAATACACAACTAGAATACCCAACATAGAAATACACCCAAGTGAAAAATAACAACCCTGGCTCAATAATAAAGTCCATGGAGCCAGAGTGTCACAGTACCCCCCCCTAAAGGTGCGAACTCCGGGCGCACCAGCATACAGTCTAGGGGAGGGTCTGGGTGGGCGTCTGTCCATGGTGGCGGCTCTGGCACTGGTCGTGGTCCCCACCCCACCATAGTCACTACCTGCTTACGTAGCCTCCTCCAAATGACCACCCCCCAACTAAACCCCACAGGATTAAGGGGCAGCACTGGACTAAGAGGCAGCACCGGACTCAGGGGCAGCACCGGACTAAGGGGCAGCACCGGGCTAAGGGGCAGTACCGGACTCAGGGGCAGCACCAGACTAAGGGGCAGCACCGGACTAAGGGGCAGCACCGGACTAAGGGGCAGCACCAGGATAAGGGACAGCACCAGGATAAGGGGCAGCACCAGGATAAGGGACAGCACCGGGCTAAGGGGCAGTACCGGACTAAATGGCGGATCCTGGCTAGCTGGCTCTGGCGGATCCTGGCTGGCTGGCGGATCCCGGCTGGACGGCTCTGGCGGATCCTGGCTGGCGGAAGGCTCTGGCTGATCCTGTCTGGCGGAAGGCTCTGGCTGATCCTGTCTGGCGGAAGGCTCTGGCTGATCCTGTCTGGCGGACGGCTCTGGCTCCTGTCTGGCGGAAGGCTCTGGCTGATCCTGTCTGGCGGAAGGCTCTGGCTGATCCTGTCTGGCGGAAGGCTCTGGCTGATCCTGTCCGGCGGAGAGCTCTAGCGGCTCCGGTCTGGCGGACGGCTCTGAAGGCTCATGGCAGACGGGCGGCTTTGCAGGCTCAGTACAGACGGGCAGTTCAGACGGCGTAGGGCAGACGGACAGTTCAGGCGCCGTTGGGCAGACGGGCAGTTCAGGCGCCGTCTGAGGCGCACCGTAGGCCTGGTGCGTGGTGCCGGAACTGGAGGTACCGGGCTGAGGACACGCATCTCAGGGCTAGTGCGGGGAGAAGCAACAGGGCATGCTTGGCCCTGGGGACGCACCGTAGGCCTGATGCGTGGTGCCGGAACTGGAGGTACCGGGCTGAGGACACGCATCTCAGGGCTAGTGCGGGAAGCAGCAACAGGGCATGCTTGGCCCTGGGGACGCACCGTAGGCCTGATGCGTGGTGCCGGAACTGGAGGTACCGGGCTGAGGACACGCATCTCAGGGCTAGTGCGGGGAGTCGGAACAGGGCATGCTGGACCCTGGGGACTCCCATAACGCCTAGTGCGGGGAGCCGGAACAGGGCATGCTGGACCCTGGGGACTCACCTCACGCCTAGTGCGGAGAGCAGGAACAGGCCGGGCGGGGCTGGCGACGCGCACCGTATCCCTGGTGCGAGTGGCCGGAACAGGCCGGGCCGGGCTGGCGAAGCGCACCGTATCCCTGGTGCGTGGAGTAGGAACAGGCCGGGCTGGGCTGGCGAAGCGCACCGTATCCCTGGTGCGTGGAGTAGGAACAGGCCGGGCTGGGCTGGCGAAGCGCACCGTATCCCTGGTGCGTGGAGTAGGAACAGGCCGGGCTGAGCTGGCGACGCGCACCGCATACTTGGTGCGTATGGCAGGAACAGGCCGAACCGGGCTGGCGACGCGCACCTTACACTTAGTGCGAGGGACCGGAACAGGCCGTACCGTACGGGGAACACACACTACTGGCTGCACCTCGGGACTAGGAACGGGCCAGACCGAACTGGTTACACACCCCAGTACCTCACGCCGTGCCTCAACACCTTCCTTCCCTGCTTTACCCAGTAGCCCCCTTGACCTGGTAGCCCACTGAATCCGTCCCTTCTCTGCCTCCGTCAGCCCCCTTAACCTGGCAGCCCTCTGACTCTGCCTTGTGGCAGCCTCCTGCTGCTCCGTCGCCTCTCCTCTGTTTCGCTCCATGGACGGCGATCCATGCCGTCCAGGATTTCTTCCCACGTCCAGGACCCTTTACCGTCCAACAGTTCCTCCCATGTCCAGACCCTTTGCTCCTGGACGCGCTGCTTGGTCCTTTTTTGGTGGGTTATTCTGTCACGATCGTCTGAAGGAGCGGACCAATACGCAGCGCGTGGAGTGAACATGATGACTTTATTTAATTAAAGCAACCACGAAAAACCAACAAATGACGATACGTGAAGTCCTCTGTGACACCGACAGAACATACAACACTGGAACAATAACCCACAAACACACAGTGAAAACACACAGTATAAATATGGCTCCCAATCAGAGATAACGAGCCGACAGCTGACACTCGTTACCTCCGATTGGGAGTCATATGACTAACAAGCTACTCCAACCAAACATAGAAATACACAACTAGAATACCCAACATAGAAATACACCCAAGTGAAAAATAACAACCCTGGCTCAATAATAAAGTCCATGGAGCCAGAGTGTCACATCTCTAAGAGCTTTCTACACCTGGATTGTGCAAAAATTGCCCATTATTCTTTTTAAAATCCTTCAAGCTCCAACTATTTTCAGGTCTTGCCATAGATTTTCAAGCCGATTTAAGTCAAAACTGTAACTCGGCCACTCAGGAACATTCACTGTCTTCTTGGTAAGTAACTCCAGTGCAGTTTTGTCTTGTGTTTTAGGTTATTGTTTTAGGTTATTGTCCTGCTGAAAGGTGAATTCATCTCCCAGTGTCTACTTGAAAGCAGACTGAACCAGGATTTTACCAGTGCTTATCAAATCAAATCAAATCAAATTGTATTTGCCACATGCGCCGAATACAACAGGTGTAGACATTACCGTGCAATGCTTACTTACAGCCCTTAACCAACAATGCATTTATTTCTTAATAAAAATGTCAAATAAAACAACAAAAAAGTGTTAAGAAAAAAGAGCTGAAGTAAAATAAAATAACAGTAGGGAGGCTATATACAGGGGGGTACCGGTGCAGAGTCAATGTGCGGGGGCACCGGCTAGTTGAGGTAATTGAGGTAAAGTGACTATACATAAATAATTAACAGAGTAGCAGCAGCGTAAAAAGATGGGGTGGGGGTGCAAATAGTCCGGGTAGCCATGATTAGCTGTTCAGGAGTATTATGGCTTGGGGGTAGAAGCTGTTGAGAAGCCTTTTGGACCTAGTCTTGGCGCTCCGGTACCGCTTGCCGTGCAGTAGCAGAGAGAACAGTCTATGACTAGGGTGGCAGGAGTCTTTGGCAATTTTGAGGGCCTTCCTCTGACACCACCTGGCTTAGCTCCATTCCATTTGTTTTTTTATCCTGAAAAACTCCCCAGTCCTTAATGATTACAAGCATACCCATAACATGATGCAGTCACCACTATGCTTGAAAATATGGAGAATAGTATTACTTTAGTGCCTTGTTGCAAACAGGATGCCTGTTTTGGAATATTTTTATTCTGTACATTCTTCCTTCTTGTCACTCTGTCAATTGGGTTTGTATTGTGGAGTAACTACAATGTTGATGATCCATCCTCAGTTTTATCCAACCACAGCCGTTAAACACTGTAACTCTTTTAAAGTCACCATTGGCCTCATGGTGAAATCCCTGAGCAGTTTCCTTCCTCTCCGGCAACTGAGTTAGGAAGGACGCCTGTATCTTTGTAGTGACTGAGTGTATTGATACACCATCCAAAGTGTTTTTAATAACTTAACCATGCTCAAAGGGATATTCAATGTCAGTTTTTTCTATTTTTACTAATCTACGAATAGGTGCCCTCCCTGGTCTTTGTGGTTGAATCTGGGTTTAAAAATTCACTGCTCGACAGAGGGACCTTACAGATAATTGTATGTGTGGGGTACAGAGATGGTAGCCATTCAAAAATCATGTTAAACACTATTTTTGCTTACAGAGTGAGTCCATATAACTTATCATGTGTCTTGTTAAGCACATTTTTACTCCTGAACTTATTTTTGCTTGCCATACCGATTGGGTTGAATACTTATTGACTCAAGACATTTCAACTTTTCATTTATTATTAATTTGTAAAAACATAATTCCACTTTCATATTGTGAGGTATTATGTGTATGCTAGTGACAAAACATCAATATTTTATCAAATTTAAATTCAGGCTGTAACACAACAAATTGTGGAAAAAGTCAAGGGGTGTGAATACTTTCTGAAGGCACTGTATATACAGTTGAAGTCGGAAGTTTACATACACTTAGGTTGGAGTCATTAAAACTCATTTTTCAACCACTCCACAAATTTCTTGTTAACAAACTGTAGTTTTGGCAAGTCGGTTAGGACATCTACTTTGTGCATGACACAAGTAATTTTTCCAACAATTGTTTACAGACAGATTATTAAACTTAAAATTCACTGTATCGCAATTCCAGTGGGTCAGAAGTTTACATACACTAAGTTGACTGTGCCTTTAAACAGCTTAGAAAATTCCAGAAAATGATGTCATGGCATTAGAAGCTTCTGATAGGTTAATTGACATCATTTGAGTCAATTGGAGGTGTACCTGTGGATGTATTTCAAGGCCTACCTTCAAACTCAGTGCCTCTTTGCTTGACATCATGGGAAAATCAAAAGAAATCAGCCAAGACCTCAGAAAAAAAATGGTAGACCTCCACAAGTCTGGTTCATCCTTGGGAGCAACTTCCAAACGCCTGAAGGTACCACATTCATCTGTACAAACAATAGTACGCAAGTATAAACACCATGGGGCCACGCAGCCGTCATACCGCTCAGGAAAGAGACGCATTCTGTCTCCTAGAGATGAACGTACTTTGGTGTGAAAAGTGCAAATCAATCACAGAACAACAGCAAAGGACCCTGTGAAGATGCTAGAGGAAACAGGTACAAAAGTATCTATATCCACAGTAAAACGAGTCCTATATCGACATAACCTGAAAGGCCGCTCAGCAAGGAAGAAGCCACTGCTCCAAAACTGCCATAAAAAAGCCAGACTACGGTTTGCAACTGCACACGGGGACAAAGATTGTACTTTTTTGAGAAATGTGCTCTGGTCTGATTAAACAAAAATAGAACTGTTTGGCCAACAGCAAGCCGAAGAACACCATCCCAACCGTGAAGCACGGGGGTGGCAGCATCATGCTGTGGGGGTGCTTTGCTGCAGGAGGGACTGGTGCACTTCACAAAATAGATGGCGTCATGAGGAAGGAAAATTATGTGGATATATTGAAGCAACATCTCAAGACATCAGTCAGGAAGTTAAAGTTTGGTCGCAAATGGGTCTTCCAAATGGACAATGGCTCCAAGCACCCTTCCAAAGTTGTGGCAAAATGGCTTAAGGACAACAAAGTCAAGGTATTGGAGTGGCAATCACAAAGCCCTGACCTCAATCCTGTAGAACATTTTTGGGCAGAACTGAAAAAGCGTGTGTCGAGCAAGGAGGCCTACAAACCTGACTCAGTTATCCCAGCTCTGTCAGGAGGAATGGGTCAAAATTGTGGGAAGCTCGTGGAAGGCTACCCGAAACGTTTGACCCAAGTTTAACAATTTAAAGGCAATGCTACCAGATACTAATTGACTGTATGTAAACTTCTGACCCACTGGGAATGTGATGAAAGAAATATAAGCTGAAATATATCAATCTCTCTACTATTATTCTGACATTTCATGTTCTTAAAATAAAGTGGTGATCCTAACTGACCTAAGACACATAATTTTTACTTGGATTAAATGTCAGGAATTGTGAAAAACTGAGTTGAAATGTATTTGGCTAAGGTGTATGTAAACTTCCGACTTCAACTGTATTTAATGAAAGTACCCAGACCTCACCCTTTAATGTTTTAACTGAAATTTCCCAAGATGAACTAGCCACCTAGCTTGATAAACAGTGCTGACAATTCCATTTGGGCTAGCTAGCTAAATTATACAGCCAACATTTTGTCTATAATAATATGCCATTTAGCAGATGCTTTTATCCAAAGCGACTCACAATCATTTGTGCATACATTTTTACGTATGGGTGGTCGCGGGGATCAAACCCACTACCCTGGCGTTACAAGCGCCATGCTCTACCAATTGAGCTACAGAGGACCATATTGATGCTGTTACAATAACCAAATAGTTGGAGAAAAAAAAATCTTTTGTGAAACCATGATGTGGTGTTTGACAGGATTTGATGTTGTAAGCAATTTCAAAGTTGTTTGAGTTACTTTGTGTATCTGCAAATTTTCTTGAGAAATCTCACTGTGACACGGCCCACTGTCCATGTTGCTTGATATAGGCGTTTTCATTGAACGACCAGTCAAGGTGAGCTCCCCGCCGCCTCAGCCTACTAGCTCCCCGCCCACTAAGACTTCCTGGTTTGACGTGAGAGAAAATGTACCTTTTCTTCCATTTTGATCATTTCTATCCTGAAAAAAATATTATGGGTGACGTTTTAGTCCCTCAAAAGGCAATTTTATATGGGAATCAGAATGACTGTTCAGGACCTTTAAAACATAATTCCACATCAAGCAGGCCAGCCATCAGTGTGGATGAAGGACTTGTCATTAGTGGTGCTAAGCTCATAAGCACAAGGATGGAGACAACATGTATTATTATTTTTTAACCTTGACAGCCACCATTTGTTTGTTTGTTTGTTTGTTTGTTTGTTTAGTAGATGAGACAATGTTTATCTGGATATCTGGCACTGGGAAGGTGGGGGTGGCGGATCACTGGGATATTTTATCTATAAGGCCACAATTTACCTGGTATTTACTTGGAAAGTGTATGATAAATTGGTTATTACATAATAACTAAATATGTTAGTTTGATTCAACAAGCGTTGAAGACTCGATATGACAGGCAATACCATCCTTATCTTACCTGCTGTGTTGAATTATCTGAAGTAACATACTGTCTTAGTAAACACTAGCCAAGCTCCAGCTTCATTTACCAAAGTTTGTTTTGGGGAGAACATTTTCAAATGCAGTTTGGAATGACTTGAAGAACTGTTTGGGTGCCCTCATAAAATAATGGATTTCATTTCTTCTTCTAAAAACTGTCCTGTCAATCGAGAAAAGGTGTTTAACCTAATGCCCAACTGAATTTGTTCTGAAAGAGAGAAAAGAACGATAACATTTTGATTCACTGTCTCGTCTCATTCTAATCTTTTACATAACGTTCACCCAACCAATCAGCATATTCAAATATATGCAAATGACTTGCCATCCATGGTAATTGGATATAGGGGCCTAATGTCAGATGAAAACGCCAAGAGGAAACAAGTGTCAGGAATAGAATATGGGACAAATAACCAAACCACACTGATAATAAAGTATGCTTATAATGCATACAGAAGACATCCTAAGTGGAAATATAATGATTGTTCAAAGCCATTGAAATAGATCCAACAACCGAAGTGGTCCATTTCATAAGCATATTCCTATTGAGTTTTGACCTATTGTTTATTTTATTTTATATTTAAACATATATGTTTACTAACATCTATAATATGTATTTTAAGTATGGAAATGCAAGTATTTAGTCAACATCCAAAAGGGAAATAAAGTTTCATCAGCAGTAATACTGCACATCTCCGACATGTCTGAGGTCGATGATTACTTGTTAAATCACACACATGTAAATTCCACAAAAAGCACCTCCCTTCTCATCCAAGGCAGGAAATTAGCCATACCCTCCATAGCAATGTTTACTTACAGTGTCTTCGTTCGCTAACAAGAGCTACTACTTGCTGTGTGAAATGGCTAGCACTGGGCTTGGGGTTCTCATCCACTTGTGACACTGCGTACACACACACACACACACACAGTACACAGTATTCCATAAACTGGAAGTGTCTTCACGTGACAGTAGTCTGTCTGGTAGTTACAGTGGGTTTGTAGAGTTATAAATTATACTGCTAGTCCTGTTAGTGTAAAGTGACTATAATGAAGCGGTGTCTGTCTGCTGCAACATGCCTGTTTTCTCAGTGCAGAGAGATAACACTGACGACAGCTAGGCCACTGAGTCAGAGGGATCTATTCTGCACTAGTCATAATTAGGCCAAATTAAATGTTGTATTCGTATATGTTTGAAGTGAGGGTGGGTCCCTCTGTATCAGAAACACATTAAGTCTGTTTCTGTGTTTGTGTCACTTTCCATTTACCTGGTTGGCTGGTGTAGCACTGCACTACGCCGGAGTGGACCCTTCTGCTTAGCTCTATCATCTGGCCACGGATGCCTCTAGCCTGGCACGGAAAATTCAAGTTGACTTATAATCGATCATCTGTGATGCTCTGGCCGGCTGTGTGGACAGACACACACACATCACACACACACACACACTACACACACTACACACACACACACACACACACACACACACACACACACACACACACACACACACACACACACACACACACACACACACACACACACACACACACACACACACACACACACACACACACACCAGTGGCGGTCGGTGCCATTTCATTCATTTTTCATTAACCCAGCTCAATGTTACATCGATAGGTTTAGGCTACTACATGATACTCGAATTTGCCCTATACCCACCATGGGGTTGCTAGAATCTGGCCTCCGAGTGGCGCAGCGGTCTAAGGCACTGCAGCGCAGCGCTTGAGGCATCTCTACAGACCCAGGTTTGATCCCAGGCTGTGTCACAGGTGAGGCGGCGCACAATTGTCCGGGTTAGGGGGAGGGTTTAGCCAGCCGGGATTTCCTTGTCACATCGCGCTCTAGTAACTCCTTATAATCATTAGTCCAAACAGTTGCAAACAAAACAAGTTTCTGTTGGACAAATTCAGGTACGTTCTGTTTAAGAAACTTTTTGCAACAGAATCGGGGGAATGAGTACACCGCTGATCACATACAACATCATCCCTTTGCTCGTTGTATAATTCCTTCTCGCATCTACGCGCTCTCCTCCTCTCACCTTTTCCCTTCGCTTGTGGATTTCAGTGCACAACACAACAGCTGTCCGTGACCAGGCACAAACATTTCTCCAAGCCAAACCTTCATACCATAACCACTAATCGCTACACACAGCCTACATCGTTGTCACCATATTAGCTAACATCATAGTCAACATAGCTACTAGAACTAACGCATTAGTAAACCCACAATCCAATCCATGTGTACAATCATGCAGTACAGTGTACAGCAAGCAGTTTAGCAACATCCTCCTCACTCACTCCACTGAGCTTGGGTGTATTCATTACTCTGATTCTGTTGCAAAACGTTTTGCAACATAAACAGTTTACTCAAAATGGAAAAAGTTTTGCAACGAAAATGAGAGTTTCTATTGGACAAATTCAGGTAGGTCTCTCCCCATTTCGTTCATTTTGTTATGTTTCCTTCCGTTTGGTTTTAAAACGGTAAATGGTTTCCGTTGCAAGACAAATACACCACTTGGCATGTGTAGCCACACAGCTGCCTCTCTCTCGCTCACTCATTTGCTTATTCTCTCGCTCTCCACTCACTGATCTAATGACCTCTGTGACCTCTCACATTACCGTTCTTGGAATGGTGGCAGTTGAAGCGTTCCAGGTCAGATGAGAGGGGTATTTGGAAGCCACTTGTTTTCAGTTTCCATTCAACAACACCACACACATACACACTCAGTGACTCAGAAACATATGCATTATCAGATATCAACATAACTGGCTCTACAACAGAAAGAAAACATTTGGACATCTTCCAACATCCACACTACACACTAAAAAATGTGGCTTCCTCAAGGGTTCTTTGGGAAGGGTAATGGTTCTGTGTGGAACCATAATTACTCAAGTAACCCTTTGAGCTCGTCAATGGTTTGCACTTTTAGTGATAATGAAAATGTAGGGAAGGCGGCTCATTAGAATATTTTGGGGCGTGTTTTGCGCACAGCTCATTTTTTTGCAACCATGAGTGATTGTCATTCCAGTTGATCTAATGTGTTGTGTTATGCCATTTTATATGGCTATGGCCTTTGACTGTGTCTCGTGATAGACTCTGGTATGGCAATGTGTCAATTGAGAATGGTTGATTAATCAGTCAGTGTTTCTTGATTCTCTCCTCAGGGACTCTAGCTGTTCCAGAGGTAGCTGACTTGATTCAACAATAATAACACCTATGGAATACAGTTCCTTGCAAAAGCATTAATCCCCTTGACATTTGTCCTATTTTGTTGCATTACAACCTGTAATTTAAATGGATTTCATGTAAAGGACATACACAAAATAGTCCAAAAAAAGAACTTGTTTCAAAAATTCTAAATAATAAATAACGAAAAAGTGGTGTGTGCATATGTATTCACCCTCTTTGCTATGAAGCCCCTAAATAAGATCTGGTGCAACAAATTACCTTCAGAAGTCACATGATTAGTTAAATAAAGTCCACCTGTGTGTAATCTAAGTGTCATATGATCTTGGTATATATACACCTGTTCTGAAAGGCCCCAGAGTCTGCAATGCCACTAAGCAAGGGGCACCACCAAGCAAGCGCCACCATGAAGACCAAGGAGCTCTCCAAACAGGTCAGGGACAAAGTTGTGGAGCAGTACAGATCAGGGTTGGGTTATAAAAAAATATCAGAAACTTTGAACATCCCACGGAGCACCTTTTATTTCCATTATAAATTTTTTTGAAAGAATATGGCACCACAACAAACCTGCCAAGAGAGGGCTGCCCAAGCTGTGCCAAGCTTATAGAGACATACCCAAAGAGACTTGCAGCTGTAATTGCTGCAAAAGGTGGCTCTACAATAGTTATGCACACTCTTATTTCTTGTTTGTTTCACAATAAAACATATCTTGCATCTTCAAAGTGGTAAGCATGTTGTGTAAATCAAATGATACAAACCCCTAAAAAATCTATTTTAATTCCAGGTTGTAAGGCAACAAAATAGGAAAAATGCCAAGGGGGGGGTGAATACTTTCGCAAGCCACTGTATAATATGGATGACCAGAATAAATAAAACAACTGCATGGTTCTTCAAAAGGATCTACAAAGATTATTTCAGATTATGAAAGGAACTTTATAGAACCATTCTCCACGAAGGTTCTATAAGAACCATAAAATAGGGTTCTATATCCCCCATAAGTGTTGTAACTATAGCGGAACCCTGTTTTGGTGCTATAGAACCTTTAAAATGTTTTTTTTTTTATAGAACTTTAGGAAAGGGTTCTTTATAACACAATACAGGTTCCATTTAGAACTTAATGAGCATGGTTCTTTATTTAACCTTCAAAAAAGGTGTCTATATAGCAACAAAAAGGGTTGCGTTATGGTTACAAGCCGAAGAACCCCCAATGGTACTATTTAGGACATCTTTGGTGTTTGTAGCACACCACAAATGCATGTGCCATCGATTCACACTAACACATCAATCTTTTTACCCTAAATGTATTATCTAGCTCAGTGCTCTTCAATACCCAGTCTGGAAGGTAGGAACCAAGGTCTTTCTAATAGTCTTGTAAAGACCATGCTAACAATTGCTCCATTTATAATAATAATATAACATTTGAGGTCTGTTGAGTAAGTTGGATCAGATCCTAACACCTGCATACACCTGCAGGAAAATGGAGACTGCTGCTATTCTCAGCCAAATCTAATTAAGCAGTTTTAACTTTGGGGTAGAGGGCCCCATTCCCACGGGATGCCCGCCTGACCTGCGGGTTCTGACAGAGATCATTGCGGCGAAGTCAGCATTTTTTATGCTGCTGATGGAAGAGGGCCGTCAGACACACAATATTGGGATGAGAATATTTGGAAACGGGCTTCTTGCTACCTATTCTATTAAAAACACATATTTGTCACATTATTCACACACTCTCAGAATAATCAGTTAAATAGAGCAAATCAAATTCTATTTATATTTATCACGTTTCGTTAACAACAGATGTAGACTAACAGTGAAATGCTTACAAGGCATAGTAGGCTGCCTATGCATGGGAGGAGAATCACGTGTCAGTTATCTTTCCAAGGATATTAACTTAAATATGAATAGGCTATAGCTTACTACAGTGTCTGTCAATAAATATTGATAATGGAAAGAAGTGGAGGGCGCTCAACCAACGTGAGTCGCGGTGCAATCAATAAATGTGATAATATTTGAAAAGGAAAAAGCCGCACATAGGCTAGCATGGTGAGCGAGCGTTGCGCCTGTTTATTAGGTTGCAACATTTTCAATAAATATTTATTACCATTTATTTGTCTCTGCCTGCAAATCGTTCTCCTAAAAGGTAGGCAATATCCTATATGCAAAACGTATCTCAAGAGAAAGTGTCTGCTCATCATTCGTGCTGCTTCAAGTTCATTAATAGTAGCAGGGGCGCAACTTTGGTTTTCGAAGTGGGGGGGACATCTTTTTTTTTCTGGATAAACACTCCAAACAGTCTACCCGATCGCTCGGAGGCGTCTGCATGGTCCTAAAGCACACCGTTGCAATGTTATCCTCGGGGGGACAAAAATGCAATTTCAGAATGTGGGAGGGATATGTCCCCCCGTCCCCAGTGAAAGTTGCAACCCTGAATAGTAGTAGGCTATAGACTATGCATGGTTGGAGAAGCACTGGGCAGTTATCTTTCCAAGTGTGTTAAAATCCATTTAATCAGTTTTATTAAAAAATTATTTAGTAAGTAATACTTAAAAGCTAAGTCGAGTTGTCTTATTTTAATTATTTAAAGAACATATGGGGGGGAAATAGTGTTGCACATGTCACCTTTAATATCCGCACTATGAGGAGATTTGATGTAAAGTCCCTCTTTTTAACTCACCTGCACATACAGTGGGGAAAAAAAGTATTTAGTCAGCCACCAATTGTGCAAGTTCTCCCACTTAAAAAGATGAGAGAGGCCTGTAATTTTCATCATAGGTACACGTCAACTATGACAGACAAAATGAGGAAAAAATATCCAGAAAATCACATTGTAGGATTTTTAATGAATTTATTTGCTAATTATGGTGGAAAATAAGTATTTGGTCAATGACAAAAGTTTCTCAATACTTTGTTATATACCCTTTGTTGGCAATGACACAGGTCAAACGTTTTCTGTAAGTCTTCACAAGGTTTTCACACACTGTTGCTGGTATTTTGGCCCATTCCTCCATGCAGATCTCCTCTAGAGCAGTGATGTTTTGGGGCTGTCGCTGGGCAACACAGACTTTCAACTCCCTCCAAAGATTTTCTATGTGGTTGAGATCTGGAGACTGGCTAGGCCACTCCAGGACCTTGAAATGGTTTTTACGAAGCCACTCCTTCGTTGCCCGGGCGGTGTGTTTGGGATCATTGTCATGCTGAAAGACCCAGCCACGTTTCATCTTTAATGCCCTTGCTGATGGAAGGAGGTTTTCACTCAAAATCTCACGATACATGGCCCCATTCATTCTTTCCTTTACACGGATCAGTCGTCCTGGTCCCTTTGCAGAAAAAACAGCCCCAAAGCATGATGTTTCCACCCCCCATGCTTCACAGTAGGTATGGTGTTCTTTGGATGCAACTCAGCATTCTTTGTCCTCCAAACAGGACGAGTTGAGTTTTTACCAAAAAGTTATATTTTGGTTTCATCTGACCATATGACATTCTCCCAATCCTCTTCTGGATCATCCAAATGCACTCTAGCAAACTTCAGACGGGCCTGGACATGTACTGGCTTAAGCAGGGGGACACGTCTGGCACTGCAGGATTTGAGTCCCTGGCGGCGTAGTGTGTTACTGATGGTAGGCTTTGTCACTTTGGTCCCAGCTCTCTGCAGGTCATTCACTAGGTCCCCCCGTGTGGTTCTGGGATTTTTGCTCACCGTTCTTGTGATCAATTTGACCCCACGGGGTGAGATCTTGCGTGGAGCCCCAGATCGAGGGAGATTATCAGTGGTCTTGTATTTCTTCAATTTCCTAATAATTGCTCCCACAGTTGATTTCTTCAAACCAAGCTCCTTACTTATTGCAGATTCAGTCTTCCCAGCCTGGTGCAGGTCTACAATTTTGTTTCTGGTGTCCTTTGACAGCTCTTTGGTCTTGGCCATAGTGAAGTTTGGAGTGTGACTGTTTGAGGTTGTGGACAGGTGTTTTTTTTACTGATAATAAGTTCAAACAGGTGCCATTAATACAGGTAACGAGTGGAGGACAGAGGAGCCTCTTAAAGAAGAAGTTACAGGTCTGTGAGAGCCAGAAATCTTGCTTTTTGGAACGCTGCGGAGCGGGCGGGAGCGGGATGAAGAAATCAGTCCCACTCAGACCTCTACTTTGGGGGGCTAGTTAGTAGCATAAGACCTGAAATCAGTGAGAGAACGTTCAGATTGTTTTCTCCAGCTCTCACATTTAATCTCATTCATAAGTGCGTTCAGCTTTGGGGAACTACTATTTTAACACTGAATCAGAAAGTAGTATATTATTGATATTAAATCCTATAACATTCAAGTTAATTTCTAAAGATGTGATGTGACAACTCTTCACAACCTTACAATGTATGTAACAGTGCGTTCAAGACAACTGGGAACACGAGGTCGAATCATAATGTCAGTGATCTTCAGGTCGGAAAGTCGGAGCTCTAGAAAGAGTCCCGAGTTCCCGACTTGGAATTCCGAGTTGGATGACCGTTCAAAACTAATTTTCCCAGTTGGAGCTAGATTTTTTCAGAGTTCCCAGTTGTCTTGAACACACTGAAGTCAAAGTCGGAGATTTCCCAGTTCCGAGTTCCCAGATGTTTTGAACGCTGCATAAGCCCCTGCATCAAACGACTTTAGGGAGGTCTGTCGAATGCTCAGTCTGCTCTGCTCTCACGTGGTTGGCTAGTGACCTTGGCAAAGTCTCAGCTCACTCAACAAATAGCTGCAGATGACCCTATGCCTGTTAGCTCTGATGGGAATGAGCTGAATAACCCCTGTGACTTTAATAAAATCTCATAGGGGGCTTGGGCTAATTGTCACGGTTTCGGCCGAGGCTGCCTCTCTCCCTTGTTCGGGCAGGCTTCGGCGTTCGTTGTCTCCAGAATACTAGCTGCCACCGTTGTATGTTTCATGTTCGTTTGCTTTTGTCTGTTTTGTTGTGACACCTGTTCTCGTTTAGCCTAATTAGTGTCCTATAAGTTTCTCGTTGTGTTTGTCTAGTGTTGTGTGTTATTGATTTTGGTCTGTCGTGTGTTTGGCTTATTTTCGCCCTTTCGCTCGGTTGAGCTTTCCTCCACTGCGTTGGAGTGTTACGCACCTGTTAGTGCACTTTTTGCTTATTCACCTTCGTGCGTATTTTTGCCTTCGGGCAAGTGTTGTCATATTTTCCTGTTTGGAGATTGACTAAAGTTGTTTGGACTATCCTTCGGTGTTCTGCGTTTGATTCCACCACTACACCCACCTACAGCACGCGTGACAGAATAACACACCAATAATGGAATCAGCAGGAGCCGCAGCAGCCCAGACGACGCTGGAGGACCAGGTCCGGGAACAACGGGACCAGATCCTGCAGATGGGGACCGCACTGCAGGAGGTGATCACCACCATCCGAGGCTGGGGAACGCCTCCACCGCCACCCTCCCTGCCAGCACCATCGGCCAGTCCGCCCATTCCCGCACCGGAACCCCGAGGAGTCCGACTCTCGCTCCCGAGGGCCTACGATGGAACCGCGGCCGGGTGTCAGGGATTCCTTCTCCAGGTGGAGCTGTACCTGGCCACCGTGCACCCGGCGCCCTCGGGACATGAGAGCGTGTCCGCCCTGATCTCCTGCCTTTCCGGGAAGGCATTGGAATGGGCCAACGCGGAGTGGAGGAGGATCGACGCGGACACCATCACGTACGACGAGTTCTCCCGCTGCTTCAGGGCGGTGTTTGACCATCCCCCGGAGGGGAAAGCGGCGGGGGAGCGTCTGGTCTTCCTCCGGCAGGGGAGGAGGAGTGCCCAAGAGTTCGCCCTCGAATTCCGTACTCTAGCGGCAGATGCAGGGTGGAATGATCGGGCTCTCGTCGATCACTACAGATGTAGTCTACGAGAGGACGTCCATCGGGAGCTGGCTTGTAGGGACACCAGCCTCTCGTTCGACCAGTTGGTCGACATGTCCATCAGGCTGGATAACCTACTAGCTACCCGCGGGACGTCCCGAGGGGGGTCCGTCCATTTCACCCTCCAGCGCCTCCCGAGCCGTGCCCCATGGAGCTCGGGGCGCTGGCGCTAGAGAGAGGAGGGGTCGGCTTACTAGGGGGTCCATCCCCTGCACCAACTGTGGTCGGGAGGACACACCGCGGCTAGGTGCTGGGGATGGCCTCCTAGGGGAGAGGACGACAGGTCCCGCACTGGGGATTCCTTCCAGGTGAGTAGGCGCCCACTCACCCAGAGCTCTCTGTTGCACATTTCTGTATACCTGTGAGTTTTCCACAGGTAGCACCTCATTCCCAGCATAAGGCGCTGGTAGATTCAGGCGCGGCTGGGAATTTTGTTGATAATAAGTTTTGTTTAGCCTTAGGGATTCCCCTTCTTCCTGTTGATGTCCCTTTCCCCGTTCATGCCCTAGATAGCCGTCCGTTGGGTGCGGGCTTGATCAGGGAGGTCACTGTGCCACTTAGGATGTGTGCGCAGGGGGGTCATCAGGAGATGATTCAGCTATTTCTGATTGACTCTCCTGCGTATCCGGTGGTGCTGGGCATGCCCTGGTTGAGTACCCTAACCCATTTATTTCGTGGCAGGAGAGGGCTCTGATGGAGTGGTCTGCCCAGTGTGTGGGTCGATGTTTGGGCGTTTCCGTAGGGGCTACCTCGGTGGAGAGTCCAAACCAGGTGCCCGCATTGCACGTTCCCCCTGAGTATGGGGATTTGGCCATCGCGTTTAGTAAGTCGAGGGCGACGCGGTTGCCGCCCCATGGGCAGGGAGATTGTGCGATAGACCTCCAGGCAGGAGCTGCGCTCCCACGGAGCCATGTGTATCCTCTGTCTCAGGAGGAGAAGAAAGCTATGGAGACTTACATAGACAAATCTCTGAGACAAGGATACATACGGCCTTCCACTTCCCCTGCGTCCTCGAGTTTCTTTTTTGTGAAGAAGAAGGATGGGGGTTTACGCCCGTGCATCGATTACCGTGGTCTCAATCAGATCACGGTGAAGTACAGTTATCCACTCCCGCTGATTGCGACCATGACTGAGTCCTTGCATGGGGCGCGTTTCTTCACTAAATTAGATCTCAGGAGCGCGTACAACTTGGTGCGCATCAGGGAGGGCGATGAATGGAAGACAGCCTTTAGTACCACCTCGGGCAATTACGAGTATCTTGTCATGCCATACGGGTTGATGAACGCTCCGTCAGTTTTCCAATCATTCGTGGATGAGATCTTCAGGGACATGCAGGGGCAGGGGGTCGTTGTGTACATAGATGACATTCTCGTGTACTCGCCTACCCGTGTCGAGCATGTGGCCCTGGTGCGCCGAGTGTTGCGGAGGCTGGTGGAGCACGACCTGTATGTTAAGGCAGAGAAGTGTCTGTTTTTCCAGGAGTCGGTCTCCTTTTTGGGGGTATCAGTTGTCTGCGTCAGGGGTGAAGATGGAGGTAGACCGGGTGTCAGCCGTGCGTAATTGGCAAACACCAACCACTGTGAAGGAGGTGCAGCAGTTTTTGGGGTTTGCGAATTACTACCGGAGGTTTATCCGGGGGTTTTGGACAGGTGGCAGCTCCCATCACGTCTCTCTTGAAGGGGGGTCCGGTGCGTCTGCAGTGGTCTGCCGAGGCGGACAGGGCGTTTGGGAGGCTGAAGGACCTGTTTACCTCGGCTCCAGTGCTGGCACATCCGGATCCCTCTTTACCATTTCAGGTAGAGGTGGACGTGTCTGAGGCCGGTATAGGAGCCGTGCTTTCACAACGGTCAGGCGCGCCACCTAAACTCCGCCCCTGTGCTTTTTATTCCAAGAAGCTCAGTCCGGCGGAGCGAAACTATGACGTAGGGGACAGGGAGCTGTTAGCCGTGGTACAGGCCCTAAAGGTGTGGAGGCACTGGCTTGAGGGGGCTCAACACCCTTTCCTCATTTTGACGGACCACCGTAACCTGGAGTACATCCGGGCAGCGAGGAGGCTAAACCCTCGGCAGGCTAGATGGAATATGTTTTTGACCCGGTTTACATTTAAGATCACGTACATCCCTGGGTCACAGAACGGGAAGGCAGATGCGCTGTCTCGGCGGTATGACACAGAGGAGAGGTCCGTGGAGCCCACTCCCATACTGCCGAAGTCGTGTCTGGTGGCACCGGTAGTGTGGGAGGTCGATGCTGAGCTCGAGCGGGCGTTACGCACCGACCCTAGTCCACCACAGTGCCCGGAGGGTCGGAAGTACGTTCTGCTCGAGGTTCGGGATCGATTGATCTATTGGGCTCACACGTCACCCTCCTCTGGACACCCGGGTATCGGCCGGACAGTGCACTGTCTTAGTTCCAAGTACTGGTGGCCCACGTTGGCAAGGGATGTGAGGGTTTATGTTTCCTCCTGCTCGGTGTGTGCCCAGTGTAATGCGCCTAGACATCTGCCTAGGGGTAAGTTACTACCCCTGCCCGTTCCACAACGACCATGGTCCCACCTCTCGGTGGATTTCCTTACTGACCTTCCTCCTTCACAGGGGAATACCACTATACTGGTCGTTGTGGACCGGTTTTCTAAGGCCTGTCGTTTGCTCCCCATGCCGGGCCTTCCTACCGCCCTGCAAACTGCCGAAGCCCTATTCACCCATGTGTTCCGGCACTACGGGGTACCCGAGGATATTGTGTCTGATCGAGGTCCCCAATTTACCTCCAGAGTCTGGAGGGCCTTTATGGAGCGGTTGGGGGTCTCGGTGAGCCTCACCTCGGGTTACCACCCGGAGAGTAATGGGCAGGTGGAACGTGTGAACCAGGATGTGGGTAGGTTTCTTAGAACATACTGCCAGGACCGGCCGGAGGAGTGGGCAAGGTGACGTTCCCTGGGCCGAAATGGCCCAGAATTCCCTACGCCATTCCTCCACTAACCTAACCCCCTTTCCAATGTGTGTTAGGTTACCAGCCGGTTCTGGCACCTTGGCAGCAGAGCCAGATCGAGGCTCCTGCGGTGGATGAGTGGGCGAGGCGCTCGGAGGAGACATGGAACGCTGCACACGTCCACCTGCAGCGGGCCCTCCGACGTCATAAGGCGAGCGCCGATCTCCACCGCAGTGAGGGACCGGTGTACGCACCTGGTGATCGAGTCTGGCTCTCTACCAGAAACCTGCCCCTCCGCCTGCCCTGTCGGAAACTGGGTCGGCGGTTTGTAGGGCCATTTAAAGTCCTGGGAAGGTTGAACGAGGTGTGTTACAAATTACAGCTACCTGTTGAATATAAAAGTATTAACCCCTCGTTCCATGTGTCCCTTCTCAGGCCGGTGGTAGCTGGCCCACTCCAAGAAAGTGAGATCAGGGAGACTCCTCCGCCCCATTGGACATCGAGGGGCACCGGTGTACTCCGTGAGGTCCATCTTGGATTCGAGACGTCGGATGGGGGGTCTCCAATATCTAGTGGAGTGGGAGGGGTACGGTCCGGAGGAGCGGTGCTGGGTGCCGAGGAGAGACATTTTGGACCTGTCTCTCCTGACGGAATTCCATCGTGGGCACCCGACGCACCCTGCTCCGCGTCCTCCGGGTCGTCCCCGAGGCCGGAGTCGGCGCACGTCTGGAGCCGCGCGTCAAGGGGGGGGTACTGTCACGGTTTCGGCCGAGGCTGCCTCTCTCCCTTGTTCGGGCAGGCTTCGGCGTTCGTTGTCTCCGGAATACTAGCTGCCACCGTTGTATGTTTCATGTTCGTTTGCTTTTGTCTGTTTTGTTGTGACACCTGTTCTCGTTTAGCCTAATTAGTGTCCTATAAGTTTCTCGTTGTGTTTGTCTAGTGTTGTGTGTTATTGATTTTGGTCTGTCGTGTGTTTGGCTTATTTTCGCCCTTTCGCTCGGTTGAGCTTTCCTCCACTGCGTTGGAGTGTTACGCACCTGTTAGTGCGCTTTTTGCTTATTCACCTTCGTGCGTAATTTTTGCCTTCGGGCAAGTGTTGTCATATTTTCCTGTTTGGAGATTGACTAAAGTTGTTTGGACTATCCTTCGGTGTTCTGCGTTTGATTCCACCACTACACCCACCTACAGCACGCGTGACACTAATGCACCTAAATGTGGAAAGTATGATTTCAAAAATGGACACAATTGACATTTGGGTACAGGACATTTGCTGACATTCTGGTTCTCTCAGAAACATGGTTAAATGATTCTGTCTCTGATAAGGACATTTAAGTAAATTATTATAATGTATTTAGATGTGACAGATTACAGAAAGGGGGAGGAGTCGCCATATATGTAAAATTGAATATCATGGCGTCCCAATCTTTAAATATTTCTGTTCCCAAGAAATTTCAGCTCCTGGGTGTAGATGTGTCCATAAACCAGAATACACATTTATTTGTTGCTGGGATTTACTGCCCACCTGCTGCCATGGTGATGCTATTGGTGCTATATCTGAGTGTAAAACCATTTCTGTCCTGGGAGTTGGTCATTTTAGGGGATTTGAATTTGGATTGGCTATCCCCGGCCTCAGATCAGTTAAATAGTACAGTATATGCATAGATTTGAATCTGTCTCAATTGATCTCAAAACTCACACTGTTAAATGTGAAAAAAACCTGTTAACTCCTCATTGATAAATTCCATTGTTATTAATAACCCCCATAAATATTTGTCTAGTGGAGTATTTTCATATGATATCAGTTATCATTGTCCTATAGTATGTATTAGAGATACCAAACAGCAAAATACTAATCCTTGTTTAATTAAGAAGATACTTACAAAAATATATACAGTATATTCTCAAGGGTTTTTACATGACATGTTCTAATCTGATTTAGCCACTGTCTCCTGTATTCATGACCCTGAGTTGAAAATGTATCCCCTTTTAAACAATTCAGAGTCAAAGATAGATCTAACCCTTTGTTTTCTTCAGAGCTATCTGAACACATTCAGATGTGAAATCACGCCTGGGCCAAAGGAAGGAAAACTGGCTCTCGGTCTTCTGGACATAATGAAAGATGTCCTGCAGGGGTCAATTCTGGGTCCTTTACTTTTTACTGTTTACATTAGCAATGTCGACTTGTCTGTAAGAAATTGTAACCTGTATTTGTATGCCGATGATACTATTGTGTATGCTATTGCCCCCACTGTTGACCAGGCTCTATCTGAACTGCAGTCTTCATTGTATTACAGGAAACTTAATTGACCTGAAATTAGTATTAAATGCAGGTAAAACAAAGTATATGTTGTTCTCTAGAGCACATCAAAATAATTCTGATGATTTAAGCATATGTAATTTGGATGGTGTCCATATTGATCGTGTCCCTGCTTACAAATATCTGGGCATCTGGATAGATGAAAAAATATATTTTAAAAAGCATTTTGATGAGTTAGTTAAGAAGCTGAGAATGAAAATGGGCTTCTTCTATAGAATAAGTCCTGCCTCTCGCTAAATTGTAGAAAGCAGATTATTCAGTCGACGTTCCTATCGGCCCTAGACTATGGCGACATCATCAATATGAAAGCAGCTGCCACTTAATTGAAGCCGTTAGATGCAGATTATTATAGCATACTGCGCTTTATTACGAGCAACAGTTTTAGTACTCATCACTGCATTCTCTACCAGAAAGCTGGTTGGGCCTCTTTGATGTCATGTAGGTTAATACATTGCTATGTTTTCATTTATAAAGCCCTTTTACAAAAACTCCCACTGTACCTAACATCATTACTAAACTTTAGACTTATGAGTTTCCACACACAGTCTCAGGGATGAATAACTAAGGAAATTAATTTGGTCTCTACTGAGTAAGATAAATTACCTTTTAGTTTTCTTGCACCTTATTTATGGAACAATCTTCAAACTGTTCTTAAATGTGATGTTCTGGTGCCTCTAGGGCAATTCGGAAAGCTGATTGAGGACCTTATTACTGATGAATGTGTTTGTTTTGTATTAACGTGTTTTTCTTTCTGCTTGTATTTATATTGATGTATTTTCTGTAATTTCTGTAATTCAGGGCTCATCTGTAAAAGAGACCTTGCTTTCAGTATGACTCCCTGATAAAATACTGGTTAAATAAAATGTAATACATATAATGGATGAATATATAAACGCAAAATGAGTACGTTTCTTGGAAATTGCCCAAAATACATCTATCAAGAATAGTGAGTCAGCAAAAGTAAATAATCCTACCCCCAGTCTAACACAAAGCACTATTGTGTTTGAGGAGTGAAACCTTTCAAAGGTCCCCTTTAAAAGCATTGACTGTATCCAGGACCTTGTGAAGGGAAAGAGATACCAGATGAGACCTAACGGGAAAAAGCATTGCGGTCCAAAGGGGCAGCAGTCTGAAGGGATGCACTCTGATGTGGAAAAGGGGCACTTGTAAAAACCCTGTGTAATGTATTGATTGACCATCATCCTTGGCCTCCCTCATGGCTTTCGTTACAGGATATCTCAGAGGGACACTAACAGAAAGGGATACAGTACAGTGGCTTGCGAAGGTATTGACCCCGCTTGACATTTTTCCTATTTTGTTGCTTTACAACCTGGAATTGAAATTGATTTTTTGGTGGGTTTGTATCATTTGATTTATACAACATGCCTACCACTTTGAAGATGCAAAATAATTTTTGGGGTGAAACAAACGACAAATAAGACAAAAAAACTGAAAACTTGACCGTGCATAACTATTCACCCCACCCAAAGTCAATACTTTGTAGAGCCACCTTTTGCAGCAATTACAGCTGCAAGTCTCTTGGGGTATGTCTCTATAAGCTTGGCACATGTAGCCACTGGGATTTTTGCCCATTCTTCAAGGCAAAACTGATCCAGCTCCTTGAAGTTGGATGGGTTCTGCTGGTGAACAGCAATCTTTAAGTCATACCACAGATTCTCAATTGGATTGAGGTCTGGGCTTTGACTAGGCCATTCCAAGACATTTAAATGTTTCCCCTTAAACCACTCAAGTGTTGCTTTAGCAGTATGTTTAGAGTCATTGTCCTGCTGGAAGGTGAACCTCCATCCCAGTCTCAAATCTCTGGAAGACTGAAACATGTTTCCCTCAAGAATTTCCCTGTATTTAGCACCATCCATCATTCCTTCAATTCTGACCAGTTTCCCAGTCTCTGCCAATGAAAAACATCCCCACAGCATGATGCTGCCACCACCATGCTTCACTGTGGGGATGGTGTTCTCGGGGTGATGAGAGGTGTTGGGTTTGCGCCAGACATTTCCTTGATGGCCAAAAAGCTCAATTTTAGTCTCATCTGTCCATAGTACCTTCTTCCATATGTTTTGGGAGTCTCCCACATGCCTTTTGGCGAACACCAAACGTGTTGGCTTATTTTTTTATTTAAGCAATGGCTTTTTTCTGGCCACTCTTCCATTAAGCCCAGCTCTGTGGAGTGTACGGCTTAAAGTGGTCCTATGGACAGATACTCCAATCTCCGCTGTGGAGCTTTGCAGCTCCTTCAGGGTTATCGTTGGTCTCTTTGTTGCCTCTCTGATTAATGCCCTCCTTGCCTGGTCCGTGAGTTTTGGTGGGTGGCCCTCTCTTAGCAGGTTTGTTGTGGTGCCATATTCTATCATTTTTTAAATAATGGATTTAATGGTGCTCCGTGGGATGTTCCAAGTTTCAGATATTTTTTTATAACCCAACCCTGATCTGTACTTCTTCACAACTTTGTCCCTGACCTGTTTGGAGAGCTCCTTGGTCTTCATGGTGCTGCTTGCTTGGTGGTGCCCCTTGCTTAGTGGTGTTGCAGACTCTGGGGCCTTTCAGAACAGGTGCGTATATACTGAGATCATGTGACAGATCATGTGACACTTAGATTGCACACAGGTGGACTTTATTTAACTAATTATGTGACTTCTGAAGGTAATTGGTTGCACCAGATCTGATGTAGGGGCTTCATAGCAAAGGGGGTGAATACATATTTTTTAACAAGTTATTTTTTTCATTTCACTTCAACAATTTGGACTATTTTGTGTATGTCCATTACATGAAATCCAAATAAAAATCCATTTAAATTACAGGTTGTAATACAACAAAATAGGAAAAATGCCAAGGGGGATGAATACTTTAGCAAGGCACTGTAAGTGGAGGAAAATCATACAGGAGCATCATACTGTAGCCTTATACCTAAACTTCAGACACATTATGACAATTGCAGGGTTGTAAGAAATTCATAGGCTAGCAGACAGAAATGCTTCACAAGGGCTAGCGTTTGTGTAGTCTGGTTATTGAGGCTGTAATACACAACAATCCCACGTAACATACAGTGGGAAAAAAATGTATTTAGTCAGCCACCAATTGTGCAAGTTCTCCCACTTAAAAAGATGAGAGAGGCCTGTAATTTTCATCATAGGTACACATCAACTATGACAGACAAAATGAGAAAGAAAAATCCAGAAAATCACATTGTAGGATTTTTAATGAATTTATTTGCAGATTATGGTGGAAAATAAGTATTTGGTCAATAACAAAAGTTTCTCAATACTTTGTTATATACCCTTTGTTGGCAATGACACAGGTCAAACGTTTTCTGTAAGTCTTCACAAGGTTTTCACACAATGTTGCTGGTATTTTGGCCCATTCCTCCATGCAGATCTCCTCTAGAGCAGTGATGTTTTGGGGCTGTCGCGGGGCAACACAGACTTTCAACTCCCTCCAAAGATTTTCTATGGGGTTGAGATCTGGAGACTGGCTAGGCCACTCCAGGACCTTGAAATGCTTCTTACGAAGCCACTCCTTCCTTGCCCGGGCGGTGTGTTTGGGATCATTGTCATGCTGAAAGACCCAGCCACGTTTCATCTTCAATGCCCTTGCTGATGGAAGGAGGTTTTCACTCAAAATCTCACGATACATGGCCCCATTCATTCTTTCCTTTACACGGATCAGTCGTCCTGGTCCCTTTGCAGAAAAACAGCCCCAAAGCATGATGTTTCCACCCCCATGCTTCACAGTAAGTATGGTGTTCTTTGGATGCAACTCAGCATTCTTTGTCCTCCAAACACGACGAGTTGAGTTTTTACCAAAAAGTTATATTTTGGTTTCATCTGAACATATGACATTCTCCCAATCCTCTTCTGGATCATCCAAATGCACTCTAGCAAACTTCAGACGGGCCTGGACATGTACTGGCTTAAGCAGGGGGACACTGCAGGATTTGAGTCCCTGGCGGCGTAGTGTGTTACTGATGGTAGGCTTTGTTACTTTGGTCCCAGCTCTCTGCAGGTCATTCACTAGGTCCCCCGTGTGGTTCTGGGATTTTGCTCACCGTTCTTGTGATCATTTTGACCCCACAGGGTGAGATCTTGCGCGGAGCCCCAGATCGAGGGAGATTATCAGTGGTCTTGTATTTCTTCCATTTCCTAATAATTGCTCCCACAGTTGATTTCTTCAAACCAAGCTGCTTACCTATTGCAGATTCAGTCTTCCCAGCCTGGTGCAGGTCTACAATTTTGTTTCTGGTGTCCTTTGACAGCTCTTGGGTCTTGGCCATAGTAGAGTTTGGAGTGTGACTGTTTGAGGTTGTGGACAGGTGTCTTTTATACTGATAACAAGTTCAAACAGGTGCCATTACAGTTTTTTCCAACTGCTTACACACGTTTTCAAAACGATGTCTCCTTTTTTCAAAACTCTACACACAATTCCCAAAACTGCACACACAAAATGCAAAATGCCTCACATCTCCTTCAAAATGTAACACTGCATTCAAAATGCCATAAACACATGTCAGAATGAAGCATTTGCTTGAAATGGCAAACACTTCTTTCATAATAGTACATTTTTGGATATACCATGTAAACACTGTTGTTCTAAATCTAAAGCTCTTTGGTCTTTCATAGGCTTATATATACATTTCAATACAATGTTCTACAGTGAAAGTAATCTGCTGAGAGGGGTAACAAGTACACTGTAAACACCAATGCAATGTAGAAACAGAAAATATTTATTAGGCCAAACATTACTGTTGTATACAGTAGCATACAACAAAACCATAAACATATGTAAACCAAAAGTATATTCTTTAGAATACAGTAAAGAACACAATTGTGTGTGGGGGTCCCGGGGTGCAGTCCAGGAAATGGTAGGAGGGGGGCAGTCACCAGTGCTAAGCTACGCTTCATCTCTTCTCCGGGCTGGGTCTGGCCACAATACTTCGTCCACATCACAAGATACGTTTTCTCTTGCCAAACATCGAGGGAAGTATCTCCTAGCATGTCGTATCCAACCTTGGACAGAGGCAACCTCTATGTCCCCACATGCGTCCTCCATTGCCTGGAGAAGCGGCATGCGGGCATAGGGTTGGCAATCATACACTTTCCAGCGCCAGGCTGAGAAGAATTTCTCTATGGGATTTAGAAAAGGTGAATATGGGGGTAGGTACAAAACTACAAATTGTGGATGGGTGGCAAACCAGTTTTGGACCAGAACAGCCCGGTGAAAACTAACATTGTCCCATATAACCACAAATCTAGCAGGCTCCTGATCTGGATCAGGGACAAGCATTGTGTAAATTGCATCCAGAAAAATGAGGATATGGCCGGTGTTGTACGGACCCAGTGTGGCATTGTGATGGAGGACCCCGTTTTGAGTGATGGCAGCACACATAGTTATATTACCCCCACGCTGTCCAGGGACATTGGTAATTGCCCTCTGTCCTATTACATTTATTCCGCGGCGCCTGGTTTTGGTGAGGTTGAAGCCAACCTCATCCACATAAATAAATGTACATGGGCATCCATCTCCAATACTCTCTGTAACAGACAAAAGGATATACAGATGAGTAAATATGGTATGTCTGAAGTACTGGAAGTAGTGTTGCAGACATACCTCTACAAAGTCATGTCGCAGATTCTTGACTCTGTCAGAGTTTCTCTCAAATGGCACCTTGTAAAGTTGTTTCATCGTCACTTGGTGCCATTGGAGGATGCGTTGTATTATCGACAAGCTTACAGCATTGATGTTGTTAAATATGGTGTCATTATTCAAGATATGCTCTCTTATCTCTCAAATCCTAATTGCATTGTTGACCAAAACCATATTTATAATTGCAGTCTCTTGTACATCTGTAAACAAGCGTCCTCGTCCTCCATGATGTCTTTGCCTTTCCACTCTGTACAGAATTCAAACACAGTATGTGTTCAGCATAGGAACTGTAAACAATGTACACAAAAATGTAGTACAGCATGATAACCAACCTCATTCATTCAATGCAGTGCAGTAAATGGATGGCTTAGAGTTACAAATGTTTATGCAATACTATGCAGTCATACGTATTTTACAGTACATTACTGTAATGCTAAAATAGTAATTAGATAGTTGCATACCTGTTCTCATTTCTGAAGGTTCGAATTATGGACGCCACTGTAAATCGACTCAAGTTGGGCTGGACTCTCAGTCCAGCCTCTCTCATGGTCAAACCGTGGTTGATCACATGATCAACAAGTGTTGCCCTAATCTCATCAGAGATGGCTCTCCTTCCTTCTCTTCTTTGCCCTCGTCCTCTTCTTCCTCTTCCTCTTCCTCTTCCTCTACCTCCTACTCCTCCTCTTCCAACTATTCGTCTTTGAATTTGTCCTCGTTGTTGTCCCCTGCCTCTCCCTCCTACTCCTCTTGCTCTCTGTCCATTGTTGGCATCCATTGTTCAAAACAGTCCTATACTACAGTAAAGCAGTGATTGGTTAGTGATCAGTTAAGCAATTAGTGTTTGAACATGTGAGGAGAGTGTGTTTGACCTGGTGAATAAGTGTAGCATTATGATTGGTTGTGTTTGGAAAAGGAAAGCAAGTCACTTCCTGTTAGATTTTTGTGTTTTAGGTAGAGAATTGTGTGTAGTGTTTTGAAAAAAGTGTTTTATGCAATTGACAACTGAGTCAAAGGCTGAGAAATAGCTTATGGTTTTGGAGATTTTGTGCGTAGTTTTGCACTTTGAGTGAGAGGTTTCAAAAATCGTGTGACATGAAAAGATTTTGTGTGTAAGCAGTTGGAAAAAACTGTAATACAGGTAACGAGTGGAGGACAGAGGAGCCTCTTAAAGAAGAAGTTACAGGTCTGTGAGAGCCAGAAATCTTGCTTGTTTGTAGGTGACCAAATACTTATTTTCCACCATAATTTGCAAATAAATTCATAAAAAATCCTACAATGTGATTTTCTAGATTTTTTTTCCTCAATTTGTCTGTCATAGTTGACGTGTACCTATGATGAAAATTACAGGCCTCTCTCATCTTTTTAAGTGGGAGAACTTGCACAATTGGTGGCTGACTAAATACTTTTTTCCCCCACTGTAACTTGAGTAGAGGTAGCAGTCTGACTCTTATCACAACTCTACGTAGACATTCTCTCCAAGCAACACAAATCTTAGTCTGATTATTCATTGGTAATTGGTACATACAGCCTGAAGTTAATACCTGCAAAATTGTGTAAATGTTCCTTACAAGCCAGAATGTTGAATAAAATTACATTTAAGCTTACTCCACCGGTCGTCTGTGCTGTTTGTCCTTCAGCTGCCTGATATTTGAGACAAAATAACAGGACACTTTTTAGCATACCAAGCATGTCATGACAATGAAAATGGTATATACTGAATCAGGGGAGGATGGAGAACAATCCACACTTTTTATTTTTGTTGTTGTTGATTTTTTAACCCTCCACACAATAAAGGTGTATATTGTTCAATATCTTCAATAACTATTTGTGAGAGAAAACAAATATCTAATATAAAACTAACTTTACCTCTGTGCCGAACCGAACCATATATCTACCGGCTCTCTAAAATGTTCGATAAACAATCATTTATTGTGGATATTTTGTCTAAATTTCCAGCAGCTGAATCAAACCACACAGACAACCGGTAGAGTACGTTTAAATGTAATTTTATTCAACATTCTGGCTTGTAAGGAACATTTACATAATTTTGCAGGCTTTAACTTCAGGCTGTATATACCAATTAACAATGATTAATCAGACTAAGATTTGTGTTCCTTGGAGAGAACGTCTACGTAGAGTGCAATGACTGCTGTGTATGAATGGAAATCAATGTGGACAACTACACAATTCACACTTATGCATACCACGAAAGCCATTATTGCCTACTTGTGTATTGAAATACATTGATTTGATATTCAATTCCTAAGCCAATAGGCCTACTCCTAGAAAGCAGTCATATGTCTCTGCTTTGCTCATCATTTTGTGTTTACCTCTGACTCTCTGGTGTCTGTTTCTGTGTCCGGAGATACTATAAAGTAAAGGTGAAGACATAGGTTTAACTATTACTAACCTGTGACATGAACATTTAATAAATGTTCCCCCTTATTACATTCATTTGATTGTCTAGCTGTTGCCGAGTTTGTTATGTGTATGTGTATGTGTATGTGTATGTGTATATGTATGTGTATGTGTATGTGTATGTTTTATTTTATTTTATTTTTTAGTCATTTAGCAGACACTCTTATCCAGAGCGACTTACAGTTAGTGAGTGCATACATTTTATTTTTCATACGTGTATGTTTTTGTTTATGTGTATGTTTATGTGTATGTGTATGTGTATGTGTATGTGTATGTGTATGTGTATGTGTATGTGTATGTGTATGTTTATGTTGATGTTATGTGTATGTTTATGTTTATGTTTATGTTTATGTTTTTGTGTATGTTTATGTTTATGTTTATGTGTATGTTTATGTTTATGTTTATGTTTATGTTTATGTGTATGTTTATGTTTATGTTTATGTTTATGTTTATGTGTATGTGTATGTGTATGTGTATGTGTATGTGTATGTGTATGTTTATGTTTATGTGTATGTGTATGTGTATGTGTATGTGTATGTGTATGTGTATGTGTATGTGTATGTGTATGTGTATGTGTATGTGTATGTGTATGTGTATGTTTATGTTTATGTTTATGTGTATGTGTATGTGTATGTTTATGTTTATGTGTATGTGTATGTGTATGTTTATGTGTATGTTTATGTTTATGTTTATGTGTATGTTTATGTTTATGTGTAAACATTTACTATTAGGCCATATAATTATTATTTATTATATAAAAATAGAAATAGTGAAACATTAAAAAAGTTATAATTTTTAAAACGATACTAAATATATTCACGTCACCAAATAATTTATTAAAACACACTGTTTTGCTATGAAGGTCTACAGTAGCCTCAACAGCACACTGTAGGGTAGCACCATGGTTTAGCCAGAGGACAGCTAGTTTCCGTCCTCCTCTGTGTACATTGAATTCAATACAAAACCTAGGAGGCTCATTGTTCTCACCCCCTTCCATAAACTTACACAGTAATTATGACAACTTTCGGAGGACGTCCTTCAACCTATCAGAGCTCTTGCAGCATGAACTGATGACATGTTTTGTATTTTGTATTTATTATGGATCCCCAGCAGCTACTCTTCCTGGGGTCCAGCAAAATTAAGGCAGTTGTACATTTTAAAAACATTACAATACATTCATAACTGATTTCACAACATATTAAGTGTGTGCCCTCAGGCCTCTAGTCTACTACCACTTATCTATAACACAAAATCCATGTGTACATTTGTGTATAGTGCGTATGTCATTGTGTGTTTGTATGCATGTGTCTATGTTTGTGTTGCTTCACAGTCCCCGCTGTTCCATAAGGTGTATTTTTTATTTGTTTTCTAAATAAAATGTTACTGCTGGCATGAGTTACTTGATGTGGAATATAGAGTTCCATGTAGTCATGGCTCTATGTAGTACTGTGCGCCTCCCATAGTCTGTTCTGGACTTGGGGACTGTGAAGAGACCTCTGGTGGCATGTCTTGTGGGGTATGCATGTTGTCGTCCCAATCAAAGGATCAGAGAATGAATCTAGTACTGAAAGCATAAGCCACAGCAAGCTAGCACTGCAGTGCATAAAATGAAATAAGGCCAAAAATAATCATCCTCCCACATCGTAAATGGCACCGAACGCCACTGATTTCGTATTATTCTGTAAGCAAATCCGAGACACTTCATTAAGTATGATTGTTACGTTTGGTATGGTTACATAAGACAGATGGTTACTTGAGGCAAAAATGAAAGGAGGGTGGTTGATTGGGTGTATAACGTGAATGTCTGGCAACCCAAAGCTTGTGAGTTTGAATCTCATCACGGACAACTTTAGCATTTTAGCAACTTTTCAACTACTTACTACTTTTTCAGCTGCTTTGCAACTACTTAGCATGTTATCTATCGCTTCCCTAACCCTAACCTTAACCCTTTAACCTAACTCCTAAACTTAACCCTAGCCTTAACCCTAACCCTTTGCCTAGCTAACGTTAGCGAGTGTGATACTGTGATGTCATTGTCACCTCTCAAGTCGGTATGACTTAAGTAAGTAAGACCCAAATAAGTAAGTAAGTAAGACCCAAATCCAGGCAGGAGAGTAGCGAACTGGTATTTATGCAAGTCTGTTTCAGACCTTCAGGTTGACTAGCACCTGCTATTTCAACCTCTAAATGCCCGGCTATGAAAAGCCAAGTGACATTTACTCCTGATGTACTGACCTGTTGCAAGCTCTACAACCATTGTGATTATTATTTGACCCTGCTGGTCATCTATGAACGTTTGAACATCTTGGGGAAAAATCTGGCCTTAATGGCCATGTACTGTTAGAATCTCCACCCGGCACAGCCAGAAGGGGACTGGCCACCCCTCAGAGCCTGGTTCCTCTCTAGGTTTCTTCCTAGGTTTCTTCCTTTCTAGGGAGTTTTTCCTAACCATCGTGCTTTTACATCTGCATTGCTTGCTGTTTGGGGTTTTAGGCTGGGATTCTGTATAGCACTTTGTGACATCTGCTGATGTAAAAAGGGCTTTATAAATAAGATTTGATTGATTGATTAATTGATTACGTGCCTGTCCGTCCGCCATTTGTATGAGATATTTGTTGTGAGCAGAGATGGGCAGTATTTGAAATATGTATTTTAATTACTTCTGAGTATTTAGTCATTTGAAGTACACTGGGCTGAACTACACTCCAAAGTATAGTATTTTGTAACAAGATACTTTTGAGAGCTGACATTTTTAGTATTTTCAAAATACTAAATACTCTTTTATACAATTTCTTTTACAGCGATTCACAATTTTTTCACCCTGCATTGGAATCAGAAGTCTGATGGCACTATGGTGTGATAAGAGTGTCTGCTAAATTAATTGAATTAACAATTGCAAAGCATGCTAATGCTCTCAACCCCAGAACAATGCCAATAATACTAACCAGTGTGCTTTGCAGTTCATTTTCACATACATTTACATGTTGGTGATTTGGCAGACACTCTTATCCAGAGTGACTTACAGTCAGTGCATTCAAACTAAGGTAGATAAACAACATATCACAGTCATAGCAAGTAAAACGTTTCTGTAACAGTTACTGAGAATGTTGTTGCGGTTCGGGCCGGCTACTTGCCAAATGTATTTCTGTATTTTAAAATACAAAATACATGTATTTTAATTAAATACATTTAAAAATACAAGTATTTTGTCATTTATTTTGTTACATTGATCTTTATGGTATTTTGTAATTGTGTTTTGTAATTGTATTTTGTAATTTTTGCCCATCTCTGGTTGTGAGGCAGCTTAAATGTAAAGAAGCTGTGGTACAATGTGAAATGTTTGCGAGACAGTTTATTCTATAGCTTTTCTTATTTTCCATGGACCCATTTTCAAGTCAACAGCTGAACTCCTTGCTGTAAATAAAACACATGACCAGGGGTGCATTCAGTTCAATTAAATGTTTACTACGTTGCTGGAGCTAGGAACACAAGCATTTCGCTACACCCGCAATAATATCTGCTAAATATGTGTATGTGACCAATACAATTGTATTTTATTTCATGGTTTGTACTGAACCAAAATGTTCTTTAACATTCTTGAATAGACATTTGCTACATTTTGTGGGTGTGGCGGGGTGTGGCTTGAAGCAATGAGGGGATTTGATTAATGCCCCAGGTTAGAGTTGATTGCATTCGTTTTGGAACCGGGCTGCCTCCCGGGCCTCGTTATGGCCAATGGCGAAGTCGGATCAAAATAAAAGTGACATAGGTTAAGAACGTGGAGTAATGAGTATGATTCTGTGTTTTCACATAGGAGAAACTCTTTATCTACATTCCTATTTGAAAACTAGTTTGAAAATTCAAACATATACTGAACCAAAAAATAAACGCAACATGTAAAGTGTTGGTCCCATGTTTCTGGAGCTGAAATAAAATTACCCAGAAATGAAACCAGGAGTTTCAGGCCCCTGTGTAAGGGTAAAACTAGGCCTTCAAAGTAAGGCATTATGATATATTTAATGTGCTGTCATAAAGATTTGAATGATAACATTCACCTAGGAACTCACTTGAAGGCCATAGGACTGAACATGAATAAATTCAACAACCATGTCTCTGTCACTAACAAATACAGCCATGGGTGGTAACTCTACATTTCCCGTGAAATGGCAAGGCACACTGGGAAATATGCAAATCAGGCTTTAACCATACAGCATTACAGTTTTTCTCGATTGCTAAGACACATTTCTTGAAAGCTGCTCTCCTTTTCTCTTAACTGTGAACACAAAACCCAATTTTCAAGCTACATTCACAAAACCTCAGACTCTTCTTGCAAAACCAAACTTTCACCTCAAAACAGTTCAATCTGTGCTCAAAACTGAACTATGTTGTCAAATCGTGCCCCGAGTCAATCAAAATAAAAAACACTACTGAACAGTCACTAAACACTACGTAGAAAAATAGAAAACACAATGCTCAGGACATGAAGCTGGAGAAATAAATGTTTATTGTTCACTGTAGGCTAAATGCATGTTGCAAAACAAAAAAAAACTATGCATTTAGCACTTGTACAAAAAGACTAAACAGAAATCTTGTGCATTTACATGTAGCACTTGTAAAAACAAACAGAAATCTTATGCGTTTGCCACTTGTGTACAGTAAGCCCATGTAAAAATATAGTACAAAAATATACAAATAAGTGCATTACTCAGCCACAGCATCATGTCTCCGTACTGGGTCAGGCCACAGGACTTCATCCACATCACAGGCCACATTTTGTCTGGCCAGGCAACGGGGGAAAAAACCCCTGGTATGCCGTATCCAGGCGTGGCATGCCTCCACACCTATGTCACCACAGGCAAGTCCCATGGCTTGCAGGAGATTTACCCTGGTGTAAGGTTGGCGTTCATATACCTTCCACCGCCATGAGGAGAAGAATTCCTCAATGGGGTTTAGGAAAGGGGAGTACGGTGGAAGGCAAATATTGATAAAACCTTGGTTCATATTGTACCACTCTCTAACCTGGAGGGCTCTGTGAAAACTCACATTGTCCCAAACAACAACATAGATGGGATGCTCATCCTGCTGCCCTAACAAAGCATCTCGCATGTGATTGAGGAAAATGAGGAGCTGGTGAGTGTTGTAGGGCCCCAGGTTGGCATGATGGTGGACAACCCCATGATTGCTGATGGCAGCACATAATGTGACATTGCCACCACGCTGCCCAGGAACACCAACAATGGCCCGATGGCCAATCACATTACGGCCTCTCCTTCTCCTTTTGGTGAGATTAAACCCAGCTTCATCCATGTAGATGTATTGATGGGGTCTTTCCATTGCATCCAGTTGA
The DNA here is from genome assembly GCF_020615455.1 of Coregonus clupeaformis. Lineage (NCBI taxonomy): Eukaryota > Metazoa > Chordata > Actinopteri > Salmoniformes > Salmonidae > Coregonus > Coregonus clupeaformis. The sequence continues at coordinate 8,955,318 of NC_059192.1, forward strand.
AAAACCCTCTGTAGAAATAGATATAGTTTTGTAAGTGATACGGAAAAAGTGATTTAGGCCACTACAGTAAATCACTACTTAGAGTAATCAACATTGAATGTGTCTGGATATATGCCATCCTGTACATACTGGAATCTTTGCTCTTTGACTCTGTCTGAGTTGCGATCAAAGGGCACTCTGAGGACACGATCAACTGTAGAGAGGCTGACACTGTTGATACCCTCAAAATTTAAATGGTCCTCAATGATCTTCTGCTGAATTTCGCTCAGTTTAATGGCATTGTTCTCACGGACCATATCAACAATTAGGGTCTCTTGGTGTGGGGAGAACATACCTGTCCTCCCACCCCCATGTGGCAGTCTTTCAATTCTACAAAAAGAGAACATGGAGTTACAAAAATATACATGGAATACTAGGCCTACAAACAGTTAGACCAACCCTCCATTACAATACTACAGTACATTGGTACAGTGATGTACTGAAACATATATTTACTTACAGTATACTGTGGTACAGTATATAGTATGTCATACAGTAATTGCTGTCAACATTTACATACTGTACTATAATGTCAAAAAAAGGTAATTACCTGTTCTCTTCTCTAAATCTTCGGATTATGGTGGACACAGTGAATCTACTGATGTTTGGTTGTACCCTTTGTCCAGCCTCCCTCATGCTCATACCATGGACAAGAACATGGTCAATCACAGTAGCTCTGATTTCATCAGATATTACTGTTCTTTGTCTTCGCTGACCACCTCGACCACCTCGACCTCCTCTCACACGAACTCTTCCTCTCAGATTTCTATCCATTGTAGGGCCTCACAAACCAGTGCTCTCTGAACTGGCTTACTGTATATGTTCCCTCACATCATTAGCCACAAGTGTGATCAATTTTGAGTTGTTGTGTTCAAGTGGTGACACCTGTGCTCTAATTGTGTTTGACTTTTGTCACCTGTGCTCACCATTATGCAGCACGGGTGCATCACAATGAAAATGTGTTGGCAAGTTATGTCTAAACAGGTGAAAAGTGCTTATGGTTTTGCCAAAAGAGTGATTGATTCAATCAGTGGGTTCAGGCAACTGAGCATTTGGTTCAGACAATAGGGTTTAGTGTTTTAGCAATTGAGAAAAACTGTAAAACAACACCCAAAAACAAATTACTGTACACCACAGGTGTTCATTTCCTAACACTGAGAAAGTTTAACAGTGTCAGCACTAAGCAATGTGAAACAGTGTTGAATACAACACCCTCAGTGTTGATTCAACACTGGAGAATTTGCTGTGCATAGAAAGTGTTACCACATACATTGCCAAAGCAAAATATAGAAATGTATCAAATCAATAATGACACAGATAGATAATAATAAAATCAATACTCACTGAGTAATACTATTAACAGGAAATACTGTAATAATGAATGAGGACAATAATTAAATAATGATAAAGACATATCTCTCACTCTTTCTTTCTTTCTTTCTTTCTGTCTTTCTGTCTTTCTTTCTTTCTTTCTTTCTTTCTTTCTTTCTTTCTTTCTTTCTTTCTTTCTTTCTTTCTTTCTCTCTCTCTCTCTCTCTCTCTCTCTCTCTCTCTCTCTCTCTCTCTCTTTCTTAAACCAGCTCCACCCCTTACCATGAGGGCTGGGTACAACAGTCTCTCATCCACCTGTGCCCGCGTGTGCGCGCATGGAGCACCGCACGTGCCCGCGCATCATTTTCTGACGCCACTAATCTGGAAGCTCTCTCGTTGGGCTCGTGGCATCGCCTGGTGCCCGCGTGTCAGAAGACTACTGTCCCAATGTTTCAACTAGGGATAAAAAAATTAAGTCTAAATCGACGATTATACTCACTTTTAAACTGTGTGTGAAAGTTATAGCCTATCGACGTTTTTGTGGACTCGATGGCATCAGTCGGGTGCTTCGTTTTACATTAGGATAACAGTCTTTTGATCTAGTCAATTTTTTTATCGAGAACGGTAGGTAACCTTCACTCTAGGTTTCTGTGTGTTGAATGTTGGCTAAGTTTGGCCTGCAGCTGGTTATTTTCAAAGATACAGTGCAGCCTGTGCAGGTGTGGTGAACCGCGTCAATGTGTTGTTTGACATGATGTGTGAGCGGGCAGCCGGGCACCGGGCGGCGCTGATAAGGGGGGGCAACAAAGTTGACGTGCCTCTGTGTGCTGATGGATCAAGCTTCATCGTATTGCAGGGATGGATGTGTGAAGTATTAGTGATTATATTGTTGAAGATGTTATCAGACATTCTAATAGATGATGAGGGGTCCTAAAGTTTTCATGAAATGAAGTGTGTAGCAGCGGTGTGTGTGCGCGTCAGATGTGCGACAACGCGCGGCACGTACTGTATCCTCCCGCTGAACAGTGAATATGAGCGAAGCACGCCCCCCTTGCCGATGAACGCCCAGTCCTGATGCGGTCCCCTGCTCTACTCTCCATCACTCTGTCAATGCCAGTTAAAACACCCCGACGGAGTTTTCCCATTCATAGTTATAGAGTAAAGCAGAGGTTTTTAAGCCAGGTTATTCCTTTGAACTCTAACTCAGTTTAACTATCTCTCTTTCCAGGATAACGAGGAGGAAGATACTTCGACCATGGTTGTGTTTACACAGAATGACTGAAACTATATTTTCAAAGAGCAACCGACGCAAGCGGGATGTACATTTATGGATGGTCTTGGTAGGGCACATTGGAACTATATTACTGTGCGAATAGCCTACAATTGACTTTTGCTTCCAAGACTCTACCTTTCGTTCTACCTTTGGGTCTGGAGATTGTGGTTCTGTCTCTCTGGGATTGTAGTTTTGTGGGAGAGTGTGGTGTCATGTCTTGGAGATAGACCTTGCTATGACTCTGGTTTGGAAAATAACTCGTGGAAGGTGTGCAGCGGGTTACAGACAGGAAGGACTCGACCTCGGCAACTGATAGGCAACCACCGTTTTTACCGAGCGTAATGCACCTGGCATGAAGACAGAGAATGGATATTATTTGGGAACTATTTGTTATTCTTCACGCCAATTTCATCATCTGTGTATCAGGTAAGTTTTCAGTCATTTATATTGGTGGGTCAGGTGTGAGACGGAGAAAAGGGCAGGTGCATTAGATGAGAACGCAGGGAGGAAAATTGGTAACGAAGTTGTAAAATGTTGCAGAAAACGTTGAAATTAATGAAAACGTTTTTAGTGAGTGATGTGCGCGGTTCATAGTCGGATCAGTTGATAGGCCAATTGATATAAGATTAATTGATAGGAAACATTTGAGAAGGAAGACATTTACAGAGCAGCATTTGCCTGAAACTCTGTTCTCACTTACTTGTGGATGTCACTGGGACTAGATATAGGGCAGCCTAAGATTGTACCCCAAATAGTGTTTTTGCTGTATTTTATTATGTTCAGTATTGAAATATGCAAGTGTTATGAACTGATATCAATTATGTCTACCGAACTAATGATTACACGAGGAGAGAGGTTGTGTGAGAATAATTTCGTTGAATGGGAAAACATGTATCAATATTATAATTTATTCGACAGATTTCTTTAATAGGTTCAGACTCAGGGCTGAAGTTTTCCCAATTTTGCGTCAGGTGAAATCGCGGTGTATTTCGTTAAATGGGAATGCAAAGCCTAAAACAGTATTACCACTACTGTTGAAATAACGAGATAGTTCTACGGTACTACAGGTGCATGACTAACCACGATAGTGATATAGGTTTCAGTGGAGTGGGCTAAATGGGGACGCATGCACTGGTCAATAACTATTAGACTGTAGCTATTAGACTGTTAATGTGAGTGGATAGGTGCTGCGTAGTAGATAAGAACAGGATTGACTTCTCTTTATTATGTGAGGCTTGGGGCAACAATATCAAATTAGTTCGAGTTAGATCAAATAGGGTAATAATTGTGCGCATCGGTGAGAGCTGTTTGGGTTGAAGCGCCGCTCGGTTGTGTCATCATGCGTACCCCCGTTGACTATTTAGTCAAATACATTAGGCTAGCTAGAGCCATCATCACTGCAATGCAAATGCACGTGCCAACAATTTCTTATACCACCATTGGAGACATGTAATGCAATATTGTTTGCATGGCATCTTTGCGTACAGTAGAGGCATATATACTAGACTATCCGCCTGTTCTGATATCAAACTCCGATGATACTCGTATAGCCTATTATTGAAGCAGCTACCCGTCGAGGGCTGAGTGCTGTACTCGAGAGGCATGTGCCCAATCATTCCCTGTGACTACCAGGGACGTGCGCAAAACCTCCCTCCTTCCCCTCCTCTCTCAGATCTGTGAGTGCATTATTATTACGCACGACTGTCGTTTGGAATTTCTACATCTCCCCTCGAGCCTGACTGTAAATTAGGATTATAGGCTAGTTATAAAGGACCGCGCACGCCCCAAACCCCCCCTTATCTGTCTCCAAATACATTTTTTAGGAGGGATATGTGCAATAAGTTGCTGCTCCACTTGGGTCCATAGCGAATGGACGTTATTACATTGTTTAATCACTGTCGGTTTTAATGACCTGCCAGTGTTGCTTGATGTATAAAATTGTAAACTATGTAGACTACCTGCCAAACCTTATGCACATATAATCCCTCCCTCTTTCTCAGAGGCCTGCTATTTCCATGGCAACTAACGTTTGATACCAACAGGAATGTGGTTGAGGAGAGTAGCCTACAGAATATTGTAGACTGGAAAGGTTATCTTTAAACCTGCTCCGACTGCTCTTTTCTGCAAAAGGTAATTGAAGACACAATATGATGATCACCTTAAAGACATGCTCTTGAACCTTGGCAACTAGTATTTTTTCAACCTTCCGCTTTGGGTTGGATGTGTCAATGTGTAGTTCATACATGCATAATCTATTAGCAGAATTACTGTCTTACCTCAATTAGCCACGAAATCCCTAGTTTGAAAGCAACAGTTTTCTGGAAGCTGTGCGGCGCCATTTTCCCTACATTTTCCAGCACATGAGCCAGCCCCCTAGCAATTCAAGTTCTAGCCAATGAACTTCAGCCCCTTTGAGAGACAGCTAGCAAAATGGACACAATGATGTGCAATGATGTGGCGCACATATCTACACATATGTGACGTAGGACACCATTTTCGGGAACCACTTTTGGCTCGTGAGTACTACTTTCAGAACTACTGCTTAAAAGTATACAAAAGTACCAGATAATCTCTTTAGTTATGTAAATGGTTAAAGGTTTGAAAAAGTACTGCATTACATGGCTTAATCTCCTAAATTGATAAAATAGGCACAACAGAACAGGACCGCCGAGTGCTGAAGCGCGTAGCACGTACAAATAGTCTGTCCTCGGTTGCAACCCTCACTACCGAGTTCCAAACTGCCTCTGGAAGCAACGTCATCACAAGAACTGTTCTTCGGGAGCTTCATGAAATGGGTTTCCATGACTGAGCAGCCGCACACAAGCCTAAGACCACCATGAGCAACGGCAAGCATCGGCTGGAGTGGTGTAAAGCTCGCCGCCATTGGACTCAGGAGCAGTGGAAACGCATTCTCTGGAGTGATGAATCACGCTTCACCATCTGACGAATCTGGGTTTGAAGGATGCCAGGAGAACGCTACCTGCCCGAATGCATAGTGTCAACTGTAAAGTTTGGTGGAGGAGGAATAATGGTCTGGGGCTGTTTTTCATGGTTCGGGCTAGGCCCCTTAGTTCCAGTGAAGGAAAATCTTAACGCTACATCATACAATGACATTCTAGATGATTCTGTGCTTCCAACTTTTTGGCAACAGTTTGGGGAAGGCCCTTTCCTGTTTCAGCATGACCATACCCCTGTGCACAAAGCGAAGTCTAAACAAACATGGTTTGTTGAGATCGGTGGGAAGAACTTGACTGGCCTGCACAGAGCCCTGATGTCAACCCCATCGAACACCTTTTGGAGGAATTGGAAGGGAGACTGTGAGCCAGGCCTAATAGCCCAATATCGGTGCCCGACCTCACTAATGCTCTTGTGGCTGAATGGAAGCAAGTTCCCGCAGAAATGTTCCAACATCTAGTGAAAAGCCTTCCCAGAAGAGTGGAGGCTGTTATAGCAGCAAAGGGAAGACCAACTCCATATTAATGCCCATGATTTTGGAATGAGATGTTCGACGAGCAGGTGTCCACATACTTTTCTCTCTCTCTCTCTCTCTCTCTCTCTCTCTCTCTCTCTCTCTCTCTCTCTCTCTCTCTCTCTGTCTCTCTCTCTCTCTCTCTCTCTCTCTCTCTCTCGCTCTCGCTCTCTCTCTTTCTCGGGAGATGTAGAGATTTGGAGCTGGCTGGCTGACATTTACATTAACACCAGTTTGACTGAAGCATCACCTCCTAAAATTGCACAGGTGTCTGGAATCAAATGGTTCTCCTCTCTGCTAATTCCCCCAGCTCCATCCATTCTTCCCTAAAAGGACTAGGCTTATATTGTCAATTATTAGTCTCAAGGACGTTGTAAAAGGTTCCTTTATTATTCAATCCCCTTATAACAGACTGGGTCATGAACCCGGGTTGCTCACGCGACTCAAGGCTGCATTAGCCCACTGAGATAAATGTGTTTTCTCTGTGAGGTCTCATGCAAGCTTACTCATCACATGATCGTAGTTTCCTGAAGCATGTCTGTTTCACGCTAACATTTAGCATGATCCAGCTTCCTCTTGACGGAACTCCAAGTGTGAAAGTTGCCATTTCCAATTAAATCATAGGCTACTTTGTTTTCCTGCCTGTCTGAATTTTACAGACACCAGAGATAGTCCATCCATCATCAGTAGGCCTTCAGCCTCTAACACAGGGGGATAAACACACCCCTGGGTCAATATAGTGATCCAAGACATCCTCTGAATTGAATACCTTCATCAAAACATGTTAGTCAACCACCTGTATTCAATGGAGATAGATGCTATGCTAATAGCCACATGTCATGAATATGCATAGCCATCTCGAGATAATTCGGATATTTTTTATATAATTCTTTTTTTAACGTTTCCGGGATTTCATGTGTCCTACTTATATCAGTACACTCGTAACAACCTAAACATTACAAAACTTCTATTATATCAAATAAACCTCACGTAGCAAATAAGCCATTCCATTTTTTGTGAACCAAATTCGACACTCTTTCATTGACCTCCTGGCTTGGTGAGCGAAAGAAACGAAAGAAATCTGTCTGGAGAAGAGAAGACAGATATTTTGCCCAGCTGTCCCTCTCGCTGGATTTACTGTAGCAAATCTCCCTCCCTGGATTGGAAAATAATACTACATTTCCACATGGCTACATGCATTCACCACATAATTACATGTCGGTCAAAGCAGACAATTAAATGTGTTTGAAAACTCAATAATGTGGGTAGTTAAGTCCGTAAACTCTGTGTAAGTAGAAATGTCCAACTTGGGCCTCCTAATTATCCCAATCAGCTTCTTTAACCCGTCTCCCCTGCAACTCTTACATTAAAATAATTTAGCAGACACTCTTATCCAGAGCGACTTACAGTTAGTGATTGCATACATTACTTTTATTTTTTAAATACTGGTCCCCCGTGGGAATCAAATCCACAACCCTGGCGTTGCAAACGCCATGCTCTACATCCCTGCCGGCCATTCCCTCCCCTACCCTGGACCAATTGTGCGCCGCCCCATGGGTCTCCCGGATTCAAACCAGGATCTCTAGTGGCACAGCAATGCAGTGCCTTAGACCACTGCGCCACTCGGGAGTAATCGTCCCCTGCTTACTGTGAATAATGTGCTCTTAGTCAAAGTACCTTGTGGATCTCTTGAAACTCTAAATGGGAAGATTACTCATAATCGCTGACCACATGAACCCCATTGATGACCCCACAACCTGCACATTCACTATGTAATTGCGTGGGGTAATAGGTCTGACACAAACACAAAATACTTTCTAAAACGATCCATCTCTCTAAACCGAATCATTTCCATGTTCCATAAGGTTAAAGTATCTACAACTTCAACAGATAAATGTTATTTCATACCATTAGTAACTGCCAATCATACTCATATCCACAAGAGGATAGACAGTTAAAACCCATTCACTTCAATTAGTTACTGACTGAGAACTGTGATCCTAATGACAGTTGAATGCTGCTGTTTCCAATTCCGGCTAAAGAGGGTCTCATTCGTTTAGAGGAGAGGCATTTACTCTACCATTAAAAATCAGAGCAGGCAGCATTCATGCATTCTTCAGCACAGTGGCTAAAACGGCGCTAATTCACCGGCTTTAATTCAAAAGTTCGACATGGGACCCCTTCACTTTCATGTTGGAGGCTCATTGGGTGACTGTAGGAGGCCTACATCTCTCCCACTTGCTCTATCTCTCCCTCCCACTCCTCCCCCTCTCTCTCTCTGAAGTAGGCACAATAACTTTGTGAAAGGTACATCTAATATTTTGATTAATTAGCATGATATTATTCATGTCTGTAGGGTGGTAGAATTTATTTAAGTGTTGTGAAGTGGTTAAGCAAGGGTTTCATTAGTATGTTCTGTCCCTGAAGCAATACCCGCTGTGTATTGCTTTAGTTTTTTTTCCCAAAGTGAGTTTATGAAATAATGACTTACTGCTTATTTATCATGCTGTGTTTTATCTTCACTTTGCTGGAAAACAATTCTGTTTGTTTCTCACAGATTTCAGATTTCCTTACAAACCTATTCTATTAATATAATGGTGTTCCAGATTAATGTATGAATGTATCCATATATAATTCCTACTGTCAACCATCTTCAACTTCAACCACCTCAACTTCTCAAACAAAAACCAAAGACTACACAATAAGCAGTTTCTTTGAAATAATACCCTTTTAACACACTGGTGTATCGCTCAGTGTCTCCAGCACCCAGCCATATGGGACTGAACCATCTCCATGCCACTAAGGAGGTCTGCAGTCATCCCGTCCTCCCTGGCCATGTGTCTACTTGTGTTGCAAACCCACAGCCGTACGGTGCCCGCACCGGGTCTCCACTCCTGTCCCTGTCCCTAACTGCCTGTCTGGACCACTGTGTGTCTCTGTGTGTGTGTGTGTGTGTGTGTGTGTGTGTGTGAGTGCGAGAGAGCGAGAGAGAGAACGTTTTTTTTTTTTTTGGCATCGTATGTGTATGTGCCACTCAGATCACCCTCTCTGTCAAGTCTATCAGCCTGTCAGAATGACACGACCTCCACACAGCTGTAATTTACTAGGGGGAGCTGTTTGTTTGTGTGGGTGTATGTGACTGGAGCAGAGCCTGGTTTAACTGCCAAAAACAGCACAGGGCCTCACCATGGTACCACATTGCAGGGTAGCATGGGTAATGCGTAAGCACATAAGCAAGCACTGACACCCACCGTATAATAATTGCATGCATGCATGCACGCACACACACACACACACACACACACACACACACACACACACACACGGCACCACCCACAGTGTCCCAATTCACCACCACAGCCCTGTCAGGAATGCAACATCTCCAGTCACTAATCTTATAATCCTATGCAGATGTGTGTCCAGTAACGGGGATATAGCGCAGTGTGTACTCTGCTGTCTGTGTGGGTGGGTGTGAGAGAGACGGAGAGATCCAGACAGTATTCAGGCTACTGTAGTAACTTGTTTCAGTATCCTGATACAGTTGTTTTTGTTTATCAGACAGTCACCCTTCTTCCGTGGTAATTGGTGATCATGCCTGTAACACAAATTCACAATTTGCACACTTTGCAGTCTTTAAACACAACCAGGTGTGCACTGGCCTTGAACGTTGCATTACTGGTGGAGTATAATTGCATTTGAGGTGCTGAATGAAAGGTTAGAAGACGTATTTTCAGAACGTCGAAATTCGTCTTTTCCGGACTTCAAAAATCTGTTTTATACAAACGTCCAAAAATCTGTCCTATATGGACGTCAAAACGATGTCTTAAATTGATGTCTTAAAATACTTATTTTTCGGATGTCGAAGCATGTCTTATATGGACGTTGAAAGGCATCTAATACGGACGTCAAAAATACGTATTTTCCGGACGTAGAAGAGAAGTCTTGTACGGACTTTGAAAATACATATTTTCCGGACATTAAAAATACGTATTTTCCGTCATTGAGTCTATGGACAAATTTGAACCGCACATACATTCTTAATGAAGTAAACAATATATATCAATATAATATAGGAAAGAGGAGCCAACTGAAGATTGCAACTGAATGTTTATTATTGCTTCCATCTGTCACATGCACTTATGGTAGCTTTTTCAAAAGCTTTAAAACTGGGCTCAATGATGTACAAAGTAGTCCTACCTACAGAATAAACCAACAGACCTGTTCAACTACAATAACATTCTGAGTAACGGTTACACATTTGTTTATTTTCTTGCCTTTGATATGTTGTTGTTTATCTACCTTAGTTGAATGCACTGACTGTCAGTCACTCTGGATAAGAGCGTCTGCTGAATGAACAAAATGTAAAAGTAAAAACAAACACTTGCAAAGCATGCTGGGTATTATTTAAATGAGCAGATCCAAATCGGAACGAATCAGAGACGTCTAGGCTGTTTCACAAGTTTGAACATCACATTACAGTATGGCAGTTTAGTACATATAGCACATTGGACCACAGTAGAGTATAGTACGGCACAGTACAGGACAGTCAAGTTTTATTCAGTAGAGAAGAATACAGTAGAGTACAGTACAGTAGAGTTTTATTCAGTAGAGCAGAGTACAGTAGAGTACAGTACTGTACAGTACAGTAGAGGTTAATTCAGTAGAGTACAGTACAGTAGAGTTTTATTCAGTAGAGCAGAGTACAGTAGAGTACAGTACTGTACAGTACAGTAGAGTTTAATTCAGTAGAGTACATTAGAGTACAGTACAGTACAGTTTAATTCAGTAGAGTACTGTAGAGTACAGTTCAGTAGAGTTTAATTCAGTAGAGTACAGCACATTACAATACAGTACACAGTACAGTAAATAAAAATTGAGTACAGTACAGTTTAATTCAGTAGAGTAGAGTACATTAGAGTACTATACTCTACTTTTTTTATTGTGCTGTGTACTGTAATGTACTGTACTGTAACTGTGCTGTCCAAACTTGTGAAACATAGATGTCTATGATTGGTTAATCAAGGCTGGTCCGGACCAAATCTGAACCAATTATAGATATCTATGTTTGGGCCAAATATACTGTAGGTCAGTCCGTACCGGACAAAATCTGAACCAAACATAGACGTCTATGTTTTGTTAAGATTTGGTCTTGTCCGGACCAAGAATGAACGTCCTTGGACGTTGAAATCAAGGCCGGTCCGGACTGCCCCCCAACAAATGACCAAAAAATGAAGCCCATTGTAAAATGCTTAGTGGGAAGCATAAGCCTATACTCATTCACTGCAGTACTTCCCACAAACCTAAAAGCAGGATCAGTGGAATTCTGGGCTAGTGGAGGGAGATTCCACCATATTGCTGATGCTACCAGTCATGATGTTTCACGGTCATGTCTGCCATCCCATTTCTGACACCAATGTAGCGAACGACAAACCCGGGTCGTGGCGTGAAAGGCAAACACCCTACTGGACCAATCATAAACGTCTATATTTGGGCCAAATCAAGGCCAGTCTGGACCGGGTCAAATCTAAACCAATCATAGATATATTTCTTGGGGTCAAATAAAGCCGGTCCTGAACCATCTATGTTTGGGCCAAATATAGGCCGATACGGACCGGACCAAATCTGAACTAATCATAGACGTCTATGTTTGGTTCAGATTTGGTCTGGTCCGGACCGGACCAAGAATCAATGTCCATGGACGTTGAAATCAAGGCCGGTCCAGACCGCACCCAAAAAATACCTAAAAAAGACAGCCGGTCCGGACAGGATTTAAAAAAATAAGTCCAGAAGACGTCGCCTGACGGTAAATGCTTAGTGGGTGTCCTGGTGTTACGTAATACTGCATGATAGTGGTGTGGGTATCCACAGAGTTTACTGTACTGTTTACGGCATGGACCACTGAATAGCAAAGCAGGTAGCACGTATGTGTAGTAAAAACATTTATTTTATTTTATTTCTGCACATTTTATTGTTTTTGCTGTATTGTTTGGGATAAGTCAGTGCGTTTTCTCTTCAAATCCACTTTGGGATCCAGGTAGACCCATTAAGAAGTGTAATCCAGGTCGACCCATTAAGAAGTGTAATCCAGGTCGACCCATTAAGAAGTGTAATCCAGGTCGACCCATTAAGAAGTGTAATCCAGGTCGACCCATTAAGAAGTGTAATCCAGGTAGACCCATTAAGAAGTGTAATCCAGGTCGACCCATTAAGAAGTGTAATCCAGGTCGACCCATTAAGAAGTGTAATCCAGGTCGACCCATTAAGAAGTGTAATCCAGGTCGACCCATTAAGAAGTGTAATCCAGGTAGACCCATTAAGAAGTGTAATCCAGGTAGACCCATTAAGAACTGTTATCCAGGTAGACCCATTAAGAACTGTTATCCAGGTAGACCCATTAAGAAGTGTAGATGTTCTGAATCTTGCCAGTGGAATAGAAGTACCAGCTTTGTGGTTTTCAAACCCAATCGTTACCACAATAGAGGAAAACAAAGATTTTCATCTCAGCTATCTCTATTGCTGATGGATGGATGGATGCTAGCCTTTCAAAACCCTTTAAAATTAATCCTTTCTCTGCTAAGTAATGACAAGCAAGAGAAAGAAAACGTTTCTTTCATTTCTCTGTTAAAAACAAGAACACTTTTAGAGACAGAGAGAGGGAGCTGGCCCTTGTTAGCTTGTGTCTGATCCTCTATTTATCCCCTAGAACCCTCAAACTCAACTCTGGACCTCGAAGCCAGTTCCACTGCATTTTTTTATTCTTCCCCTTTAATCAGGGACTGATTTAGACCTGGGACAACAGGTGTGTGCAATTATTTATCAGGTAGAACAGAAAATCAGCAGGCTCCGGACCTCGTAGGGTAAGAGTTGAGTACCCCTGCCCTAGAGCTTTCTCTTCGGCGATACCATATATTGATATGAACCCAATTTTTCATGTCGTCGGCGCTGGTTTTTTAACCCGCGACCCAGGGGTTTCTGGCCCGCCTCTTTAACCCACCTTGCTAATCTATAGGCGACCTGGCAAAACACTCCTGGCCCTCTATCTGTGCTGTAGCAATGCACCCAATTCCAAGCCAGCCCAGCGTATAGAGAACAGCCTGTCTGTGGAGGCAGCCAAGGAAGATTGAGAAAGATTGAGGAGTGTTAGGAAGTCTCCCACGCGTACCATATTTCCCGCTGCATTTTGGATAGGAAAGCAAATGCAGATGCTTTGGCTTGATTGAGAGTGTCCTCGAGGGGATGGGCCCCTGACACACACACACACACTCACAGCTGGGGCCATTATAGGGCCCCACAAACAGGAGCGGTGTAGTGATAATTGTCTCATAAGTCAATAAGCACAGCTGTCGAAAAGGTCAAGTTTCATTTATGGACGGACGCGTGTCACTACTGTCTCACTCAGCACAGCTTCCTCTCTCTCTCTCTCTCTCTCTCTCTCTCTCTCTCTCTCTCTCTCTCTCTCTCTCTCTCTCTCTCTCTCTCTCTATTCTCTCTCTCTCTTCTAGTCTCTTCCCCTCTCTCTATCTCCTCCTCTCTACCCCCCCTCTCTCTCTCTCTCTCTCTCTCTCTCTCTCTCTCTCACTATTCTCTCTCTCTGTCTCTACCCCTCTCTCTATCTCCTCCTCTCTACCCCCTCTCTCTCTCTCTCTCTCTCTATTCTCTCTCTCTGTCTCTTCCCCTCTCTCTATCTCCTCCTCTCTATCCCCCCCCCTCTCTCTCTCTCTCTCTCTCACTCTCTGTCTCTCTTTATCTCTCTCTCTGTTTCTTTCTGCATGGCTGAGCAGGTGGATTGCCACGACGTTGTGATGAATATTAATGGCAGAGGTATATGAAAAGTGTTTATTTACAGAGCCTCTTTGCGTTTATAGGGGGTTGACAGGGACAGGCCAGGCTAGGCCGGAGTAGGCCGGACACACAAGGACTGGCACAGGCTAGGCCGGGGTAGGCCGGACGCACAGGGACAGGCCAGGCTGGGGTAGGCCGGACGCACAGGGACGGGACAGGCTAGGCCGGGGTTGGCCGGACGCACAGGGACGGGACAGGCCAGGCTGGGGTAGGCCGGACGCACAGGGACAGGCCACGCTGAGGTAGGCCGGACGCACAGGGACGGGACAGGCTAGGCCGGGGTAGGCCGGACGCACAGGGACAGGTCAGGCTGGGGTAGGCCGGACGCACAGGGACAGGCCAGGCTGGGGTAGGCCGGACGCACAGGGACAGGTCAGGCCGGGGTAGGCCGGACGCACAGGGACGGGACAGGCCAGCTGGGGTAGGCCGGACGCACAGGGACGGGACAGGCTGAGGTAGGCCGGACGCACAGGGACAGGTCAGGCTGGGGTAGGCCGGACGCACAGGGACAGGCCAGGCTGGGGTAGGCCGGACGCACAGGGACGGGACAGGCCGGGGTAGGCCGGACGCACAGGGACAGGCCAGGCTGGGGTAGGCCGGACGCACAGTTTTGTGTGTCAGCACTAGCAGTCCCTCGCTCTAGACATCATTACGCAACAGATGTTATCAAAGCACGCAACAAAACAGTGTGCTGTCTACACTCGGTTTGTTGTTTTTATGAAATAGTTTAAATTAAATCATTGTAAATCGTAGCTAAAGTTTGTATTGCTACGGATTCCGTGACGCGGTAAGCCGTTACGGCTGGGACCACAAGTTTGTGTCCTGGATTCCTGTTAAGTAGCAGTTAGCTGCTAGCCATCATGAAAACTGAGCAAGCTAACGCTAACAGTGTTAGCCCACCAGTGTTTTTATCCACGGCTGGGCACAATTGCGTCATGTGTGAGATGTTTTCCACACAATCACAAGATGAAGACAAGGTGGAATTGGAAAATGGACAGGGATTTGTCTGCCCTAAAGAAATGCACCACCATCAAGCAGTTTATAGGGGGTTGACAGGGACAGGCCAGGCTAGGCCGGAGTAGGCCGGACACACAAGGACTGGCACAGGCTAGGCCGGGGTAGGCTGGACGCACAGGGACAGGCCAGGCTGGGGTAGGCCGGACGCACAGGGACGGGACAGGCCAAGCTGGGGTAGGCCGGACGCACAGGGACAGGCCACGCTGAGGTAGGCCAGACGCACAGGGACAGGTCAGGCTGAGGTAGGCCGGACGCACAGGGACAGGCCAGGCTGGGGTAGGCCGGACGCACAGGGACGGGACAGGCCGGGGTAGGCCGGACGCACAGGGACAGGCCAGGCTGGGGTAGGCCGGACACACAGTTTTGTGTGTCAGCACTAGCAGTCCCTCGCTCTAGACATCATTACGCAACAGATGTTATCAAAGCACGCAACAAAACAGTGTGCTGTCTACACTCGGTTTGTTGTTTTTATGAAATAGTTTTAATTAAATCATTTAAAATCGTAGCTAAAGTTTTTATTGCTACGGATTCCGTGACGCGGTAAGCCGTTACGGCTGGGACCACAAGTTTGTGTCCTGGATTCCTGTTAAGTAGCAGTTAGCTGCTAGCCATCATGAAAACTGAGCAAGCTAACGCTAACAGTGTTAGCCCACCAGTGTTTTTATCCACGGCTGGGCACAATTGCGTCATGTGTGAAATGTTTTCCACACAATCACAAGATGAAGACAAGGTGGAATTGGAAAATGGACAGGGATTTGTCTGCCCTAAAGAAATGCACCACCATCAAGCAGTTTAGGGAAGAGATCCTCCGGCTGTTAGCTTGGCTGCGAGAAAAGGATAACCTGCTTTCTAAGTACACCGACCTTGCTGTAACCCAGGGAAACCGAATCTCAGTTTTAAATGCCTCCAATAGCAAAGATGTCGTTGAGGCGGGCGGCGTTGATCTGTCCCAATCCAACGGACAGATAATAAGCTCAACTCCGCGGCCCATGGGAGACTGAACATTCGCAAGGCTTAGGAGATCTGGGAGGCAGTCTGGCCACCCTTCATCTATCCGAGAAGATCCGATCCAGCTATGAAACAGCTTTGCCCCGCTTGAGACGGACCTATCAGCCCCGGGAATCAGCACGGATCCTGGTTGTATACCACCAGCGAGCGGCCGCCCAGGGGCACCCTCCTCCCCCACGGCCACCACAGTTCAGCAGGTTGCTTCCCCATTGGACTCCATCACGACCACCATCATTGTGGGCAGCTCAATGGTGAGAGATTTTGCCCTGCCTACGATCTGTGGACCGACCATGGTCCACTGTCACCTAGGAGACAGTGTCCATGACATCAGCTCCCTCCTGCCCACGGTTCTGGCCAACTACTCCAATACTGACACCATCGTCACTCACGTTTTAATGAACTTCGTTTTAGGCAATCTGAGGAACTGAGGGAGGACAAAAAAAAACTATTTAACACCCTCGCTAGCACATTGAAGATAATAATTATCTCTGGCCCCATGCTACCGAAGGGGTTCGGAACGTTTCAGCCGACTCTTTGCCCTGAACGACTACCTGAAGAAACAGGAATGTCTCTTTTTGTGAGAACTTTGATTTGCTGTGGGAGCAACCAGCACTTTTTAAAAGAGATGGGATTCATCTTAACCTCAGGGGTTCCAGGATTATTTCCAGCAAACTGTTTAGAGACTGACTGACAGGTTCTGGTAGTGCTCCAGTTCTCCCTGTCAGAATAAGCAACAGAGGACTTGGAAAGCATATCAACTCCTGTAGAAATGGCACTATGGTTATTGTGAGTAACCTAATTTATGTTCATTTAACTCCGCCTTCTAGTGAATTTATGCAAACTGTTATCTCCTACCATTCTGATAGATTGGAGACTGTCAGAAAATGTGGTTGTTATTCCATTGGTTACCTCGAGGCAGATGCCCCATAGGTAGAGTGGCCCACACTCATTGAATATGGCGATTTTAAATGTTAGAGCAATCACAATTAAAACCTTTCTTGTGAATTACCTCATTCCTGAGTGCAAAGTTCACTGCATGTTTCTCGCTGAAACATGGTTGTCATCAGACTGTAGTGTCGCTCTTATTGAAGCCTCCCCCCGGAATACAGCTTTTTATTATCAGAAAAGTAAAAAAGGGTGGGGGGACAGCCTCTATTTTTACTAATGCTCTCAACTGTAAGGACATTTCGTTTGGCGACTTTGGGTATTTTGAACATCATGCTAAACTGTTCAAATGTCATCCACCAGTGCTGGCCATAACCCTGTATAGGCCACCAAAGCACTGCCCCACTTTATCTGAACTATTGTCTATTGTCCTTCAGAACTATGATAAAATCATTGTGTTGGGTGATTTTAATATTCATGTTGACAAAGAGACTGACTCCAAGACCATTGAATTTATTAATCTTTTGACATCTATGGACTTTATCCAACATGTTACTGGGCCCATCCATAACCACAGCCATACTCTGGACCTGGTTATTACCAAGGGGCTTTCTACTGACATATCTTATTTTGTTGATGTTGCTTTATCTGATCACTACTGTGTATGTTTTACTACCTTGCTGCCCATAGCACAGGTTAATACTGAACACATTATTAAGAAACGCTATCTTACCTCTGAATTTGCTACAGATTTTATTGAGTGTATGAACAATACTCCATCACCTATTCTGCCTTCCTCTTGTGACGATTTAGTTGAAAAATTTAATAGCATATTATGGGCAACCATTGATGCCATAGCTCCAGTAAAGTTGAAAAGGCCACATCCAAATGGAGAGCCCCTTGGATGAGTGAGGAAACTAATCAATTAAAGAGAAATTGCAGAAAGATTGAGCGGAAGTGGAGAAAGTCAAAGTTGCAGAACCATTATGATATTCTGAGAGAGCGTATATACAAGGCAATTGGAAATGCCAAATGGGCTCATTTTACTAACTTGATCACTATTAATCAGAAGAGTGCTCTTCTTGACCATTGATGGCCTGATAAATCCTACCCCGCAAACCTATGTGAACTTTCATCCACATCTAAATGTGATGAGTTTGCGGGATATTCAGAGGTAAGATAACTAACATTAGGCTGGGTATCAGTCAAGCAAGACCTGATGAGAAGTTTGATGACACACTATATATACAAGAGTATGTGGACACCCTTTCAAATTAGTGGATTCGGTTACTTCAGCCCCACCCGTTGCTGACAGGTGTATAAAATCGAGCACACCGCCATGCAATCTCCATAGACAAACAATGGCAGTAGAATGGCCTTACTGAAGAGCTCAGTGACTTTCAACGTGTCACTGTCATAGGATGCCACCTTTCCAACAAGTCAGTTCGTCAAATTCCTGCCCTGCTAGAGCTGCCCCGGTCAACTGTTAGTGCTGTTATTGTGAAGTGGAAACGTCTAGGAGCAACAATGGCTCAGCCATGAAGTGGTAGGCCACACAAGCTCATAGAATGGGTTCGCCAAGTGCTGAAGCGTGTAGCGGTGTGGAAGAACTTGACTGGCCCGCACAGAGCCCTGACCTCAACCCCATCGAGCAACATTGGGATGAATTGGAAAGCCGACTTCGAGCCAGGCCTAATCATCAGTGTCCGACCTCACTAATGCTCTTGTGGCTGAATTGAAGCAGATCCCCGCAGCAATGTTCCAACATCTAGTGGAAAGCCTTCCCAGAAGAGTGGAGGCTGTTACAGCACCAAATGGGGGACCAACTTCATATTAATGCCCATGATTTTGGAATGAGATGTTCGATGAGCAGGTGTCCACATACTTTTGGTCATGTAGTGTATGGTCCCTAGCCTACCACGCAAAGGCAATATGGATTTATTTTCCCTGGTTGACACAGACATGCTCAAGAAAGTGATATCACAACTTAAGCCTTCTACCTGCCTTCTCGATTCCTATCCCCACCACCTTCTTCAAAACAGTTTTTAATTGCATATCTGAAGAAGTGCAAGCTATTGTTAATCACTCCCTGTTCACAGGCACTTTCCCCACTGCACTAAAAACTGCTATGGGGAAACCCCTTCTGAAGAAAAGTAATCTAGATTCTTCAGCTCTTTTTCACCCCATCTCCAACCTTCCATTCTTAAGCAAAATTCTGGAGAAATTGGTGTTCAAACAGCTAAATGATTTTTTTAAGTACCAACTGCATTAAAAGTTAGTTAAAGTGGTAAATGATCTTAGCGCCAACACAGATGCCAACCAGCTCTCTGTCCTTGTTCTCTTAGATTTAAGTGCTGCATTCGACACTGTTGACCATGATGTCCTTCTGGACAAGACTGAGGAAATCAAGACAAGACAGAGGAACTTATTCTTGGAGCCAAAGCACAGAAAGAGAATCTGGCAGCACATTTAAATTCACAAGCAATAACAATAAAACACCATCTAAAAAATCAGATGTGTTATTTTAGATTCTGAACAAAATTTTGAATCACACGTTAGTAATGTGACAAAAATATATATTTACCACCTGAGGAACATTGCAAAGGTGCGGCCATTTCTCTCTCAGGCTGATACAGAGAGACTCATCCATGCTTTTATTACAAGCAGGCTTGACTACTGTAATGCTCTCCTGTCTGGTCTACCCAAGAAAGCCATTGGTCAACTGCAAAACATAGAGAATGCTGCAGCACGGGTACTGACCAAGACCAGACGGAGAGCACACATTACACCGGTTTTAAGGTCTCTGCACTGGCTGGCTGGTTTTTAAATCAATCCACGATTGTGCACCCCAATACATGTCAGACATGCTTTTAAGTTATGTACCCAGTAGGTCCCTCAGGTCCTCTGGCACTGGCGTTTTAACTATCCCAAAGCCTAGGACCAAGATACATGGAGAGGCAGCATTTACCGTATTGGTCCGAATATAAGACGACCCTGATTATAAGACGACCCCCCGTTTTTCAACACAAACATTTAGAAAAACAGATTTGCAGACTAGATTTGCCGAACAAAGAACTTCATTTTATTTTAAAATAACAATATTAAAAACACAGTGAATTAAACACAAAGGCAAACTATGTACAGTATGATTCAAAATTAATATCAAGCAATAATAAAGCAACATTTTTAAATAACAGAGAAAATACAGGCCACACATTTAACTAAACTTAACAAAAATTCGCCAAACTTCTCCTCCGATGTCTCTCTATCCCTCACACACGTCCTCTGCCCCGCTGTGTTCGCTCTCGCTGTCATCGCTCCCCCAGCTGCTCCGCTTCCACCGGCTCCTCCCAAAGCACGTCGTCCTCGCTGCCGTCCAATGCATTTGAGATGCAACATTTTTTAAAGCCATCGATGATGCTCTGTGAGGGAATAGCATCCCATGCATGCAGGATCCATTCACACAGTAGACTTCTCTCCGAAGTCTGACGGCAGGCGTTGGGCCAAACTCGTTCTCCGTCTAAGTGACAGTCCATTACGCCGCATCATCCTACGACACCAGCCGAGGCTGGCTTTAAATCCAGTGATGTTGAGCTCTCTGGCGATTTCCAGGGCCTTAACCTGGATGACAGCTCTGGTAATGGGCATTCCCTCACTTCTTTTTTCCCTGACATATTCAAAACCCTCCGGTCAACCTCAATGAAACGACCACTTTGAGGACCACGGAAGGATTTTCGCTGACTGTTAGCATCTTTTAGACGTTGTTTTTCTGCTCGCCATCTTCTTACATTACACTCAGTGACCCCGAATGTCTTGGCAGCTTGGCAGTTGTTAGATGACTCTGCCTTATTGACAACCATTATTTTGAAATTGGCATCATAGCTCCTCCGCTGTTGTTTATTGACCTGGCCCACTTTTGAGCCACTTGTCTCTAAATGGTCAGCCTGTCTTTCCATCTTTAAACACCGGTAACGGGCTGGTTGTTAAGGACGCCTCTTCCCTCCGTCCGGAACGAATTTTTGGCGCCATCTGTGCCCGCGAATGTGTATTGACATTTAAAGGGAGCGCCGAAGAAGAGAAACTGCGCTCTGAATACTAGACCCCGAATATAAGACGACCCGACTTTTTTGGACCTATTTCGAGGGGAAAAAAGGCCGTCTTATATTCGGACCAATACGGTAGTTATTATGCCCCCAGCCTCTAGAATAGCCTGCCAGAGAATCTGAGCGGGGCTGAAACTGCGGACATTTTTAAAAGAGATCTTTAAACACATATTTTTAGCTTTGCTTTTTCTTAGGTTGTTTTTTAGTTGTTCAGTTTGTGTCATTCTTTAGTTTTTTATATTATGTTTGTTGTGTAGTAAATATTGCTTTGCATTCCATGTCTGAAATGTGCTGTATAAATAAAGCTTGATTTGATTTGATTTAATTAGGCTAGGCCAAGGTAGGCTGGACGCACAAGGACTCCTGAGTATTGAAAGCACTTAGCTAACGATGAAAGTGATCTATCATTTTATCATATGCATCCCTCCCTCCCTCCCTCCCTCCCTCCGTCCCATCCTCTCCCTCCCTCCCTCGCTCCCTCTCTGAGTCCCGTCTCCATATCCTTTTATAGATTGGAGACATTTCCTTTTTGCTTAAACCAGTAAGTGTGTTTCTGGGCCACAGCCAAGAAACACACTCTCTCTCTCTCTCTCTCTCTCTCTCTCTCTCTCTCTCTGTCGCTATGTCTCTCTGTCTCTCCCTCTCTCTGTTGCTGTGTTGCTGTGTTGCTGTGTCTCTCTGTCTCTGTCTCTGTCTCTGTCTCTCTCTCTCTCTCTCTCTCTCTCTCTCTCTCTCTCTCTCTCTCTCTCTCTCTCTCTCTCTCTCTCTCTCTCTCTCTCTCTCTCTCTCTCTCTCTCTCTCTCTCTCTCTCTCTCTGTCATTCTGTTGTTGTGTCTCTCTCTCTTGCTCTCTCTGTCACTGTTGCTGTGTCTCTCTGTCTCTGTCTCTGTCTCTGTCTCTGTCTCTCTCTCTCTCTCTCTCTCTCTTTCTCTCTTTCTCTCTCTCTCTCTCTCTCTCTCTCTCTCTCTCGCTCTCTCTCTCTCTCTCTCTCTCTCTCTCTCTCTCTCTCTCTCTCTCTCTCTCTCTCTCTCTGTCTCTCTGTCTCTCTGCCTTCTCTCTCTCTCTCTCTCTCTCTCTCTCTCTCTCTCTCTCTCTCTCTCTCACTCTCACTCTCCTCTCCTCTTTCTCACTCTCTCTCTCTCTCTGTCACTGTGCCTGCTGTCTCTCTCTCTCTCTCTCTCTCTCTCTCTCTCTCTCTCTCTCTCTCTCTCTCTCTCTCTCTCTCTCTCTCTCTCTCTGTTGCTGTGTGTCTCTCTCTCTCTCTCTGTCACTCTGTTGCTGTGTGTCTCTGTCTCTCTCTCTCTATCTCGCTCTCTCGCTCTC
Source organism: Coregonus clupeaformis (assembly GCF_020615455.1). Lineage (NCBI taxonomy): Eukaryota > Metazoa > Chordata > Actinopteri > Salmoniformes > Salmonidae > Coregonus > Coregonus clupeaformis. The sequence continues at coordinate 8,977,588 of NC_059192.1, forward strand.
TCTGTCGCTGTGTTGCTGTGTTGCTGTCTCTCTCTCTCTCTCTCTCTGTCGCTGTGTTGCTGTCTCTCTCTCTCAATTCAATTCAATTCAAGCTGCTTTATTGGCATGAAAAACATTGCGTCAATATTGCCAAAGCAACAATGTATACAATATACATTGTAAAAAAATAATAATAAATAATAACAAATAATAATAAAAATGGTAGTAAATAATGATAAATAAAAAACAACAATAAAATGGTAACAGTCAATAGTATAAATATAATAAATATACAAATCTAAATATGGAAAATGAAACTATAACTAACTTATAACTAAATAACAATATTAAGTACGTTACTATTTACTATGCAGATGTTATTATTCAGTGTCCCTCAGGCTATGGCAGGCAAATACATATTTGGCTGCAAGAGGAGCCATAGCTCCTTCCGCCCATGAGTATTTTTAGTTTTTCCTCTGGGTTTAATAAGTTAAAATTTGGAACAAATCTAGTCATTTCTGTGAATAATGAATGTCTTTGTGAGGAATATTTATCACAGTAAAGGAGAAAGTGCATTTCTGTTTCTACCTCCCCTGTCGTGCAGTGACCACATACACGCTCCTCTTTGGGTAGCCATGTCTTTTTATGTCTGCCGGTTTCTATTGCCAATTGGTGGTCACTCAGCCTGTACTTGGTAAGGATCTGTCTCTGCTTCGTATCTCTGACAGAGTAGAGATAATCAGCCAATTCATATTCTCTGTTTAGGGTCAGATAGCAATTTAGTCGGCTTTGGGATTTTGTTTTGTTTTTCCAATGTTGTAAATATGAGTCCTTTGATTGGTTCATGATTTTGTTCATTAGAATTCTTTCTTTTGAAGCAGTGCTGGTGTCAGCTTGGTTGGTTAGGTCCAACACCAGCTGACTGAGAGGGCTTCGTTTCTGGGCTCAGCTCTTGGGTTTGAAGTGCTTTAAATTGCAGACTTGAATTTGGACTTGAATTTAGATGTAGCCAAAATTTTAATGATCTTTTCTGTATTTTTATTACTACTGGAAAGCGGCCCAATTCTGCCCTACATGCATTAGTTGGTGTATTTCTCTGGACTTGAAGAATATTCCGACAGAATTCTGCATGTAGGGCTTCAATTGGATGTTTGTCCCATATTTTAAAGTCCAGTTTATTGAGTGGCCCCCAAACCTCACTTCCGTAAAGAGCTATTGGTAGGATTACACTGTCAAATATTTTGGTCCAAATTCTAATTGGGATATTGATTTTGAATAATTTCATTTTTATTGCATACAATGCTCTGCGGGCTTTTTCTTTGAGTGCATTCACTGCCATATTAAAGTTTCCCGATGCAGATATGGTCAGACCAAGGTATGTGTAATTTTTAGTGTGTTCAATTATGGTGTTGTTCAGGGTGAATTTATATTTGTGTTTCTGACATCTGTTTTTTTTTTGGAAAATCATGATTTTAGTTTTTTTGAAATTTACTGCCAGGGCCCAATTATTGCAATATTGCTCTAGAATGTTAAGGTTCTGTTGAAGACCTTCTTTGGTTGGTGATAGAAGTACCAAGTCATCAGCATATAGCAGGTATTTTACCTCTGTGTCAAATAGTGTAAGTCCTGGGGCTGGAGAATGGTCTAACATGTCTGCTAACTCATTGATATAAATGTTGAAAAGATTTGGACTCAAACTGCAGCCTTGTCTCACACCTGACGTTGTGAAAAGAATTCTGTTCTTTGGTTTTGATTTTTATTGCACACTTGTTTTCTGTGTACATACATTTTATTAAGTCATACACCTTACCACCAAGCCCACTTTGGAGAATTTTGTAGAATAGCCCTTCATGCCAAATAGAATCAAATGCTTTTTTAAAGTCAATAAAGCAAGCAAATATTTTGCCCTCTTTTTTTTGGTGTACGTGTTTATTAATTAGTGTATGTAAGGTGTATATATGGTCAGTAGTGCGATGGTTAGGGAGAAAGCCAATTTGACATTTACTTATTACATTTTTCTCTTGAAGAAAGGTTTGAATTCTTGAATTCAAAATGCTACAGAAAACCTTTCCCAAGTTGCTGTTTACGCAAATTCCCCTGTAATTATTGGGGTCTGATTTGTCTCCACATTTGTGGATAGGGGAGATGAGCCCCTGGTTCCAGATATCAGGGAAGCAGCCAGAAGATAAAACTATGTTGAACAACTTAAGCACAGCATTTTGCAACTCAGGTGTGCTGTTTTTCAGCATTTCATTTCTGATGTTATCTAGACCACAAGCCTTCTTTGATTTGATAGATTTTAGCTTTTCATTTAGTTCTTGTTGGGTTATTGGGTAATCTAATGGATTTTGGTTGTTTTTAATGACCGATTCAAGGATGTTCAATTTTTCTTGAATTTCTAATTGGTTCTGTTGTAATTCTTTTTGTGGGATGTTTTTGTATAGATTATCAAAATAAGTTTTCCAAATTCCTTCATCTTGTATGGCTAATTCTTGTGGCTTTGTCATGCTTAAATTGTTCCACATGTCCCAGAACTGATTTTGGTCAATTGCACTTTCAATTTCATCAAGTGTCTTGTTGGTATAATTCAATTTCTTGCGTTTTAGTGTATGTTTATACTGTTTCAGAGTTTCAAAGTATTCATAGCGTAGATCTGGGTTGTTTTGCTGCTTATGTTTTTCATTTGAAATTTGTCTTAGGTGTTTTCTAATTGTTTTACATTCGTTATCAAACCATTTTTCAGAAACATTTTGTTTTTTGTTTCTGATGTTGCATTTCTTTGGTTTTCTCAAATTTGCTTTCGATGCTGCTTTTTGGAAAATGTTATTTATGTTTTGAGTAGCCGAATTGACACCTTCTTTATTGTTTTGGTATTGTGAGTAATTGAAAAACTGTATAGAGTTCATCATTTCATTTGAGTTCAATGTTTCAATGAATCTCTCTGCACTGTTTTGAGCCCATCTGTACGATTGGTTCATGTTGTAGAGTTTATTCGGCTGTTTTTTTGAATGAATATTGCCGGTTAATTTCTTCAGAAACACGTTGATCTGACTGTGATCTGACAATGGTGTCTGTGGTCTGACAGTGAATGCACTAATGGAGGAGGGGTCAATGTCAGTGATGGCATAATCGACTACACTTGTCCCAAGAGCTGAGCAGTAAGTAAACTGACCTAAAGAGTCCCCTCTGATTCTACCATTAAGCATGTACAGGCCTAAGGCTCGACAGAGATGCACTAACTCCTTCCCATTTTTGTTCAGTATTTGGTCAGGACTGTTTCTATTATTTATAATTGGGCTACTGTACAAGGAGGGGTGTCCCAATATGTGGTGGTTACCTCCCGCATCAGTGTAGTCAGGCTCAGAACCTGTTCTCGCATTGAAATCTCCACAAAGAAGCACTTTACCCTCTGCCTGAAATTGAATGATTTCTGTATGGAGATTGTCAAAAAACTGATCATCATAATATGATGAATCTGAAGGAGGAGCATAAGCTGCACATATGTATACATCATTGTCACAATAGATTGTACCTTTGTTAAGTTTTAACCAAATGTGATTAGTACCTTTTTTCATTTCATTCAGTGCTAAGTCCTGCTTATGCCAAATGATGATTCCACCTGAGTCTCGGCCCCGTTTAACATTTTTACGCTTGATTGATGGTAGTAAACTTTCTCTATAGCCTGAGGGACACTGAGTATCTATGTCTCCACGACACCATGTTTCCAGTAGGATTATGATGTCCTGTCCCTTGATGTTTTTAATCAATTCTGGATTTGTTGTTTTATAACCAAAATGTGAAGAGCACAGGCCCTGGATATTCCAAGAGCTGATAGTTAATGATCTCATTTATAGTAAGTGATATTCACTGGTTTGAGTAAAGTACATTGAAAAAATATATATATAATAATAATAGTAATATATATATATATATATATATATATATATATATACATACATACATACATATATACACATACATACTGTGATGTCACGAGAGGCTGTGTCCTGGAGGGACGTTACATCCCCCTGAGGTGGCTGCAAACCCAGACAGCTATGGCTCCATCTGCTGGTATGGTCGGGAACTCCACCCCTCTATGGCCAATCTTCCCACACAGCTGAAACAAATGAGGGGCTGATGAGCTGAAGGTGTGGGGGGTGAAGAGACACAGTCTCCAACCTGGGCTCTCTGGAGGACAAGAGTGCTGCACGTCCACTTCCATGAGGAATATAAGGATTTGGAGATACTTACCTTTGGGAAATACTCACCTTTGGATATATGCACCGGTGGAAATACGTGAGAGACATTTGGAAGGACTTTTTGCTGGGTTGGCCACTAGCTGCAACGTGGACTACAGTAAGGCTGGGGAAAAGTTATCTGAGCGAGTGAGAATTATGATTTTGGATGTGGAAGAGACATCCCTGAACTGTTAACCCTTAAAGAGCCACAAGAGAACAGAATTTTGTTATATTTTCGTTAATTGCCCAAGACCTATAATAAAATCCTTGTTTTGTTTGAACCTTGTCTCCTTGCACTACTTGAGCAATCCCGCTGAAAGCTGTGTAGCCTCTCGTGACGTCACAGATGGTGGAGAATACGGGCACGCTCAAGCGTTAATAGTGCATGTCAGAGGAGGATACCGAAGGTTTGATCACCCAGTTTTCCAAGTTGGCCGTAGGCTCCCCGCCGACTGAAATGGAGGACATATTGAAAGCCCTTGTTGCTGGCCAGCAAGCCCAGATGCAAGCAAACGTGGCTCTCTTGGAGGAGCAAAAGAAAGCCAACCTTCTGAAGGCAGAGGAATTGCAGTTGCAGAGACAGAGGGTGGTCCAAAATACCCGCCCAATAAAGGCAAGTGACTTTATATCTAAGATGGGAGCTACCGATGACATTGAGGCATACCTGCATGCATTTGAGGCCACGGCCACTAGGGAAGCCTGGCCCAAGCAACAGTGGGTTGGTCTGTTAGCCCCCTTTCTAACCGGGGAATCGCTGAATGCTGTCCGGGACCTGGGCCCTGACCAGGTTACTGACTATGATGCCCTGAAGTCTGAGATCCTCAGCAGATATGGACTCACAAAGTTTGGTATGGCCCAGCGCTTTCACAGCTGGACCTTCCAACCAGACCAACCTCCTCGGGCGCAGATGCATGAACTTGTCCGAATCGCAAGGAAATGGCTGGATCCGCAGAGGAATACAGCAGCGGCGGTGGTGGAGGCCGTTGTGGTGGATCGTTACCTACGCGCCCCTGCCTTATGAGGCAAAACGGTTCATCAGTCAACAGGCCTTGACCACGGCTGATCTGACCGTGGAAGCTGTGGAAAAGTACCAGGCCACAGCGGAGATGCTGAATGCTTCCCGAAAAAGACCCCAGGAGGGCGGCCCCACCACAAATGGGAAGAACCCGTCCAAAGGACCCCAAGGTCTCGAACCCAGCCACGTCAGGACTTATCCCGGCTCCAGGGGGAGCCAGAAACCAGGCGGGTCCAAGAAGAGTACACCAGGAGGGGGGAAACTCGACAGTGTTACCGGTGTGGGGAGATAGGACATATCTCCTGGCAGTGTGGGAAACCAGCCGATGAACCTATGCCCACTGCGGAGTCCTCCAGCTCAGCACCCACACACCGTTTTGCCTCGCTCTTGGGAGTCGTAGATGGCGGCCCAGATCGACCCCCCCACCTGCCCGGTAACTGTGAATCACCATGATGTGGAGGCCTTACTGGATTCTGGTAGCCGGGCCACCCTGGTGCGTAAGGATTTGGTGGGCCCAACGTGTCTGACCCCGGGAAAGTCCTCCCAGTTTCCTGTGTCCATGGGGACACCAGAGAATACCCCATTACTGAACTTACAATGACCAGCACGCGGGGAACCATACACACGACGGCGGGGGTGGTTGATTCCCTCCCCGTCCCTGTCCTAATTGGACGAGACTGCCCAGCCTTTTACCCACTCTGGAGAGAGTCTCAGGAGAGGATAACCCGAGTACCTCGGAAACGGAGAGGCAAGACTCATCCTGGGAAGGCTCCGGTGCAATCCTCCGAATTACTCACTCCCGCCCGGGCTCGGATAGGGATGGCAGGTGCCCAGACCGACACAGAGACGGAGCTACAGAATCTGGACAAAGAACTGTCTGGTCTGAAGGGGACCGCTGAGAGGTATCGTTTGTTAAAGCAACAGTTAGACATGAAGACAGAAGAGTTAGATATCCTCCAGGCTAAACTCCAACAGAGCTCCTTCCATAAGCAACAGGAGGAGCTGGAGAGGCTGCGCAGGACCATCGAGGAGTGTGAGGAGACCCTGCGCAGTAGTAAGGAGGTCCAGAAGAAGGCAGAGGAGAAGTACAAGGTGTTGGAGAACAAGATGAAGAATGCGGAGGCAGAGAGAGAGAAGGAACTGAAAGCTGCTCAACAGAAGCTAAACTCTGCTAAAACCAAGGCTGATGCGTTCAGTAAGAAACTCAAGGAGAGACAACAGGAGGCTGAGTCCCTGGTCCTAGAGTTGGAGGAGTTGAAGAGAGAGCAGTCTGGCAAGCACCACGGCAATGCGGACGCCCTCTCCCGGCGTGATGCCTTCTTCGCTGCCTTTACCCGACGAGGACGTCGGTCCCGAGGAGGGGGATGTGATGTCACGAGAGGCTGTGTCCTGGAGGGACGTTACATCCCCCTGAGGTGGCTGCAAACCCAGACAGCTATGGCTCCATCTGCTGGTATGGTCGGGAACTCCACCCCTCTATGGCCAATCTTCCCACGCAGCTGAAACAAATGAGGGGCTGATGAGCTGAAGGTGTGGGGGTGAAGAGACACAGTCTCCAACCTGGGCTCTCTGGAGGACAAGAGTGCTGCACGTCCACTTCCATGAGGAATATAAGGATTTGGAGATACTTACCTTTGGGAAATACTCACCTTTGGATATATGCACCGTGGAAATACGTGAGAGACATTTGGAAGGACTTTTTGCTGGGTTGGCCACTAGCTGCAACGTGGACTACAGTAAGGCTGGGGAAAAGTTATCTGAGCGAGTGAGAATTATGATTTTGGATGTGGAAGAGACATCCCTGAACTGTTAACCCTTAAAGAGCCACAAGAGAACAGAATTTTGTTATATTTTCGTTAATTGCCCAAGACCTATAATAAAATCCTTGTTTTGTTTGAACCTTGTCTCCTTGCACTACTTGAGCAATCCCGCTGAAAGCTGTGTAGCCTCTCGTGACGTCACAATACATACATACATACATGCATACATACTTACATACATACATACATACATACATACATACATACATACATACATACACACATACACATACACATACATACACATATACATACATATATATATACATATACATACATACATACATACATACATACATACATACATACATACATATATATACACACACACACACACACACACACACCATTACACATCACTATTATTATAATACCAGTGCCAATAAAATAAAGGATAGTTGTAAACAACTTAATAAGAATGGCCCAAAAAATAAGTACAATGCAATCTGCAACCCTGTGTGTGTGTGTGTGAGTGAATTAAAGGGTCTGTCTAGCCCAGTAGTCTGCATATTAGATGCAGTAGTTGGCGCACCTCTCCAATCTCTGATTGTTCTAGGTGTCTTTTGCCAGAGGTTACCTCAGCATATGTAGGCTGATGATCTGAATGATACATGGTGTGGACTGCATCATGTGGTGTACTTCTCTGAAGGACAGTGTTCTGCCCGACCCTGGAGTAGTGGTCAGTGCTGTGTTGTGATGGACCGGGTCCAGTAGAACTGTGTTGTGATGGGCTGGGTCTGGTAGAGCTGTGTTGTGATGGGCCGGGTCTAGTAGAGCTGTGTTGTGATGGGCCGGGTCTGGTAGAGCTGTGTTGTAATGGGCCGGGTCTGGTCGTGCTGTCCTGAGGCGGGCCCCGTCTGGTCGTGCTGTCCTGAGGAGGGTCTGGTCTGGTAAATCTATGCTGTGTTGGGCCCGGTCTTGTAGAGCTGTGCTGTAATAAGCCGTGTCTGGCTCTTCTCTCCTGGGGATGGTGGGGGTACTGTTGTTTCAGACGGTGGGGGCAGGGGGGCTCTGCTGCTGGGGTGATGGGTGTGTGGGTCCCTGCCAAGTGTTGCATCCTTTAGGTCCTTAGCAAAAGTTCTGACACTGTCCTGATCAAGGTGTACATTATCGTATAAGTGTTCACATGTCAGAGTGGGATGGTGAGCCATTCTAACGTTGAGCAGTGAGGCACAGTCCACAGTGATCTGTTGATTTATTTTGTCGATCAACTGTCCTGGGAAGTCTTTTTCTTGGTAGGAGGGTGGACACAACTATATTGGTTGTTGGGAACATAGCCTGTGCCCGTTCTGCTACGCTTCTCACTGCCCCAGATACATTTTCACCTTTGACATGAAGATCGTTTGTGCCAGTGTGGATGATGATGTTGTCGGGGTGTCAATCCTGGTCTGACTGAGTAGCTGCATTGCACTGTCAGTTGTAGGACACCAGAACTTATACACCTGGTGTCTAGGGAATAATCTTTCCTGGACTAAGAACTTCCCATTTGAATCAATAAGGATTGCAGTTGTGGGTGACTGTCTGGGTGGAGCAGACTGGGAGACTGGTATTCTGACCTGGGCTGGAGCAGACTGGGAGGCTGGTTGGCTGACCTGGGCTGGAGAAGACTGGGTGGCTGGTTGGCTGACCTGGGCTGCAGACTTAGAGGCTGATAGGTTGACCTGGGCTGGAGCACACTGGGACGCTGGTTGGCTGATCTGGACTGGAGCAGACTGGTAGGCGGGTGCAGTGTCATCAGGCTGTGTGGTGGAGGCCATGCTGGTCTCAGGTTCTGCTTGTGTTGTACCAGGCTGGTGGACATGTTCTCTAGATGCAGAGGACATATTGACTAGCTGCTGGTTGAGGGTGTCAATGTACCTCTCTCTCTGCTCTAGCTCCTTTCTTGTTGTGCTCAGATGGTCTCTGAGGTCATCATTTGTCTGACTCAGTTTGTCCATTCTGCTTTCTAATTTAGCAATAGATGCTCTGCTCTCCTCCCTGAACTGTTTCATCTCTTCTTTTAGTTTCTGGACAGTGTTGTCCTCTTGAAGCTTGTTCTCTCTGAGTTCTATGACCTCTGCTTCGACGAGAGAGAGGGTGTTGTGGAAACGTTGCATAGCAGGTGTTCTTGGTGTTATAGGCATGTCCTTGGCTTTGTCTGCTGCAGGTGAGGTAGGTAGAGGGACACTGAGGGCTTCTTGCTGGGTCACAGAGACTGTTGGGGCCTGCTTTTCTCCATCTCCCTCCTTGACTTGTTCCTCAGTTTCTGAGATGAGTTCAGCTTCTGCTTTTAGGGTAGCAAACATATTCTCAAAAGCCTGGAGGCTTGAATCATTGCCTTGTATCAATACAGTTCCATTATTATATAAGTTTACTGTTTGATACGTGTTGCTCTGGTCAGCTTCTTCAAAAATGCTGATCTGACATCCTTGGCTGATGCCTCTCTTTTTTGAGAAAGGGAAAGTGTTGCAAATAACTCTTTTCCATATGTGCCCTCGTTTGGTATTAAATATTAAATTTGTTCTTGTTTTGCAACTGGTAAGATCTGCAAACAGGCATTCATGGTTCTGTCCCATCATCAAACCTTTGAAACTTTTCTTAGCTTTCTCTGTCTGGATGCCTGGTGGGTAAACAATTTCCATAGCAACGCTGTACACAATGTTGCAATATAAGCGTTGTTTCTTGTATTATTCTTGTATTATTCTTGTGTCTTTTAGAGGACTGTTTTACTTTGATGTCCTTTGTCTTCTGTCCTTATTTTGTCTTATTTTGTCTTTCTTTTCTTCTGTTAACTAGATATTCTTTGTTAGCTAGCTAGCTTCTTCCAGGAGAGTCCCTAGCAACTGCTTAGCAACTGGTAAACAATTCAGCTAGCTAAGATAACTGTACAGTTTTATGAAAAATAGTTACTTTTTCAAAAGCCTTTCTTCTTTGTTTGTTGCTTGTTTTGTCTCTTATTCAGTCTTGCAGTTTTCTTTTGTTATTTTTCGATGTACTTCACTCTAAAAACCATATAAATTTCAATATTTGTAGGAGCTCATTTTTCAGCAGCTGCTGCTCTATTTGGAATTCTCTCTCTCTCTCCCTCTCTCTCTCTCTGTCGCTGTGTCTCTCCCTCTCTCTGTTACTGTGTCTCTCTGTCTCTCGCTCTGTCTCTCTCTCTCTCTCTCTCTCTCTCTCTCTCTCTCTGTGTCGCTGTGTTGCTGTGTCTCTCCCTCTCTCTCTCTCTCTCTCTCTCTCTCTCTCTCTCTCTCTCTCTCTCTCTCTCTCTCTGTTGCTGTGTCTCTCTGTCTCTGTCTATCTCTCTCTCACTCTCTCTCTCTCTCTCTCTCTCTCTCTCTATCTCTCTGTTGCTGTCACTCTCTCTCTCTCTCTGTAGCTGTGTTGCTGTGTCTTGCTCCCTTCTCTCTCTTTCTCTCTCTCTCTCTGTCGCTGTGTTGCTGTCTCTCTCTCTCTCTCTCTCTCTCTCTCTCTCTCTGTCGCTGTGTTGCTGTATCTCTCTCTCTCTTCTCTCTCTCTCTCTCTCTCTCTCTCTCTCTCTGTCTCTCTCTCTCTCTCTCTCTCTCTCTTTCTCTCTCTCTGTCGCTGTGTTGCTGTATCTCTCTCTCTCTCTCTCTCTCTCTCTCTCTCTCTCTCTCTCTCTCTCTCTCTCTCTCTCTCTCTTACTTTGCTGCTGTATCTCTCTGTCTCTGTCTCTGTCTCTGTCTCTGTCTCTCTCTCTCTCTCTCTCTCTCTCTCTCTCTCTCTCTCTCTCTCTCTCTCTCTCTCTCTCTCTCTCTCTCTCTCTCTCTCTCTATCTCTCTCTCTGTTGCTGTGTTGCTGTCTCTCTCTCTCTCTCTCTGTCGCTGTGTTGCTGTCTCTCTCTCTCTCTCTCTCTCTCTCTCTCTGTGTCGCTGTGTTGCTGTCTCTCTCTCCCTCTCTCTCTCTGTGTCGCTGTGTTGCTGTGTCTCTCCCTCTCTCTCTCTCTGTCGCTGTGTCTCTCCCTCTCTCTGTTACTGTGTCTCTCTGTCTCTCGCTCTGTCTCTCTCTCTCTCTCTCTCTCTCTCTCTCTCTCTCTCTCTCTGTCGCTGTGTTGCTGTGTCTCTCTCTCTCTCTCTCTCTCTCTCTCTCTCTCTCTCTCTCTCTCTCTGTCGCTGTGTTGCTGTGTCTCTCCCTCTCTTCTCTCTCTCTCTCTCTCTCTCTCTCTCTCTCTCTCTCTCTCTCTCTCTCTCTCTCTCTCTCTCTCTCTCTCTGTCGCTGTGTTGCTGTGTCTCTCCCTCTCTCTCTCTCTCTCTCTCTCTCTCTGTTGCTGTGTCTCTCTGTCTCTGTCTATCTCTCTCTCTCTCTCACTCTCTCTCTCTCTCTCTCTCTCTCTCTCTCTCTCTCTCTCTCTCCTTCTTGCTCTCTCTCTCTCTCTCTCTGTAGCTGTGTTGCTGTGTCTTGCTCCCTTCTCTCTCTTTCTCTCTCTCTCTCTGTCGCTGTGTTGCTGTCTCTCTCTCTCTCTCTCTCTTTCTCTCTCTCTGTCGCTGTGTTGCTGTATCTCTCTCTCTCTCTCTCTCTCTCTCTCTCTCTCTCTCTCTCTCTCTCTCTCTCTCTCTCTCTCTCTCTCTCTCTCTCTCTCTGTCTCTCTCTCTCTCTCTCTCTCTTTCTCTCTCTCTGTCGCTGTGTTGCTGTATCTCTCTCTCTCTCTCTCTCTCTCTCTCTCTCTCTCTCTCTCTCTCTCTCTCTCTCTCTCTCTCCCTCCCTTCTGTCCTGATGAGATGCCGGATGTGATAATGGTATATTCCCTCTCTCTCCATCTCTATTCCTCCTCTCCCACGTCTCGCTGTAACACAGGAAATGATTATGTCTCGTCTCTAGACGAGCTGCTGCCACAGAATGTGGCGGCCAATCATTCCAGAATGTTTGACGTTATCGCTGTCTGCCTCAGAATAATTAACAAGCTTTTAGTCCCATTAGACACGACAAAACAGAGTAAAATATTATGACAAGTGGTTCCATTCATTCCATTCAACTGATTGCTTTCACAAATCCAGTTCCCCTAAACAGAATTGATTCACCATGTCCAGTGCACACACAAAAATGAGGGTTCCTCAAAGTTTTTTGGGGGAAGGGTGATTGTTCTATGCGGAACCATAACGACTCAAATAATCCTTTAAGCTCTTCAATGGTTCTTTGCAGTTCAGAAAAGGGTTCTGTGCTCTTTTAGCGATAATTAAAGTGTAGGTGGCTTATTAGAATATTCTTGGGCGTGGTTTGCACATAGCTCTTTTTGTGCAACCATGAGAGTGTCATTACAGTTGATCTAATGTGTTGTGTTATACCACTACATATTATCTCTGATTTTGGGCAGTGTCTTATAAAATACTCATGTTTAGCCTTGTATCAGTTGACTAAACAAGTCAGTGGTTCTCATTTCTCTCCTCAGGGACCCCCAGCTGTTCCAGAGGTAGCTCACTTGATTCTACTTGTTAATAAACACTGTAATAACACCTATGGTATTTTAACAACATAATATGGCTGACCAGAATAAAAGGATTGAGAAAGAACTTTTCAGATTTAAGAAAGGTTCTTTATACAACCATTCTCCATACAGATTCTATAAAGTACCATAAAACAGTGTTCTATATAGCCCTAAAAAGGGTTGTAACCATAGCGGAACACTTTTTTTGGTGCTATATAGAAAATTTTTGGAGAATGCACACACACACACACACACACACACACACACACACACACACACACACACACACACACACACACACACACACACACACACACACACACACACACACACACACACACACACACAGAGAGAGAGAGAGAGGATGCCACGTTATTGGTTCTTAACCCTCCCTGGAGGTACTTCCTGATAAGACACCTATAGGATTGTTCAAGAGCCAGAGGTAAAAGTACGGCCAGTACGGTCCGGTACGGCGTCCCTGCAAAATAAATAGTGGGGGTACGCCGTACCGGTAAAACAATTAATACAACATGCCTCAAAAACTATAGGCTATTACACCATTATTTAACATTACTACAGATCCGGTTTTGATCCCGGGCTGTGTCGCAGCCAGCCGCGACCGGGAGACCCGTGAGGCGTCGCACAATTGGCCCAGCGTCGTCCGGGTTAGGGGAGGGTTTGGCCGGCCGGGGTGTCCTCGTCCCTTCGCGCTCTAGCGCCTCCTGTGGCGGGCCGGGCGCATGCACGCTGACGCAGTCGCCAGTTGTACGGTGTTTCCTCCAACACATTGGTGCGGCTGGCTTCCCGGGTTCAGCGAGCAGCAGAGCGGCTTGACAGGGTCGTGTTTTTTAGAGGACGCACGGCTCTCGACCTTCGCCTCTCCCGAGTCCATACTGGAGTTGCAGAGATGGGACAAGACTGTAACTACCAATTGGGGAGAAAAAGGGGTAAAAAGTACATCAACAAATAAAAGAAGAGGCGGCGTGTTCATTAGGCTAGGGGAAGCTAAGCGTTCCCTAAAGTAAATTGAATTAAATGGCCATAATAATATAGCCTATAAAGAAAATCATTCAAAATAGGCTATTACACCAGAAAGCATGATTTGGCCACAGAGGATCATTAGTGTCCGCCCCCCAAAAAAAGCCGTGGATTGTTTTAAATCGCATAGCCTACAGTCAGAAGGACCCACAATTTGGGCAGCACTCGCTGCAAATAGTTCCGACTGTCAGTGAAAAGTAAAGAGGCCCAGTCAGGGCATATCTCCATTTTTTAAAAATACAATCACGGAAAAACTGTTTGGAAAGCAAATGGCTATAAAGAGATGACAATGAAAAGACTCTAATCTGTCTTTTAGTTATCAAAATTCTTAACTTAATTGAGTGAACAGTAGCCTATCTTATTGGCACCAGCAGAGAACATCAGCCATATCTCCGGTGACTGTACATATTCACTGTCTTTATCATTGGGTCAATTTAGTTTTTTATTTTGGACAATAATTTCCTCCTCCATGTTAGATGGACATCATATTGTGTTTGTGTCTCCCCTTTTCGTAGGCCCATTATATGGATCAGACAACATCGTTTTATTGATCTGTTTGTCAGTGTCAGCAGAGTAGGCTACCCCTGTAATTTTTGTAGTATTTGGGTGTCCTGTACCGGCAAGAAATGACATCTACTTTCACCCATGGCAGGAGCATCTTATTTACACCTTACGACGTGTTGAATTCACTGCAGTAGTGTTATTTGAAGAAAAGCTATGGAAGGATTGGAAGGATTGGTCCTTCGAGCCGGAAAACCATTGTTCAACAATGGTTTACTATAACATTTACATTTTACTCAAACTCTTAGCACTGCAATAGTGTTGCTGTCTCATGATTAGTTTTTGATGGTGACTAAATGGAGACTAAAACTAGTTTAGGGCCGGAGGACAAGGCGGGGTGCTCTGACTAGCTAATAATAGGGGAAACACTGACTCACAGTCGTTCTCTAAAGTGCCTGTATTGCAATGTGCAGCGACTCAGACACTCTGGCATCAAGGGCTGTGTTTACTTCAACTTCATTTTACATTGGAAGGGGAAAAGTCATCTAACATTTGGAGGAACCAGTCAGCAGCCAGTCAGGATGGCTAAGATCCAGTTTTGGGATGCTGTTCGACACCCGCAGGGAGGTAAAACTTCAGACTTTCTGCCAGATGGGGTTGTTGTTGATTGTCAAGTCGATTGCCCCCCCACTCCCTATCCCCTCTGGGAAATTGAACCACTCTCCTGCGTTAGTCTAGCTAGACTACTCTTCGGAGGGGGTGGAAGATCCACCCCCAACCACCTACCTCCATTAAGCAAAGGCAACCTCTAGCCCCCCCCCAGCAAATGAACAACATTCTCACATAGGTATTCAAATGCAAATTAGAGTTGGTCTAGAGTGTCTGGGATGATGGAGTTGACGTGTGTCATAAACAGCCTTTCAAAGCACTTCATGATTACAGATGTGAGTGCTACAGGGCGGTAGTCATTGTTGCATGAAGCCTTAGAGTTCTTAGGAACAGGAATGATGGTAGTCACACACAATGGCACCGGAGGAGATGGCTGCCGTTTTACGGGCTCCTAACCAATTGTGCTATTGTGTGTATGACCATATTAGAGACACATATTTCCCTCAGATTACACAGACCCACAAAGAATTCGAAAACAAATCCAATTTTGATGAACTCCCATATCTAGAGGACTGAGCACGCCCCCATTCTCATCGACGGGCTGTAGTGGAACAGGTTGAGAGCTTCAAGTTCCTTGGTGTCCACATCACCAACAAACTATCATGGTCCAAACACACCAAGACAGTTGTGAAGAGGGCACGACAAAGCCTATTCCCCCTCAGGAGGAATGGGTCTTCAGATCCTCAAAAACTTCTACAGCTGCACCATCGAGAGCATCCTGACTGGTTGCATTACTGCCTGGTATGGCAACTGCTCGGCCTCCGACCGCAACGCACTACAGAGGGTAGTGCGTACGGCCCAGTACATCACTGGGGCCAAGCTTCCTGCCATCCAGGACCTTTATATCAGGCGGTGTCAGAGGAAGGCCCTAAAAATGGACTCCTTAACAGCTAATCATGGCTACTCAGACTATTTGCATTGACCCCCCCACCCCACAACTCTACTTACATGTACATATTACCTCAATTACCTCGACTAACCTGTGCCAACGCACGTTGACTCTGTACCGGTACCCCCTGTATATAGCCTCGCTACTGTTATTTTACTGCTGCTCTTTAATTATTTGTTTTTTTTTCCCTCTATTTTTTACTTAACACTTATTTTTCTAAAAACTGCATTGTTGGTTAAGGGCTTGTAAGTAAGCATTTCACTCTAAGTTCTACACCTGTTGTATTCGGCGCAAATACAGTTTTATTTTATTTTATTTTATGACAGACTGGGACAAAGAGAGGTTGAGAATGACTGTGGATATGCCTGCCAGCTGATCTGTGCATGCTCTGAGAACGCGCCCTGGAATACCGTCCTATGGTGTGTGCGTGTGTGAGTGTGAGTGTGAGTGTGTGAGTGTGAGTGTGTGCGTGTGCGAGTGGGTGTGTGTTTGTGTGAGTGAGTGTGAGTGTGTGTGTGTCTGTGTGTGTGTGTGTGTGAGGGAGTGTGTGTGTGTGTGTGTATGTACAGTATGTGTTATGTGTACGTGCACGTGCACGTGTGTGTAAAATGTATAGTCTCAGAATCTGTTTGTTCTTCAGGGAGCATGTGTTTGCCAAGGCCTTTAGCTGGGTAGGTTAGAGAGGTTGAGGATCAAAACGGAACGTCTAAATGGAGGAGTCGGTAACGTGAACACGGGGAGCGAATATTGTCTCTCTTGTCTCAAATTAACATACAACTGATTGACATGTCTGTTCTCTGTTTCCTTTCTCTCCGACAGCTCAGCCAAATGCACCTAAAATACATGAGGGATGGTGGGCATACAAGGAGGTGGTTCAAGGGAGCTTTGTACCAGGTAAGAATCCCTATGTACTGTATACAGTTATGACTGATGTTTATTTTCTATAAGGTTGAATTCTATAGTTTTTTTCCCCAGTGTGAAGAACATTGCATATTTTCTATTTTCATACCTCGACTACCTTGCCACTGGCGCTGTTTTTAATTCTTACAAGACTTTTGTTGCCGTTGTCGTCTAGTTGATGTTGTTTTGTCGCTGATTGACTGGCAGGCTTTCTTTCTTTTTTTCTTTCTTTCTTTCTTTCTTTCTTTCTTTCTTTCTTTCTTTCTTTCTTTCTTTCTTTCTTTCTTTCTTTCTTTCTTTCTTTCTTTCTTTCTTTCTTTCTTTCTTTCTTTCTTTCTTTCTTTCTTTCTTTCTTTCTTTCTTTCTTTCTTTCTTTCTACAGCTCTCATTTCCCTCTACCCGTCACCACAATTATTTCCCAAGATTGTATTTTTCTTCTACTGAGCTGTTGAGCTCTTTTGATGACACTGCAGGTGTGTGTGTGTTGCGTTGTGGATGTGTTCCTCTTCATGAGTGTGTGTTGGGACGATGAACCAACAATTACCCACGCTGACATTGCCTTCCTCTTACCAAAGCATTTTTCGGTCATTTTGCTACAGAACGTTCCTGTAGATTGTTCTAAAACCATTATTTGGTCAACAGTAATAGCCTATGCATTATGTTGATTCCTGCTATTATATGAAAGTATCTGCCTGTTCCTGTTTCACTGTCGGCTGCTGTGTAAGCGAGCCACTCTCACTCCGTCTCACTCTGCACACAGAGGAGGGAGAGATGCATTCTGAGGAGCACAAGCATATGACCATTGCTCAAAATGCAACTGCGGGAAAAATACAGTTTTCAAAGCAACTACTGTTGTTCTAGTTACAGAGAGGAGAGTCACAGCTTTCTCTGAGTATATCATTTATTTCTCACCTCTTATTAATATTGAGTTCATGGCACCAATTTACAACCGGATTAGACTGTAGTATGGTTTTGATGAGCCCGCGGAGCGGAGCAGAGCACGCCATTTGCAGTGATTAGGCCTCATCAAGTAGCTTAGGACTAGCAGTTTTTGTAGGACATTAGCCTACATTTACGGATAGATTAATCAAAGTATTTTCAGTTCCCACTTCATCAGGTGGTGAATAATATAGCTTACATGCACAAAGGTGTCTGCAAATTCTCTGAAGAGCCAAAATGAAATCTGATATTTCTGGATTCTATTTTGACATGTTGCACATCAAAATATCAGTAATGCGTTCCCTGTATATGTTAGATGAAACAACTTACTTTTTTAATCATAGGATACCATCTCAGTTGTCTTACATTGTACTGAAAAAATATTGTATATAGAGCCCTGCCGCTAATGTAAAGTAAATGTCCGTTAAAAAAAGTTGTATCGTTGTATTTATTGTTATCGAGCAAAATAGTTACATTTATCACAATATTACTTTTTGTCCATATCGTTTAGCTCCAGCACCTCCCCCCAAAATGTTTTTATAATAATTTATCGCTGATTTATCATTACCGCAATAAAATGGGTACATTTATCACTATATGGATTTTTGTCCATATCACACAGCTCTATGTGTGTTTGTACGTGTACATGTGTGTGTGGTGTGTGTGGTGTGTGTGTGGTGTGGTGTGTGTGTGGTGTGTGTGTGTGTGTGTGTGTGTGTATAATTTTGCATGTTTTTTATTACACCTGCAGGTGGCCGTGTCAAACATTATTACAGCTGAGAGTTAACTGTCAGAGACTGAAGAGTGCTGTGTGCTTGTCAGAGACACGCCGTCGATGCGATGCTTTATCTTCAATATAATATATAATGTCAGCTCCTCTGTCCTCACAGGCCTTCCTGCACCACTAACCACGCAGCAGCACACTACCCATGATCCTCCTGAGCCAGGGAGGGGAGGAGGTAGAGTAATCAGACGTTGCACGTCCCTCTCTCGCCGGTCTCCGCCAGAGAGGAGCTGATAGTAGCCGATAAAGAAGGAGACTTGAATGAAGTGAAATTGAATGTGTAAGGAACAGAGCTAGGGTGAGATAATGAAGTGAAATGTACTGGTTCATAAAAGGAGCTAGGTTGGGATAATGAAGTGAGATTTACTGGGTAAGAAACGGAGCTAGGGTAAGATAATCCTGAATCAATTGATCAGGCACAGTGGTAGTTATAATTCGGTCGGTATAGTTTTTATGAATATTATTGTACCTTTTCAATTGTTGTCTTTGAATTGTAACGGATAAAACGGTAGCTGTTAACGCTTTGTATTAGGATTTGGTTTGACTAATTCCTCTGGCTGTTTTATTTTTAATTTTTTTATCATGTCAAGGGGCATGGAGGTATTCTGCGTCTAATGTTAACCAACTGCAAGACGTTAAGGGGTCTTCAGTCATGGTCCTGGGAATCCACAGGGTGTTTTTGGTTTGTTTAGTTTTTGACCATATGATTCTGCTAATGATTATTCATTGATATGTTGCTTCAGGTTTGCTAGTGCTTGGTTGGTACAAAAATGCGCACTCTGATGGGTCCACTCCCCCGGACCAGAATTATAGAACATTGCTGTAAAGTAGGCTCTTTTGTAAGGTCATAAATGCTAACGTGATCCCATTTTGTAGCCTTATGTCACATAACTGACCTTTGGAAATGTATGTGCCCTTTCTGAGCTACCCCAATTAGCTTTAGTATTTCCAAAAGGTCATCAAGGACCATTAGTATCCCCTTCTCTGCCTCTTTTTAATCAACTTTGGGGAGAAGATTCTCCTAGCCACTTATCTAGGATCAGCTCATCCTCCCTAGATCCTAATATTAACTATTAGAGGGGGGGAGGGGGGGGGGGACACAAATCTGACCTTCAGTGTGTAGGGTTAACTCCATCCTAGTCACTCAGTGTGTGGTCATCTTTTCAGAGGGCATTGAGATGCAGCTCTTATTGACACAGTACGGGGTTACCTAAAGGTCATATGAGGTCATTAGCTTTGAGCATCATCCGGGGTCATTCTAGAAGCCTGGCCCGGGTATGGAGCTGTTTATCTGTTATTTATTGTTTAAAAAAAATGTAATTTCCCCCCTTTTCTCTTTGTCCCATTTCAGCCGATTATCTTGTCGTTTCTGCTGAAAGGTGATTTTAGAGGAGATAATATCTGTGAAAAATGGCTGGTTGCTGTGAGCTAGGATAAGGGAGAGAGGGAGGGATGGAGGGAGGGAGGGGGCCTGGCAAGATCCAAAGCAGTGGTTGAACCATCTTGAGTTGCCATGCAGGGAGACAGAAAATATGATGTGGATCTGGTAGCCTGCTGTTCAGCCAGACAGAAGTGTCAAAATGTACCTGTGGAGTATAGAGGGAGAGAAAGGAGGTTGCATGAAAGTGACTGGTTAACACTACCCCCCCCCCCCTCTCTTTCTCTGCCCTATATCTCTTTAAAATGTCCCTTGTCTGTCCTGCCCCACTGGAGCTATAGATAGAGACCCGGCTGGCCTGGCTGCCTGCTGGTTGTCTCTCTGCTGTGTAGCTGGTAGGCGTCTGATGGTTCTCTGGTGTGAAGTGTTGTTCTGTGTGCTCCAGCACAAACCCTCTCCATGACAGGCCCTGGACTAATGAGAGAGAGTGGAGATGGAGAGGACAGAGAGAGGGAAGAGAGAGGGGGGGTGAGGGTGATAGGAAGAGACAAGGGTGGGAGATGAAGGAGAGATGGAGATGAAGAGGAAGAGATGAGGAAGAGAGGAAGAGATGAGGGAGAGATGAGGAAGGGATGAGGGAGAGATGAGGGAGAGATGAGGGAGTTATGAGGGAGAGATGAGGGAGAGATGAGGAAGAGATGAGGGAGAGATGAGGAAGGGATGAGGAAGAGATGAGGGAGAGATGAGGAAGAGATGAGGGAGAGATGAGGAAGAGATGAGGGAGATATGAGGGAGAGATGAGGGAGATATGAGGGAGATATGAGGGAGAGATGAGGGAGAGATGATGGAGATATGAGGAAGAGATGAGGAAGGGATGAGGAAGAGATGAGGGAGAGATGAGGGAGAGATGAGGGGGAGATGAGGGAGATATGAGGAAGAGATGAGGGAGAGATGAGGAAGGGATGAGGAAGAGATGAGGGAGAGATGAGGGAGAGATGAGGAAGAGATGAGGAGATGCAATTATAACAACCTTACGAATATGAACTAGACAGGTATAAACTGCTTATTAGGTCTTCAGAAGAAAAGGGAAACAATGGAATTGATCTTCTTTTTCCCACACTGCACTTGCAAACATTGTTACTATGTACCCCATATTTAACCCCAGCTTTGCTACAGTGAAAGTCTCTAGAGTTTTCGCTCCACTGTATCAATGATAACATGCTTGGACGACAGCTCTCTTGAGCTGAACAAGAGCAAATATGAGATACAATCAGACATATTATCAGCAGCAGACAGAAACAAACAGTAAGCTGTCAGTATGGTTGTTGAAGTGTCAAACACTGTCATGTTTGCTGCACAGTTGATTTCAGCTTTCTACTCTCCATTCTCTTCTCTCTCTAAAAGTCGTGTTTAATATCCACTTCGGTTTCGAACAATCATAGTATAAGCATTCGTTTTCATTGGTTAACAAATGAGAGGTTTGTCCAGCGAGACTCAAGTCTCACCACAATTAGGATTCACCAATTACAGGTTTTCTGAGCTACATTGTCTGTGTCCAAAATCCTTTCAAGCCTTTAACTTAATACTCCAGTTAAGCCTCTTCAGAATCACTGGCCGCTGCTAATTGTCAGGTATATATATATTGTGTGTGTGTGTGTGTGTGTGTGTGTGTGTGTGTGTGTGTGTGTGTGTGTGTGTGTGTGTCTGGCAGGTAGGGAGTGCTTTTCCGAGTAACAGTCTCTGATCGAAACCCAATTAAACAACACAGAGATGATCCACGAGGGTGAGGCTGATTTGCAACCTGCACTTTATTGGGGTAAAATTGATATCCAATAGCACTTTGCCAGCTTGTTTCTGCAACACAGGCACTAGAAGGACTAGCAAAGGGACAATGTGCATTAAAGATCCTTAGAGATGAGACAGTGTTGGAGGAACCATGATGGGCTCTTTTGATTGGATGAATTTGGGGCGAAGGGGTGTTTTGACTGGACCAATAGATGGAGTTCTGCTTTGTGATTGGACCAGCAGATGGGGTTCTGCATTGTGATTGGTTTCTGTGTTGTTATTGGATCAGTACAAGGGGATATGCTGTGGAGCATTATGGCCCATTGAGTTCTGATGATGATGGGGGAGTGAGTGCCAGCACTGGGTTGTCCATGGGAGTTAAGCTACTGCCAAAACAGAGACAGTCAAGGTGTGAAGGAAGACAGTAGGTGCTGGTAGATGTTAGTTTACGACTATGAAAGTAAACATAGTCATTTATTATCTAGTACGGTGAATGTCTATACCAATGTGCCGGTCATTTCTTACAGCATAATGAATACTAATCTCGGTCAACCCAGAACTAAAGTCGCATAATTGGTCAGATGCTCGATTAAGTTCTGGATTGAAAACGTGTTAAGAGAAGAGATAGAATGAGGAGGGGAACCAGAATGAAGAGCTCCACCCTCTCTCGTTGCAAGTTACGGGCAAGTCTACGGGCCAAATGTCCCCTCTGATTCAGAAATTCGAAAGTCAAATTAAATCTTTGTGGATTATACAGTATGAGATTGTTATGCACTATCCTTCCCTGTTGTCCTACTCTGCTGTCTCAGCCTGTCTCAGCCTGTCAGCCTGTCTCTGCTGTCTCAGCCTGTCAGCCTGTCTCAGCCTGTCAGCCTGTCTCTGCTGTCTCAGCCTGTCAGCCTGTCTCTGCTGTCTCAGCCTGTCAGCCTCTCAGCCTGTCAGCCTGTCTCTGCTGTCTCAGCCTGTCAGCCTGTCTCTGCTGTCTCAGCCTGTCAGCCTGTCTCTGCTGTCTCAGCCTGTCAGCCTGTCTCTGCTGTCTCAGCCTGTCAGCCTGTCTCTGCTGTCTCAGCCTGTCAGCCTGTCTCAGCCTGTCAGCCTGTCAGCCTGTCTCTGCTGTCTCAGCCTGTCAGCCTGTCTCTGCCTGTCAGCCTGTCTCTGCTGTCTCAGCCTGTCAGCCTGTCTCTGCTGTCTCAGCCTGTCAGCCTGTCTCTGCTGTCTCAGCCTGTCAGCCTGTCTCTGCTGTCTCAGCCTGTCAGCCTGTCTCTGCTGTCTCAGCCTGTCAGCCTGTCTCTGCCTGTCAGCCTGTCTCTGCTGTCTCAGCCTGTCAGCCTGTCTCTGCTGTCTCAGCCTGTCAGCCTGTCTCTGCTGTCTCAGCCTGTCAGCCTGTCTCTGCTGTCTCAGCCTGTCAGCCTGTCTCTGCTGTCTCAGCCTGTCAGCCTGTCTCTGCTGTCTCAGCCTGTCTCTGCTGCTTTCTCTCTAATGACTGTGTTTGTGCCAATCAAACCAGGCGGTGTGAGTTGCCTGTATCCAATGACGTCGGATGATTTAAGATGCACAGTGGTCCCAACTTCCAAGGCAGCCCAAACAGATCGACACACACACAAGCGTTTGCGAATGCACGCACACACACACACACGTGCAGAGAAGTATACACACACACGGACGCGTACACACACACACACAGAGATCGACAAAGCCACAGAGGGTGGAGACAGATGGGGTAGAAGTCAGTACTAGGCTCCTTCTCTCTAATGTATATTATATTGAGGGAAACACACACATCCCTCTGATAGACCCACACATCCCTCTGATAGACCCACACATCCCTCTGATAGACCCACACATCCCTCTGATAGACCCCCCTGATAGACCCACACATCCCCCTGATAGACCCACACATCCCTCTGATAGACCCACACATCCCCCTGATAGACCCACACATCCCCCTGATAGACCCACACATCCCTCTGATAGACCCACACATCCCTCTGATAGACCCCCCTGATAGACCCACACATCCCCCTGATAGACCCACTGATAGACCCACACATCCCTCTGATAGACCCCCTGATAGACACACATCCCCCCTGATAGACCCACACATCCCCCTGATAGACCCACACATCCCTCTGATAGACCCCCCCTGATAGACCCACACATCCCCCTGATAGACCCACACATCGCTCTGATAGATCCACACATCCCCCTGATAGACCCACACATCCCTCTGATAGACCCACACATCCCCCCGATAGACCCACACATCCCCCTGATAGACCCACACATCTCTCTGATAGATCCACACATCCCCCTGATAGACCCACACATCCCTCTGATAGACCCACACATCCCCCCGATAGACCCACACATCCCCCTGATAGACCCACACATCCCTCTGATAGACCCCCCTGATAGACCCACACATCCCCCTGATAGACCCACACATCCCTCTGATGACCCACACATCCCCCTGATAGACCCACACATCCCCTGATAGACCCACACATCGCTCTGATAGACCCACACATCCCCTGATAGACCCACACATCCCCTGATAGACCCACACATCCCTCTGATAGACCCCCCCCCCTGATAGACCCACACATCCCCCTGATAGACCCACACATCCCCCTGATAGACCCACACATCCCTCTGATAGACCCACACATCGCTCTGATAGATCCACACATCCCCCTGATAGACCCACACATCCCCCTGATAGACCCACACATCCCCCTGATAGACCCACACATCCCTCTGATAGACCCACACATCCCTCTGATAGACCCACACATCCCCCTGATAGACCCACACATCTCTCTGATAGACCGACACAAAGATTGTTACTGATTGAAAGGAAAGGGGGATACCTAGTCAGTTGTACAACCAAATGCGTTCAACTGAAATGTGTCTTCCGCATTTAGCCCTACCCCTCTGAATCAGAGAGGTGTGGGGGGCTGCCTTAATCGATATCTACGTCATCGGCGCCCAGGGAACAGTGGGTTAACTGTCTTGCTCAGGGGCAGAACAACATATTTTTACCTTGTCATCTCGGGGATTCGATCCAGCAACCTTTGGGTTACTGGCCCAACGCTCCTACCTGCCTACACTGTAAAAAATGATTTGTTGAATGTACTCGAAATATTACAGGCAACAAAATGACACGTAATATTACTGAGTGGATATTTCTGCTTGTTTTTATGAGTAGATAAGCTTGAATAAGTTGTTTAGATGTGGTCAAATAAATGGAGTAAATATTAATTTAGACCAACTCAGAAAGGTTCACATTTTTACTTTGGATTTACTCGATCAGATCCCTTAAGAGAAAAGGTAACAGGACACCAGGAATCCATTTATTTAAACATCAACAGTTTGCAAAACAGCTCTTATTAAACAGTACAAAAGCAGCAGCAATTATTCTCAAGTTATTAGTTGACAAATTACAGAATTGCAATCAACATTGCAGGTACGTCCTGATCGCTGCAGGCAGGCAGAACCCTAGAATTAGGAACTAGAACACTAGCTAGTATAGGATCTCTGTGGGCAGAACCATTACTTATAAGAGATAGAATGGAGCTTCAACTCCATAGACTTCATAAGGAACAAAATATTCTCATAGTAACCATGGATAACTACAAAAATGGGCACTCATGGAGGCTCAAACAGCTCGTGTTTGAACTGTGGGATATTTTTCAAACTAAAATGTTGCCTTTAAGGCTAAATAAAGAGATGACAACCCCAATAATCATGTAATCTAAACAATTACTAGTTTCTTCCTATAACATTTCTCTGTTCACGAACACTGCCGATGGATGCCACCTATATTACTTTTGTAATATTTTTTTTAAACCATAAATTGTCTAGTTGAAGCTTTTTTCAAAAGTTCCCATACAATTTCCCAATAGAAATCCGTTCAAAATAAACTACAAGCTTTTGAAGGTAGACTATCAGTGATGCAGGTAGCATTGTGATGTCATAACAACCATATTGTGCAGACAGACCCTGGTAGAATTGTGGTAAAATGTTGTGGTAAAATGTTGGTACCTTGATGAAACCTCAAAATTGTCAAACTGATTCAAATGTCAGTATTTCAAACATCAACTGTATGGGAACAAAATTGACATTTTACAATTATATCCTTAATTAAAAACACCTATTTTGTATCTTTGTATACAAAACACAACTTAAATACCGTGGCAGTGAACCTTTAAATCACAACTTGAAGAATAAGCGTGTCTTCCTTAACCTCTAACTTATTTAGCCTAGATCATTGCAGCCGGCAGATCGGGGACAGGGTACCAGACCGCAATGTGCTCGAAGCCCCGCCTCTCGGTGACCATCCCCCGGTAGGCAGAGGCTGGTCCCAGCACAGATTCTGTGCCCCAGATGGCTTCAACAACAAGAGGCTGGCCTGTGGTAGAGGACACCGTTCCTAATCTGCTACCAGAAGAAATGAAGGGAGAGAAGAGTTCCAAAGGCTCCTCAGTGTTTAACTACGAAGGTGTTACAAAGTAACCCTGACATTCAGTCTATGACAATTGTCCTCTGGGCTGTCATTCTACTTAAGACAGTAATTTGTTCTTGAGGGCTGTAATCTTGAATGTGAGCTTTGAGCAGTCCAGCTCTACAAACACTTTCTGGAATGCCTTGAATGTGTACTTCAGCTTTTTGGGGTAGCTGAGATTCAGAGCATATTCCATGCCATGAAGAATGGCACAAGCCTTTGCGACACTGCTCAGATCGGTGATCACTTAAGACACCCTCTACATTTTTTACATTTTTGTCATTTAGCAGACGCTCTTATCCAGAGCGACTTACAAATTGGTGCATTCACCTTATGATAGCCAGTGGGACAACCACTTTACAATATTTTTTATATATATTTTTTTGTTATTTGTTATAAAATTTTTGTGTTTAGTTTTATTTGTCTATTTTATTTTATTTTTTTTATTTTTTTGGGGGGTGGGGTAATGGTGGGTAGAAGGATTACTTTATCCTATCGCAGGTATTCCTTAAAGAGGTGGGGTTTCAAGTGTCTCCGGAAGGTGGTGAGTGACTCCGCTGTCCTGGCGTCGTGAGGGAGCTTGTTCCACCATTGAGGTGCCAGAGCAGCGAACAGTTTTGACTGGGCTGAGCGGGAACTGTGCTTCCGCAGAGGTAGGGGGGCCAGCAGGTCAGAGGTAGATGAACGCAATGCCCTCGTTTGGGTGTAGGGACTGATCAGAGCCTGAAGGTACGGAGGTGCCGTTCCCCTCACAGCTCCGTAGGCAAGCACCATGGTCTTGTAGCAGATGCGAGCTTCAACTGGAAGCCAGTGGAGCGTGCGGAGGAGCGGGGTGACGTGAGAGAACTTGGGAAGGTTGAACACCAGACGGGCTGCGGCGTTCTGGATGAGTTGTAGGGGTTTAATGGCACAGGCAGGGAGTCCAGCCAACAGCGAGTTGCAGTAATCCAGACGGGAGATGACAAGTGCCTGGATTAGGACCTGTGCCGCTTCCTGTGTAAGGCCGGGTCGTACTCTGCGAATTTTGTAGAGCATGAACCTACAGGATTGGGTCACCGCCTTGATGTTAGCGGAGAACGACAGGGTGTTGTCCAGGGTCACGCCAAGGCTCTTTGCACTCTGGGAGGAGGACACAACAGAGTTGTCAACCGTGATGGCAAGATCATGGAACGGGCAGTCCTTCCCCGGGAGGAAGAACAGCTCCGTCTTGCCGAGGTTCAGCTTGAGGTGGTGATCCGTCATCCACACTGATATGTCTGCCAGACATGCAGAGATGCGATTCGCCACCTGGTTATCAGAAGGGGGAAAGGAGAAGATTAATTGTGTGTCGTCTGCGTAGCAATGATAGGAGAGGCCATGTGAGGATATGACAGAGCCAAGTGACTTGGTGTATAGCGAGAATAGGAGAGGGCCTAGAACTGAGCCCTGGGGGACACCAGTGGTGAGAGCACGTGGTGCGGAGACAGATTCTCGCCATGCCACCTGGTAGGAGCGACCTGTCAGGTAGGACGCAATCCAAGAGTGAGCCGCGCCGGAGATGCCCAACTCGGAGAGGGTGGAGAGGAGGATCTGATGGTTCACAGTATCAAAGGCAGCAGATAGGTCTAGAAGGATGAGAGAAGAGGAGAGAGAGTTAGCTTTAGCAGTGCGGAGAGCCTCCGTGACACAGAGAAGAGCAGTCTCAGTTGAATGACCAGTCTTGAAATCTGACTGGTTTGGATCAAGAAGGTAATTCTGAGAGAGATAGCAAGAGAGTTGGCTAAAGACGGCACGCTCAAGAGTTTTGGAGAGAAAAGAAAGAAGGGATACTGGTCTGTAGTTGTTGACATCGGAGGGATCGAGTGTAGGTTTTTTGAGAAGGGGTGCAACTCTCGCTCTCTTGAAGACAGAAGGGACATAGCCAGCGGTCAAGGATGAGTTGATGAGCGAGGTGAGGTAAGGGAGAAGGTCTCCGGAAATGGTCTGGAGAAGAGAGGAGGGGATAGGGTCAAGCGGGCAGGTTGTTGTCACAAGTCGCAAGATTTCATCTGGAGAGAAAGGGGAGAAAAAAGTCAAAGCATAGGGTAGGGCAGTGTGAGCAGGACCAGTGGTGTCATTTGACTTAACAAACGAGGATTGGATGTCGTCAACCTTCTTTTCAAAATTCAGCAGGGAGGAGAAGGATGCAAAGAGCTACCTAGGGTTAGAGGCAGATGCTTGGAATTTAGAGTGGTAGAAAGTGGCTTTAGCAGCAGAGGAAGAAAATGTAGAGAGGAGGGAGTGAAAAGATGCCAGGTCTGCAGGGAGTCTAGTTTTCATCCATTTCCGCTCGGCTGCCCGGAGCCCTGTTCTGTGAACTTGCAATGAGTCGTCAAGCCACGGAGCAGGAGGGGAGGACCGAGCCGGCCGGGAGGATAGGGGACATAGAGAGTCAAAGGATACAGAAAGGGAGGAGAGGAGGGTTGAGGAGGCAGAATCAGGAGATCGGAGGGAGAAGGATTGAGCAGAGGGAAGAGATGATGGATGATGCCTATGTCCTCTGGACCATCACTGGCCATGGCACCCTCCTTCTTGAGCACATAGATTTTCATTACATGTTGTGCAAGGTCCTGTAGGACATCACCCCCTTCAGCTTCCTGTAAAAATAATACCATAAAAATACAGACATTCTTTCAATGTTGGGAACACATTTTACATAAAAATGTAAATCAAGCAGGATTACGAGATGCCCTTATTTTTTATCAGAATGCAGTGAACATTATCTCTCTCTCTCTCTCTCTCTCTCTCTCTCTCTCTCTCTCTCTCTCTCTCTCACACACACACACACACACACACACACACACACACACACACACACACACACACACACACACAGGTGATAGAATATTCAGGTCAGAAAATGCTTTATTGCCCCCACATGGTAGTCTTTAATGAGGTCACCTCCATCTTCAGCCAGGTAGTCAATCAAGTAACGTAAAACCTCTTCTCTTGTCAATGGGATCTGAAATGAGGTATTGAAAATAAACCCCATATCATTCATTGCTCATTGCTCAGTAACTCTGAACAAAAATTATTCACTGAACTCACATCATGACCCTGATATAGAATAAAATCACTGTTCTCATTGGATTTAATCTGTGCATGTGAAGGAGTGAAATCTATGCATTCACCGGTCCAAGTATCCTATATTACTAAAAGGTGTACAATGCTTGGGTAACATAGCAGGGCCAGTGGCTTAAATTGCAGCACCGAGCATCAGCCAGCTACAGTGGCTTGCGAAAGTATTCACCCCCATTGGCATTTTTGCTATTTTGTTGCCTTACAACCTGGAATTAAAATTGATTTTTTGGGGGTTTGTATCATTTGATTTACACAACATGCCTACCACTTTGAAGATGCAACATATGTTTTATTGTGAAACAAACAAGAAATAAGACAAAAAAAAAACTGAAAACTTGAGCGTGCATAACTATTCACCCCCCCAAAGTCAATACTTTGTAGAGTCACCTTTTGCAGCAATTACAGCTGCAAGTCTCTTGGGGTATGTCTCTTTAAGCTTGGCACATCTAGCCACTGGGATTCTTGCCCATTCTTCAAGGCAAAACTGCTCCAGCTCCTTCAAGTTGGATGGGTTCCGCTGGTGTACAGCAATCTTTAAGTTATTCCACAGATTCTCAATTGGATTGAGGTCTGGGCTTTGACTAGGCCATTCCAAGACATTTAAATGTTTCCCCTTAAACCACTTGAGTGCTGTTTTAGCAGTATGCTTAGGGTCATTGTCCTGCTGGAAGGTGAACCTCCGTCCCAGTCTCAAATCTCTGGAAGACTGAAACAGTTTTCCCTCAAGAATTTCCCTGTATTTAGCACCATCCATCATTCCTTCAATTCTGACCAGTTTCCCAGTCCCTGCCGATGAAAAACACCCCCACAGCATAATGCTGCCACCACCATGCTTCACTGTGGGGATGGTGTTCTCGGGGTGATGAGAGGTGTTGGGTTTGCGCCAGACATAGCGTTTTCCTTGATGGCCAAAAAGCTCAATTTTAGTCTCATCTGACCAGAGTACCTTCTTCCATATGTTTTGGGAGTCTCCCACATGCCTTTTGGCGAACACGTGTTTGCTTATTTTTTTCTTTAAGCAATGGCTTTTTTCTGGCCACTCTTCCGTAAAGCCCAGCTCTGTGGAGTGTACGGCTTAAAGTGGTCCTATGGACAGATACTCCAATCTCCGCTGTGGAGCTTTGCAGCTCCTTCAGGGTTATCTTTGGCCTCTTTGTTGCCTCTCTGATTAATGCCCTCCTTGCCTGGTCCGTGAGTTTTGGTGGGCGGCCCTCTTTTGGCAGGTTTGTTGTGGTACCATATTTTTTCAATTTTTTAATAATGGATTTAATGGTGCTTCAAATTTTCGGATATTTTTTTATAACCCAACCCTGATCTGTACTTCTCCACAATTTTGTCCCTGACATTTTTGGAGAGCTCCTTGGTATTCATGGCGCCGCTTGCTTGGTGGTGCCCCTTGCTTAGTGGTGTTGCAGACTCTGGGGCCTTTCAGAACAGGTGTAAATATACTGAGATCATGTGACAGATCATGTAACACTTAAATAAAGTCCAACTGTGTGCAATCTAACTAAATATGTGACTTCTGAAGGTAATTGGTTGCACCAGATCTTATTTAGGGGCTTCATAGCAAAGGGGATGAATACATATGCACGCACCGCTTTTCCATAATTTATTTTGTATAATTTTTTTAAACAAGTTATTTTTAAATTTGGACTATTTTGTGGATGTCCATTACATTAAATCCAAATAAAAATCCATTTAAATTACAGGTTTAAATGTAACAAAATTTGAAAAACGCCAAGGGGGATGAATATTTTTGCAGGGCACTGTAAATATAAAACAGTGAATTTTTCCTGAGAATACTGTGCCTGGAGTAGGACATCCAACATGACACGCAATCTGTATCCAAGTGATCCTCCCTTGGAATGGAATAAGGAGGGGGGTGTCCTGGTCCAACATGGCCATAAACCTTGGCTCAAGATGTTTTGTGGTGAGCCTCTGGAATTCTTCATTCATCTGAAAGATAAATGCTGAAATATCGTCAAGCAAGGCTCATCATTTGGTATTGTATTTTTTGGCTACTGACTCACCGGAGAGGCTGGGACACTGGTTGATGACTTCCTGTCTTCGGTGTGCAAATGTCTTGGTCATATTTTCTTTGCACACCCTTGTGTTGTCCTTCTTTGCCTGCTACTAATTATGTTCTCTGTGCGGGAACATCTGTTAAAAGAAGAATATAGATGATTAACCATATTCATTAACAGATTTGATCAAGACCCTGCAACTACAACAAGTAGCTGCGAAGTGTGTGTCACAAAATGGATTATTTCCATATCCATCCATGCCACATGCTACATGGACCTCACATAACAAGCATTCACAATTTCGCTACATCATTGGTTTTATATGCTAGCTAGATCTATACCAAATACTCAAATGTAGACAGAAAAGAAAGCAAAACTGCGTTTGAAAAAGTCAGACCATCACATTGCTCTTCTGCCAGAGTGAGCGCCGCGCGCAAACGAGAGAAAATAAATGAAAACTTCAGCCATTACAGCATCTAGCATATTAGCTAACGTAAGTTAGCAATCAATGGCTGACACACGATCACACCCCACCAGTTCAGAGTTGTGGACATTGATACACTACTAGCTAGTTCGCTTATAATACACATGGGCAGACAAACCTAAATTAGTTAACGTTAGATTAGCTTAGAACGTTATCTAGCTAGCACAAGCACTCTTAGCTCAGCTGGTAGAGCACGGCGCTTGTAACGCCAAGGTAGTGGGTTCGAACCCCGGGACCACCCATACACAAAAGAAAAATAATTATGCACGCATGACTGTAAGTCGCTTTGGATAAAAGCGTCTGCTAAATGGCATATTATTATTATTATTATTATTATTATTATTATGTTAGCTAGCTACTTACTAGCTAGTTAGTAAGAAAAAAATATATAAAACCTTACAAGTTAGCTAGCTAGTCTAGGTTACGTTAGCTAGTAACACATTATCAAACGAGATCGCTAACCATCAGTCACATATAATCCAACAAATGCGCAGACAAAACATGTTATCAAAAAACTGTAATCACAATAATGCACATTTCTCCATCATAGATTTGACTGCCAAATGTGGCTGATGTTTGGCCATCGCATTGAGCTAGTTAGAACACGTTAATGTTAGCTAGCTAGCTAACCTTGTGCCGGCTAGCTAAAGATGTAGCTATGATAATTGTTTTGCTGGTACTATAGTAAGCTAATGTTACATTCATCGTAAACATGGAGTCATTTATATTGCTATTAGCTAAATATTTTCAATGGTTACTTATTAGTAACTGAAGAAAATAACCTTACCTGAGCACATACCAGCACAATGAGCAGGTGTGGAAGGCAGAGCTGATAGAACAGGTTAATTTGCAGCAGACAGGATGTGCAGAATATTAGATCCTAATGACTCCAATTGAGTAGACTCTTCTCTCTTTGATGTGACATATAAAATATGCTTACATTTTAAGCCTTCTGAAGTAGGATTTAGTCTTCATGTTTTTAATTAAATTAACGTAAATCATTACTGCACAGATATATATATTTGTTTGGATTTTTTGGACAAAATCTACTAGGCATCCAAACATTATTTTACACTGTAGACTGTTCATCTGATTATCTGTGTGTCTCATCTCTACTGTGTCGGGTTTTGTGGATTTTGGGTGACAACAGAATGCTCCATAATGGACTCAGTGTGTATTCGTGACTTGATCAGTCCTCCAGAAACAGAATAAGAAATGCCATGAGGGGAAACCTGCATTATCCAGCATGATCTGTACAATGACGTGACTCAGTCACTGAGGCTTTCCAGGACTGTCAGGAGACACATCCACTATGGCTGATTCTCCCATTGTCAGTGAAAGGCATCAAAACACACACACACACACATGCACACACACACACACGCGCACACACGCACGCACACACGCACACACACACACACACACACACACACACACACACACACACACACACACACTCACACTCACACGCACACGCACACGCACACACTTACACTTACACACACAAAAACAAACACAAACACACACAGGGCAGTGACAGCTGTGGCTATTAAGTGGAGGTGGGATTGATAGGGGACAGACAGGATGGCCCTCATAACCTCCACTTTATTTAACATCTACTGACTGACAGAGACAGACAAACAGCATGGAGGGAAGGAGGGAGGAGAGGAGATAGAGGAGAGGAGATTGAGGAGAGGAGATAGAGGAGAGGAGATAGAGGAGAGGGGATAGAGGAGAGGAGATTGAGGAGAGGAGATTGAGGGGAGGAGATAGAGGAGAGGAGATTGAGGAGAGGAGATAGAGGAGAGGAGATAGAGGAGAGGGGATAGAGGAGAGGAGATAGAGGAGAGGAGATAGAGGAGAGGGGATAGAGGAGAGGAGATTGAGGAGAGGAGATTGAGGAGAGGAGATGAGATAGAGGAGAGGAGAGGAGATAGAGGAGATGAGATAGAGGAGAGGAGATAGAGAGGAGATTGAGGAGAGGAGATAGAGGAGAGGAGATAGAGGAGAGGGGATAGAGGAGAGGAGATTGAGGAGAGGAGATTGAGGAGAGGAGATGAGATAGAGGAGAGGAGATTGAGGAGAGGAGAGGAGATAGAGGAGATGAGATAGAGGAGAGGAGATTGAGGAGAGGAGATGAGATAGAGGAGAGGAGATTGAGGAGAGGAGAGGAGATAGAGGAGATGAGATAGAGGAGAGGAGATAGAGGAGAGGAGATAGAGGAGAGGAGATAGAGGAGAGGAGATAGAGGAGAGGAGATAGAGGAGAGGAGAGGAGATAGAGGAGAGGAGATAGAGGAGAGGAGATAGAGGAGAGGAGATTGAGGAGAGGAGAGGAGATAGATGAGAGGAGAGGAGATAGAGGAGATAGAGGAGAGGAGATAGAGGAGAGGAGATAGAGGAGAGGAGATTGAGGAGAGGAGATAGAGGAGAGGAGAGGAGAGGAGCTGGAGGAGATGAGATATTGGAGAGGAGATAGAGGAGAGGAGAGGAGATAGAGGAGAGGCGATAGAGGAGAGGAGAGGAGATTGAGGAGAGCAGATTGAGGAGAGGAGATTGATGAGAGGAGATTGAGGAGAGGAGAGGAGATAGAGGAGAGGAGATAGAGGAGAGGAGATAGAGGAGAGGAGAGGATATAGAGGAGATAGAGGAGAGGAGAGGAGATAGAGGAGAGGAGAGGAGATTGAGGAGAGGAGATTGAGGAGAGGAGATAGAGGAGAGGAGAGGAGATTGAGGAGAGGAGATAGAGGAGAGGAGATAGAGGAGAGGAGAGGAGATAGAGGAGAGGAGATAGAGGAGAGGAGATAGAGGAGAGGGGATAGAGGAGAGGAGATTGAGGAGAGGAGATAGAGGAGAGGATATAGAGGAGAGGAGATAGAGGAGAGGAGAGGAGATTGAGGAGAGGAGATAGAGGAGAGGAGATAGAGGAGAGGAGATAGAGGAGAGGAGATTGAGGAGAGGAGATAGAGGAGAGGAGAGGAGATAGAGGAGAGGCGATAGAGGAGAGGAGAGGAGATTGAGGAGAGGAGATTGAGGAGAGGAGATTGATGAGAGGAGATTGAGGAGAGGAGAGGAGATAGAGGAGAGGAGATAGAGGAGAGGAGATAGAGGAGAGGAGAGGATATAGAGGAGATAGAGGAGAGGAGAGGAGATTGAGGAGAGGAGATTGAGGGAGAGGGAGATAGAGGAGAGGAGAGGAGATTGAGGAGAGGAGATAGAGGAGAGGAGATAGAGGAGAGGAGATAGAGGAGAGGAGATAGAGGAGAGGGGATAGAGGAGAGGAGATTGAGGAGAGGAGATAGAGGAGAGGATATAGAGGAGAGGAGATAGAGGAGAGGAGAGGAGATTGAGGAGAGGAGATAGAGGAGAGGAGATAGAGGAGAGGAGATTGAGGAGAGGGGATAGAGTACAGGAGATTGAGGAGAGGAGATAGAGACGATAGAGTACAGGAGATTGAGGAGAGGAGATAGAGTACAGGAGATTGAGGAGAGGAGATTGAGGAGAGGAGATTGAGGAGAGGAGATTGAGGAGAGGAGATTGAGGAGAGGAGATTAAGGAGAGGAGATTAAGGAGAGGAGATAGAGGAGAGGAGAGGAGATAGAGGAGAGGAGATAGAGGAGAGGAGAGGAGATAGAGGAGAGGAGATAGAGGAGAGGAGAGGAGATAGAGGAGAGGAGAGGAGATAGAGGAGAGGGGATAGAGGAGAGGAGAGGAGATAGAGGAGAGGAGAGGAGATAGAGGAGAGGAGATTGTGGAGAGGAGATTGAGGAGAGGGGGAAGGGTAGAGAGGAGGAGAGGGGGTTGGAGGGTGGATTAGAAGAGATAGAGGAAAGGAGAGGTGACGGAGGAGAGGAGAGGTGACAGAGGAGAGGAGAGGTGACGGAGGAGAGGAGAGATGACGGAGGAGAGGAGAGTTGACGGAGGAGAGGAGGCGGAAGAGAGGAGAGGTTACAGAGGAGAGGAGAGGTGACGGAGGACAGGAGAGGTGACGGAAGAGAGGAGAGGAGGAATGGGAGAGCAGTGAGAGAAGTGGAGGAAGGGAATAAGAGGGGAGAATGGAAAGCAGGGGAGTGGAGAGGATAAAGGTGCTGGAGAGGAGGGGACATGTAAGATTTAAATGGAGAGAAGGTGAGAGAGAGCAGGAAAGGGTAGGACATGATGGGTGAAGAAGAGAGGGAGGAAAGTACATGAAGGGTAAGGAAAGGAAAGGTGATTGAGCAGAAGAAGAGTAGCTGTGTAGTGTATAGTATATATGAGAGAAGAAGAGTAGCTGTGTAGTGCATAGTATATATGAGAGAAGAAGAGTAGCTGTGTAGTGTATAGTATATATGAGAGAAGAAGAGTAGCTGTGTAGTGTATAGTATATATGACAGAAGAAGAGTAGCTGTGTAGTGTATAGTTTGTATGAGAGAAGAAGAATAGCTGTGTAGTGTATAGTATATATGAGAGAAGAGAACGGAGGCTGTGGAGAGAAGAGACGATGTCATAGAGTAAAAGTGGGATGACCGGGAAAGACATGGAAGAGAGAATCAGAGGGAAAAATAAATGGATGAATGAATGGATGAATGAAGAGGACATAAAGTTTTTTTTTTGAGGGATGAGAAACCCTTCAAGCTGGTCCTCTGTTCCCCATCAGTGAGGGCCACTGACCATTTTCTCTACTTTTCAAATCTCTCCATTCCACACCTCCACAAATACCTCCATCCCATGGCAGGTGTGAAGCCATGGTCAGCTGTCAATGACACTATCATCCTAGAAGGCACAGGGAGGATTCCCCTGGTTCACATGACCAGGGACAGGAGTTTTCCTCAGGCCAATGGCATGACCAGATTGTAGGATCTTAATTTGATCACCCTTTTGCCGGAGAACTGTAAAACTTGTAGGGTATTTGAGGTTTAAAAAGGCTTCTGAAGTTTGTAATTCATGAAAAATATATCAACCCTTACAAAATTGTCCATTAATTATAATCCACATAATAATTAACCTTTCCTGTTGCTGCAGTATATTTTCCTACTGTAGCAAACTGGCTCAAATTAAGATCCTACATCTGTAGTGCAGTCCTATATCAGTACATAGAAAAGCATAAGCAGTAACTTAGCCTTACTTTAATAACTTAATTAATCCATAACTTAGTCGTGATTTAGTAATAACTATTAATCTGATTATACTGAATGTATGAAATGAGAAAAGCGATTTAGATCCGTAGAGGTGTTTGATATGCAGATCACTGAACATACACTCCATCAAGAATAGCATCAGAGCGCTTCTATACACACACCCTCTCCATCACCCAGTTAAATGTAATTTACACGGCACACGATTTTTTTTTATCTGTCTCTGTGTGTCTCCTCCACATAAATGTTCTCTCTTAACATTCTGGTGATGGATCTCCTCTGATGGCAAGTCAGCTACAGCTTCAATACCCTCCGAACGTAGTTATAAAGGAAATGTCTCCGCGTTTCAGATTGATATCAAATACTTATTATTCATTAGCTAGAATCCCATTTACTGGATAAATCACAGCACAGTTCCTATAGAGGAGGAAACTCAAGTCTCAGATCGAGTCTCTTCAGAAATTATGTTGTGAGTTGGGTTTAGAGAGGTCTGTGTGGGAACTTGTTCATTTCTGATTCATGTGATGGCGCTAAAGAGATGGGGTTGACGATTTGATTTGATACATAACATTTACAAGCATTTTCCATGTCAGTGAATTATAAGCAAATCTACGGTAACAAAAAAAAATGCTATAGATTCAAATAGTCACTAAGTAAACTAGATTTTCTTGTAAAGGTTCAACAGCTGAAATGGGGTTCACTGCCAAGGGCCAAGGGCCAAGGGCCTCACTGCTTGAACAGTATAATTGATCCTAAAAGCCCCAAGGGGTCAAAAACCTTTTTTTTTATACTTCTGAAAATTCAGGACTTTGTCAAGCAACTAGTTAGCAACAACAAAAAAATCTATATTTTGTATACTAGTAGTGCTAGACTGAAAATGTGGACTTAATAGCACTTTGTGATAAAATAATCAAATTTGGCACAGAGGTAGATGTGCACTCTTGGACACTCTTACTGACAGTTGTGGCTGCTTCGCGTGATGTATTGTTGTCTCTACCTTCTTGCCCTTTGTGCTGTTGTCTGTGCCCAATAATGTTTGTACCATGTTTTGTGCTGCTACCATGTTGTGCTGCTGCCATGTTGTGTTGCTACCATGTTGTTGTCATGTGGTGTTGCTACCATGCTGTGTTGTCATGTGTTGCTGCCATGCTATGTTGTTGTGTTAGGTCTCTCTTTATGTAGTGTTGTGGTGTCTCTCTTTATGTAGTGTTGTGGTGTCTCTCTTGTCTTGATGTGTGTCTCTTCCTATATTTTTATTTTTAATCCCAGCCCCCGCAGGAGGCCTTTTGCCTTTTGGTAGTCTGTCATTGTAAATAAGAATTTGTTCTTAACTGACTTGCCTAGTTAAATAAAGGTTTTAAAAATAAATAATAATAATAATATTAAGATGTGTGTACCCTGAAAATATATAGATATGGAGCCACCACAGATCTGGCCCACGGAGGCCATGGCATCCACTATAACTAAAAGATAACTCAAAATGTTTAATACATATTTAGATTCAGTCAATGTCTCTAAACCAAGTTGAGAATCACATATTTTAGATGCA